>NC_081414.1:490316895-490916895 GCF_030272615.1 Cryptomeria japonica
CGCTTGCGAGTTGAGGTAATTAATCATGTCATTAGAACCAATTTTGAGGTGTTAGGGCGGCATTCAAATTGCTTTGTACTCAACCAACATTAATTTTGAATGTACCTTTGATGACAACAAGGATTATGTGAAGCATTTTTTACCTTTCAAGTTAAGTAAGAAATTAATACATTAAGATTATAATTTATGATATAAGATTTGGTCTAATATCAATTGGGATTTTTCCTTTCTTTTCAAGAATTTTTGTATAACGAGATGTCATGTCATAAGCTAGCAACGAACTCTATGAAATTTAGCAATAATAAAAATATTAATGTTGTTCGAGGAGGAAATATAATAGAAGCATGCAATTTAATTAAGTGAAAAATCCACCTAGATGGGCAACGAAAAAGTTGAAATCCCCAATTCCCAATTCCCAGAATTTGGGCCCTTAGAATCTAAAAAAGCAGAAAATTGGGAAAAGGGTGGAGACACAAACAAAAGGGGGTGAAGAAATAAAATTGGATATTCCCTTAGTTGTGGACCCGGAGGAGTGTAAAAAGAAAGAGATGGATATTTATAAGCTCTTGGTTAACTCGACTTCCAACCAGGAGAAATGCTTCTGTTGGGTTATCAGTGAAATCAACCTCCTAAAATAGGGTATCAAGGACATCATTAACACTTTTACTGAGAACTCGAAGCCTGATAAAACTGAAAATCTTATGAAGTAGACTCAAAAAATAACCGAGGATATCAAGATTATGAAAACAAATCACGAGTCTAGGATTGCATGCCTGGAAAAAGGCATTGAGGATTTGATGGGAAAACTCAGAGGATTGGTCAAGATCAGCAAAGAAGCTATGCTTAGCAGTGCAGAAGGCCTCAAAAAGGTCAACAAAAAAATTGCAATAGAGAAAGCCCAACCTGCTAGCTCGGATCCATCTTCAGTAGCCAATTTGGACAAGAAACACAATGCAATGCAGACCTCCATGGGGCCCTCTACCAGGACTAGAAGCAAAAAACATGAAAAAAATAGTTCTAGACTTATTATGGAGGAGCTCAAAGAGATTAACAATAGTATAATTTAAAAGAATGTTGAGCTCATGAAATCTCTTAGTTAGTGGTTTTTGTCTTTTTTATGTAGGATAGTATCTTTTTGTTTGGTCTAATGGGGAGTTTCTCCTGTTTTTGTTACGGTTTAGCAGTTGTTTAGACTTTGGTATGCTACTAGATCTATTTTTGTTGGATTTGGGTTTTGGGTCCCTATAAAACCCGTTTATCTTTATCAAAACTTTGATTTCAAATTTGGAAAACTTGATTCCATTGTAAGCAAGTTTTGAATGTGAAAATCCAATAAAGGAAAAGTTTTTAAACAAAAAAGTATTTCAAATATCTATGTTTAGGTGACATGAGAAAAACTATTGGAGCTATAGACGCTTGGCTATAAATAGAGCTATTTTTGTTGGAAATCAAAGTGATATCCTTGTTGGGGCTATATATGCCTATCTAGCAGCAAAGCTCTATCATAATTGGCTATAAGGGATGAACCCAATTACGTAGCTTACTGAAAAGGTAGCTTCTATCTTGTTTCATGCATAGGAAGAAATGAAAAATTAAACATAGTGCACACATCGAAATGACTAGAGTTCAACATGCTATGGTATGACGATCTACCTTCATGTGAATCCTTGGTAAGGAAAATCTTTATTTTGGTGGGTTTCTCCAAATTTCTTGTCATAATTTTGAATAACGAATGCATTCATTTTCTCTTCTCTTATTGGGTAATGACTTGTCGTGATCTTTTACAGGTATTTCCATATCAATCATGCTAGAAATAGGACATCATTTTATTGCTTCTTTTTTAATTTCAATCCAGGCTTTATGCTTGTCACGTGTCATTCCTATGCATATCCTAATAAGATAGGTAGGCAGAATCATCGAGAATACCCATAATTATGCCATGTGTCACACTTTAACAAAACTCAAGGTTCTACACTTAGTTTTACTTGATTTTGAACTAGGATAGTCTTGAGTTCAGACTATAATTCCTTAATTTAATGATCATTTGTGATGTGTAGAGATGGGTGTTGGATTCACATGTTTTCATTGGGTTTATAATAATGATCTAATTGAATTATTTTTTTCACAAGAAATACAGAGGTTTTGGGATGGATCAAGTGTACACAACTAAAATGAAGGAATGATGGATGTCTGTTAGATTATCTCCTAAAGAAGTCAAGAGAGGAATTCAATTAAGACACTCCACGTATCTTAATTGCGGGACCTCCCGAAAGGGGAGAAAAGGAGCTCATATTATAAGTGAAGATTACCATGTGTTGTTGGGGTGGAGGTCTTGTAGGATTCAAGTGACAGATAAGAAGAAAAATCACTCTATGTTCTTTTTTTGAAGCATAAACAAATTGATATGCATCTCATAGCTAAATCGAGAGCACAGATCCAAAATTCATACAGATATCCATGTGATTTAGGAACCTATCTTGCCCAAGCAGTTGTAATATAAATAAATGGAATTCTAGGTGGCATTCATGTAGTGAGCATGGTCAAAGGTAATGATGCAAGAGTCTCTATCGTAGAGGTAGTTGCGATGGCTACCATGATGATAAGTACACATGATAGATATGAAGGTGTTCATTAAGTTGTTGGCACTATTCCCCAAGAAGTGGGATGATTCTATTTAATCCTACAAATTCAAAAGAGAAGGGGTTCAGTTTGATTCCCTTTTTTTTTTCTAAAGTTGGCAATTGATGAGTTAAGTGGTCCACCATTGTTAACACTCAGAAATCAGTTGTAATTGGTCTAGACCTTAACATTATATAATACTAATTCATCTTAATTAAATAAAATACATTGGATTGTGCCAAGTTTGCCTCTCCATGTGTTTTATCTACATTTGTAATGTTGTTTCATTAACAAGGAACATACTATTGATAATCTCGAGTCTTGTCTTTTATGATTACTAGCATAATTTTTCAATTATAGATCATGTAAGTATCTTTTATTCTTCCATTTTCCTCAAATTAAGAAATTAGACTATACCTTTTGGAAGGTTGGATCCATAAATGGTTAACTATGAGAAAGATAAAGAGATATGCATGTTTCCTTGAGCCTATGTAGGTGTTACCCATGTAAGGATCTAAACATTAAATCTTGTGTCCTTATAACCTTGTGTTTTTCATTCTCCTTCCAATAATGAAGGGTTTATGGTGTGTTATGCTCATTCTTTGAAATTAGCAGTTCTCTATCCTTTATGAAAGAGGGTTTAAAGTGTTGTAAAATATTTGCATTAGTGTATCACCTTATTTTAGCTAAATGGATTTTTAATCCTCTCCCTTTCCATCCCCTCATAGAAAACAAAGAGTCGACTTTTAAAATCCTGAAGGTTGTTTAATATATCGCATTTGGTCCCCCATCTATGAAGTTTCCAAACTACCCTCATAATAAGTGAAGGATTTGGAGGTTGACATAAGCATAAAATAAACTAAATATATACTTTGTTACAATGAGCATGCTATTATACACACTAACCGCAAAACATGGGTCTTGTTTTGACACAATTTAGACATAACCAACTAGTGGATCATATCATCATATTTTCAAACATTTAATATTTCACTTCATTATTGATCATATGCAAATGATGCAATGATAAAAAAAAATACTCTAATTAATATTGTAGAATAATTTTTCGTTTGCAATACCATTACAAATTAAAAACAAATTTAGAACTAGCACTTGCACCTTTAGGGGTGTGTTGGATAATGCTGACATGGAGATTTAAAGAATATTTTAAACAACAAACAATTTTGTATTCAAGTTTTTTATTTCAAATTTTGCCAAATTGGTAGATAAAGAGTGTAACTTAAAGATTCCTAAGATCAAGGGGATGTGTATAATTTAGAGTGGTTATTTTCTATCTACTTAGTAGGAAAGTAAATTCAAATATTTCCTAATAATTCAAGTAGACAAGAAATTATATTGTATTGAGTGGTGATTTTAGATGATGGTGGATGAAATATGAATTAGAGTGTG
The DNA here is from genome assembly GCF_030272615.1 of Cryptomeria japonica. Taxonomy (NCBI): domain Eukaryota; kingdom Viridiplantae; phylum Streptophyta; class Pinopsida; order Cupressales; family Cupressaceae; genus Cryptomeria; species Cryptomeria japonica. The sequence goes on from NC_081414.1 coordinate 490,320,925, forward strand.
ATGGAGGCAATGCATATATTAGTAAGTTTATTTTAAATGATAAATTTTATATTATGATGTATGACAATTGTAATTTAATTCCATTAATTTTAAATCTCCACCAAGAGAGAAAGAAAAAAATAATTTATAAAGAGGGAAAATGTTCAACTATCCACTCATTCCTTTTGTATCTTTGTAATGTAACATTCTATATACAAAATGTATTGGTATTTACTCTATATACAAAAAGATATGCTAGTAATGGTAGTATGATTACTACCATTTTTTTTAAGTTCTACATTACTAGAGTTTTGCAATTGTTATAAAATATTCATTATGTTAATTTTTGTTTTTTTCTTGCATAGTAGAAATTGTTGTTAATTGATAAAATTTTAAGGCCATTTTTTTGATAGGGATTTGTGAGTTTGTTAACAAGAATTGAGTTTAGATGAAACTTTTTTTTTTCTATATTTTAAGTTCCATTCTCCCTCAAATTTGTGATGATTGTGTCTTTTAACCATGTCCTCTAGATATTTATTACACTGTAGTATCATAAATTGTAATTGACACAATGCACACCACATTTTTGTGCCCCTACTTTAGCGTGACCCATTATAGTTCTCCCCTAGGCCTGTTTTGGTTCATTTTACTCAAAATCTAATGTCACCATGTTGCATGGCTAAGTGGGCCCCATCTTGGGACTATGCCCTCTTGTTTTCCATCTTGTTTGCCTTGTTTTGGGGGGACAAGGGTTCTTGGGGCACCCATGTCCAAACCAAGGTGCCTTGGGTGTCATGGTTCTCCCTAAACATGCCCAATTTAAATAGGACCAAACACTTTCCCTCCTTGATGAGTTTTGGTCCTCATGCCCCAATTTGATCATTGGATGTTGTCCTAATCAGCAATTTTCATAGGGAACCTTATATAAATACATCCTATCAATTCATTTTTATATAACAAACATTATCATCCACCCCATCATTTGTGCATCCATCAAGTAGTCATCATCAAGCATTCTCAAGAATTCAAGGTATCATTTCATCAAACCATATTCTTCAAGCATCATGGAGCAAATCAAATCAAATTTCATGCAAGCATATGTTTGTGTTTTATTCTTCTATGTATTGTTATGTTATTGCATAAATATTTGTGATCACCATTAAAGAGCATTGCATCATCTATCTTCAATAAACCATTGCAAATCTGAGGTATTATGATATAGCATTTAATTTAGTATTTCAATTACAATTTTAATTTAATTCAAGGTTAATTTCGAGACGAGGGTTTGACCTAAGGAAAACCCCCATCAACAACCCTATTTCCTTCTTTTTGCATGTAGGGAAGTTCTTCAGGAGTTTCAAGCGAGGAATCCAATAGAGTAGGTGACAACAATCAGACTCAGCTTTTGAAGGCACCAAAAGCAGAGGACCAAGACAATAAACTCCCCTTGGTCCTGAGAATTTTGGATGACCTTCTGATGTTGAATTTTGTGCATCATCCTTATCCAAAAAACATCAAGTTTATCTACCCTTGATATTTGGAGGACCGGGGTGACCTACTCCCCTCAGTCCGGACAATTCAGCCCAAACTATCTATCACAGGTTTTGATCTATTTTTCACCCTCACATTCAAGTTTACAACTCTACATGATATCTATAATATTTTGTTACTATTATTTTATGTCAATTTCTCATTATTTGTCCTAGTTCTAACATTGTAATTCGACCGTAATTCAAATTCAATTTCAACTCAAACAAGGTGTAATTAATCTAATTTGTATTCGGGACTTTTAGGATTGGATCACTCAAATTAAATTCTCTCCTTAATGTAAGGTTGGTCCCAAGTGGATTTATTGGCCTTATGAATATAAGTGGTGAAGCCCTAATTTCAACACCTTACATTTTGGTGAACCCGACTTTTTTTACATTTGTATTATTTTTTATTTTCATTTCAAATATGAGTTTCTTATTTGATCATAAGTGCATATGGAGTTCTTATCTTATTTTTATAGTTCAATTTCAAGTTACATGCAAGATGTCCATGGTGTTCCCTTTTATGCATGTGATAATAACTTAGCTCTTCCTTTCATTCATAGTTATGATTTACCCTCTCCAAAAATTGGTCCCACCAATGAGGGCACATTGGTGCAAGAAGAGAATATGAATCCTTCTTTCAAAGATCTCCCTCTGGAAGATGAATTTTTGGAGAATGATGTTCATCCTTCTCCTAAAATTTACCTCTCCTATAACGATCATTTGTTGCAAGGGAATGATATTGTAGCTACCTTTCCTAGTGATTACATACCTTCTCTTCATTTCAATGACCTCCCCCCTAGAGATGAAGCATTGATGAGATATGATTGTGCCTTTCCTAAAGTTTTCCTTAATAATAAAGATACCTTAGAGAAAGAGGATGATACCATTTCCCATCATTATGATGTTTAATGCTCTCTCTCCCAAAAATGAAGAGCCTAACCAAGATCTAATAAAGGTCATTCATGTTATTGAGAAGCCTAAAGTTGTTGTCCACCTTCATTAAGATGTCTCTCAACCTCAACAAAAACCAAAAATTGTTGTTAAGGGTAGAATGAATCATTAACCTGACTATCATGCAGTGCCTTACACATATAATAATGAAGTGCTTACTTTGGAAGCCAATAAGAACATACAAATTGAAGCACAATATACCTTTTTAGTTCTTACAATCCTCTCTTCAATTTGGACAAATACACCTTCTCTTACTAATGATGTTCCTAAAGAGGAACTCTTGGAGGATGATTGGGGGTCATAAGATTTTACACCCTCTTTTTGTAGAAAATCTAAGATGCCTAAATTTCACACTCAAACTTATTATCCTAACACATGTCTAGACGTTTATTGAGGCTTTTTAAACTTTCATCCAATCCCACCTCAGATTGGGCCCTCTCCTCTATAAAATTCAACAACTATGCCTCATTCTATACATGGATACAATGGACATGTTTTAGGATGTGTGCGATAAAGCCTTGAAAGTCATGAGAAATCACACTTTCCAAAGAAGATATAGGTTTCCAACCTCTTCCTTTTTCAACATCCCCTTCCCCATTGTCTAGTGAATCCATGACTTCTCATTCCAATGTGGCACTACACCAAGATAATATTTTGTTCGACCCTCTTCATGCCAACTTAATTTCTCTTCTTTGGCCTAAACAAAGAAAGAAATGTAGACAACATCTTGAAAATTCTACTTTTTGCAAGTATCATCAAATCCCTGGTCATTCTGCTAATGAATATCAAGATTTATAAATTAAAATATAACAATATATTGATTTAGGTATCATAAAAGTAACATTTGACAATGAATGTCATATTTCTTATAATTATTTCAAATAACATTCAAGTTCCTATTATGTTCCTCCTCAATATGTGACATTGTTACCTTACCTATTGGGGGTTCATTGCCATTCATGATGGTACAATTTTAGGTGCAATCATACTTAGTGAGAAACATAATAGTCTATGTATTCTTGTCTTTATGCTTTGGGGTAAGAATAGTATTCAATAATTTCTCCTTTCTAGGGAGTTTTTTTTCTTTGTTTAGTTGCATATTTAATAACTTGATGTCCTTTCTTGCATAGAATTGTCCTTGATGCAAGTACATGTGTGTTCCTTGGTTAGGACCTATTCCTTTCTTTAAATGGAACATCCCTTATTAATAATCTCTCCTTAGAATGTGTGTGATCCTTCATCACGGTCATCCTTGTCTCCATGCTTGGAGAGCAAGAATAGCATTTAATTTCAATCCTCTCTCTTTTATTCCAAATATTTCCTTTTCCTTTGTGAGTTGCATTTTTATTAACTTGATGTCCTTTCTACCATAGAATTATCCTTCATGTGAGTACATGTGGAATCCTTTTTTAGGACCTATTATTTGTTTGAAATGGTACGTCTTTTATGAACAATCTCTCCTTACCAAATGTGTAAAATTCTTAACTAAGGATCCACTTTTTCCTAGCAATGGGAGAAGTTATGTATTCTTAGTCTCCTTCTCCTTTTCAAAGACCTTATCTTTATCAAATATGCCCTCTATTTTTTGTAGGTTAATATCTTTGTATAATGATCTCTTCCTCCTTTTATCCCTTAAAAGGACCCCTTTACACTTGTTGCACGATATCTCTTTTAAAACTATATTTTCCTTGCTTATAAGAGTTATGCCACTTTAGCTTAAAGTTATTTACATTGTTGCCTAAAGGATATCTCCTTGGTGATGAAGGTGTCTATCCTTGTTTCTATATTCCTTAAGACATCAACATAAGGCTATGTTTACATCTTAAGGGAGGCATATGTGCGGACTCCTTGTAACATATGTTCAACAAGTTGCAGATTTCCTTGCATAATGCCCTACTTGGTTATCCTTTTTCAATTCGAGTTGCAGATTTCCTTGCATAATGCCTTGCTTGGTTATCCTTTTTCAATTAAAGTTGTGGATTTCCTTGCATAATCCCTTGCTCGGTTATCCTTTTTTTGGATTTCCTTACATGATGGGCCTTGTTGGGATATCCTTATTGCACATCTTATATAGGTTGTTGACCAAAAGTATTAGACGAGATGCTTATCTCTTGAAACTACATAATGTCATATATAATAAAATTTCAAAAACAAAAAAAATGGAGTGAAGGTGGGGGCTTCGTGCTATGGAGGATCGCCATGGGTGGGAACAAAATTTCAAAATCCCACCCATGGCAGGAGCACATTACAGAGTTCAGTTCATCGCCACAATTGGTAAAAATTTGGACTTAGCCAAAAAAGCGGATAGAACAGTTTCCAGAGCCTTTAGACAGGAGGATAGTATGGAAGGCAACCTTCAACCAATCGGGCATACCCACACTTGTACCCTAAACTCCCCTTTAAATGTCTAAACAAGCATCAACATGAAATCTTCAACATCTGTGATGATTCTTTGCCTGAGTATCTTCGTACCCCGGAGAAAAATAAAGGTTTTCTTGATAAAATAATTGGAGATTCAGAGGATGACTTAAAGTCCACAAGCATAAATCATGGATAACATGATAAAGGGCTTCCATCTTTTGTCTCATGGCCAAATACGCTCCCTGTAAAATTAAAACCTAAGAATACCAATTATGGACAAGATGAAAATTGGCTTCCTTCATGTGTGTCATGGCCAAACATGGTCCCTCTAAATAAGACAAGATTTCTATCAAATCCGAACAATATTCCTCTACTTAATGAGCACAGAGCAACATTCAATCCAAACACCTCTTCCAAGGAAAATGGGCAAGACAATCTATGGATCTGGAAGAAGAGAGCTCAGGGCTTGACTTCTAACAAAGATAGAACAAATCCAGTGCATTCAAAGCAAGTTGGTTGTTGTCATAAAGTTACGCTACTAGACCATCTACTTCTGCCACAAGTCTCATAGCTTCAGGAAAGCGCAATCATTGGTAAGTTCTAGAACTTCATCCCATCTTTCCCAATTTTATCATCTTGGGCGGAAAAAAATTAGAAAGGGCTTAAAGATATCTTCTACACTAATAATGGGTCTGGGTTCTTTATTGCTACTTTCCATTCGCAAGAATTCAGAGATTCAGTTCATAGAAGTAAGGGTTGGTTCTGTATGGGCTACAGTCTCTTTACTATACCATGGGTTCAAAATTTTAAGATCGATATTGGGATTTGAAAATTTGCTCCTTTTTGGGTGGTTTTCCCATCGTTGCCTCTTGAATACAGGGATATCGATTTGATTGAATTACTTGCAAATAGGATAGGCATCTTTATCAAACATGATCTTATCCCTTTCAAACTTACACATCTTAGGGTTCGAGTTTGTGTACTACTAGATGTCTCTAAGCCATTCCCTTCAGAAATCGCTATTCTCTCAAAATTCGATACTTTGAAACAAGAAATATGTATTCAAAATCCTGAAGCAGTGAATCGCCATTCAAAATCTTTGGGTCATTTTAGTTTCTAATGTCAAGGGATCAAATGTTCAATGGCTCAAGTTTGTGAGGACCATTCCTCTGATCCTCTATGTTGTACCTATCAACCTGAGCCACTTTCTACAATCTCTAATTCCACCGAGGGGTGTTAAGAAGATAGCTACCCATTGGTAACATGTAACTTACACAAAAATCCTAATTCACTGGTAGCCCCCTTTGAAGCCCAAAGCTCTTTGTGTGCTCTTGCAATTGACAAACCTGAATTATCATTTCACTTTTTTCATCTTCTCATAGGTACTCTGCAGAGTTTTTACCATTTTGCCCAGTATTTTAGTCCTTTTATGTTCATCTACCACTGCGTAAGCTCTCTATTTTGGCGCCAACATACTCCTGTCCTTCAATCGTTGACCTTCCTCACTATTATGTGACTACTAATCTGGATGACCTTATGCAGAATCTTATTCTTGATAAACACATTATCAAGATCATGGGTGATCCAAATAGAGCACAAGGTCATAAAACATATTCAGCTATTATTGAATAGTTAGCTTCAAAACTGTTATACTCAACCGGATCCCAGTTGTTCGATGAAATTGCAGAACAAATTTTAAAGGAAGATGATGATATCTCCAAAGCTTCAAGATCACCCAAAAAAGATGACCTCTTATATGTTCAGGTAAATAATCTAGATGCTCAAAAGGAGTTTCATACGGTGAATATGATCACAAATAACATTTTATTGCATCTTGGTCTGAGTGTTTACAACAGTATGGTGGAGGATGTAGGGTTAATGCTTGTCAACATCCCTCCTTTAGTCACCATTCCCAAGTCCCATTAGTTACCTTGTTTGTTGTTAATGGAAGCTAAGATAGATGAACTTCAAATAGGGGATATTGAAATGGCATCTGATCCTTTTCTCTTTAAGGAAGTTGATATAAAGAATTTTGAACAAGGTGCTAATACATAGTCTAAACCATTCTTTTATTTTTCTTAGCCTCTCTCAATTACTCAATCTCCTACATAGACTCATACTCATATTTTTAAGAAATTGAGAGGCAAGAAATCAAACAAAGAAAAAATCAAAAGGAAATCAAGGCAGGCATCCAAACTACTCTCGATGGTAAATTCTCTACAACTAAAAGACCAAGGAGGGCATGTTGCTCTCCTCGACAATCATGAAAATCATTTCTTGCAATGTCATAGGCATTAATGTCTTTGAAAAAAACAAATAGGATCAAGAATCAACTTGATTCTTCAAGGCCAAACATAGTTATGCTACAAGAAACCAAAACCGCTCAAGATACTTTTCAGGCAACAATTTACAAGTGGTCTAATTAGAAGTCTGCTCATGTTCCAGCATCAGGTGCATCGGGAAGATTAATTACTCTTTGGAATCCAAAGACTTTAGTTGCAGTTGTAGTCAATGAAGGCGACAATTGGCATCTTCTCAGTATACAATGTTTTGATCTCTCATTAATGCTCTTAAACGTTTATGGGCCAACATCTACGCATGAGAAAAAGAGATTATGGGATAGCTTAATAAACATCATTCAATAGTTCCCAGAACAAAATGTTATCCTAGGAGGGGATTTTAATGCAATTACATCAAATCATGAAAAAAAAGGGTGGTATATGCCCTCCCTCTAAAACCATTGAGGATTTTGTTTTCTTCATTTATGATATTTGAAAGATGTAATTCCCAAGAAGGGGTAGTTTACTTGGACAAAAAAAAGAAAGAATTTCACCCAAATTGTAGAAAGGCTAGATAGATTTATCATCTCTCAAAACTGGTCTTTGCAGGATTATAATCTGGAATCTGACATTTTATTCCTCAGTTGCTTAGACCACTTAGCTATTTCACTAAACATTTCTAGTGCCAATAAATGCTCAGTATATCGTTCCTCTTTCAAATTTGAAAAAATGTGGTTTAGGCATCCACATTTCTTGCCCCTCTTGCGCAAATGGTGGGTTAGTGCTCCTTTTCATCATGGCACAAAGATGTTCCAGTTTGACAGGAAAATGCAACACATCAAGACCCAGATCAAAGAATTGAATGTTAAAGTCTTTAAAAACATCTTTGTAGAGAAAGACATGTTGGACAGGGATAACTTTAAGAAACCACCCCCCGAGCAACTGTGTAAAATCCTGGCGAATCAGACATTATTTTCGGGGGGATATTTTCATATTGATGGCGAAATTTTTTTTCAAAATAGGGAAAATAATTATTTTGTATTGGCAATTTTTTTCTAGGGTACGAAAATTCCATAAATTTCTGGTGAATAATACCTTGTTCTATGGGGAAAATATATATTGTAGGAGGCGAATAATTTTTGTTAAAAGGAACAAATATATAATTGTATGGGCGAAAATTTTTACTCCGAAGGAAAAATTATTTAAATGTATTGGCAATTTTTATCCACCGCTTGAAAATTATTAAATTTGTTTTGGTGAATATTTTGTTATTTATGGAAAAAATATATAATTTATTGGCGATTTCATGAATTCATCGTCATTAATAGATAAGGCACATCACATCACATCAATACATCACATTGAGTCCGAACTCTACACGATGTATCAATAAGTGCCACCTCTTTGACACGTGAAAGGTGAAACATACCTAAAATCCATCAATGATTTTAAACCGTTCAATGATCGTAGATCAATGGCTGAAGTTTTATTTCGGCCCAATTTTCTGAAGAGAACATAGCTCACCAAAAAGTGCCCAGAATGGAATTGGATTCAATAGACACATAACAAATTTCACGAATCACGATCGATAATTTCGGTCATTTAATATATATTTATTCACTTACTACAATCTACTATGTCCCCACGACTTCCAATGTGGTACTTGCCAACTTGGTACTAGTTTATAGTTGTTTCCAATGTCGCAAACTAGTGCATTTATGGGAAAGATTTGCGGAGATACAAAAGATTTAAAAAAATTTAAAGCAATTAATACGGTTAGAGAAGTAATTATTACAATCAAGAGCTTCAACTATGTATATATGATCTCTGCTTCTTTCATCTTCAATTAGCCATTGCCATTTGGTAGATAAATCGTCGGAGCTCACGGTATTTAAATTCTTCCTTTGGTTTAGGTTTATAGGCTCAGGTTATTTAATTTGTTAATCTGATTTCTCAAGATGGACACTCCCATCTGCTTGAGAAGCATTTTTGTTGAGGACCAGAGGGCCTTTCTGGGCTCCGTTAGAGACCCAACCCTCCAATCAGTCTGCAAGGAGGTTGGGTCGTTCACCAATGAGGTTGTTCGGATGGTGTTGGGTAGAGAGTTTTTGCGAAATGAAAATAGATACCGTATTAACACAGACATTACATCTTGGTTCTTAGCATCTCTTCTGGACCTCGAAGGAGACAAGGTGGATATGCTGATGTTGTTGAGGAAGGTTTTCAAAGAAGACTTCCTTGGATGACATTACTATTGTCGTCCTTGCAGAAGTAGGGGTGGGGATCCCTTGGGTGAGTGAATTATCCAAGCTTCTCCTCCCTAACCAAACAGTGCCAGTGGCCAGGCAACCATTTCTCATGAACCTGAATGCGGAGCACTTGACGCGTCACAGGAAATGGGCGAGGATTGGCAAGGACTTCCTCGAGAAATGGTTGCTCCTGGACGACTTTCCAAACTACATGTGGCTTGAAGAATTCTCTCAGCTTATGTTGTTTGAAGAATTCTACATGGAAGGAGGGCCAGATTCTTAGGGCAAAGTTTTAAATCATCCACTACCTGTGCCCTAGCCCCGACCCCCTAGTAGTTTGTTTTTTTGCCTATGTCCTCGAAACCTCACAAGCTCAGTGGATCACTCATTTTGGCTTTTAAGTTTTTGAGGGATTCAAGTCTTAGACGTAAAAATTATAAATTTCTAAAGCATAAATATTAATGATAATTTTTCAAATTCCAGTTTGTTTCAGTTTGCCTCTTAGAGTCTTATGGATATAAAAATGCTTTCTATAATTCTATTTCTTTTTTATTAATGAAAGTTTCTCAAATGCTTTTTGTCTATGAGCTACATTATTTCAATATTTTGTTAAACAACGGAAATAAATTTAATATTGTGATCTTTTTTATGTAATGCTTCTTCCTCTATATTTAATATATATAAAAAAAATCAGTTCGTTCCATTAATTATTTGTACATTGATTATGGTTGATTATAATTTTATAAATATATATAAAAAAGAAGTTTATCTCGCGAAAAACAAGTGAATTAAAACTAAAAGACCAACTTACTTGTTGTAGAAGTTTTGAACTAGTGCATTTGTGGGTTGGTATTGGGTACATGCTATGATTTATAGTTAAGATTTTGTCATAATGAAGAAATTTAAGACATTTATGAAGGGTGGATGGGATTGCTTTCATGGAAGAGAACCAAGGGCAAGGATGTCCCAACTTCACACAAAATTGATCTGAAGTAGGTTTTAGGAATGATAGCAAAAATGACATCTAAGCACTTAGTACCAACCTTAACGGGAAGAGTAATAGAACCTATAGTAGGACAAGAGAAACCATCTAAGATCTTAACCACTAAATCAAATTTATCATATCAATATGTTACTTCATGTAATTGTAAAGTATAAAAATATTCTTAACGTATTACATTCACCATACATGTTGGATCAATCATCAATGAGAACCCCTTGTGAGAGTATGTCTTTGATCTTTGCAGGTGATATATAGACTTATAGTGGGCCATCAGGTGTTTCAAATTTCAATAGTCTCACTAGGAAACTAGGATCAAAGGTAATGCATATTGCATAGGTCCTTAGGAGGTGCAGGTTTATCAATAAGATTCACCACATTATTTATCAATAAAATTATATTAAATTAAAATTTATATTAAACTACATTTATGTTGAACTTTTATATATATTTTTAGTCTTTATTTATTTATTAAATTAAATTAAATTAGAATTTATATTACACTAAATTTATGTTGAACTTTTATATATATTTTTAAACTATTTTTTAAAACTATATATCATAAACATATTTTTAAAGATTTTTTTTAAACTTTAAATTAATATTTTAGATTTAATATTGAATGTTTTATTTTTTATATTAAACTTTTACCTTTCAAATTGTATATCAAAATTTCTATTTTTATTTAGTTATTTTTTTTATTCTAGAAACTAAGTTTCATGTTCTATACTATTTTTTAATTCCATATTTTTACAAATAGTATTAACATTATATTTAATAGTTGTTGTCACATGGATTTGCACCTGATGCAAGCTTGACATTCTTGCAATCCAGTGACACATTGGACTGCTCTAAGGTTGTGGGTATCCTATTATGAGAGCAAACCTCCGAATTATAGGTCGGCTTCCTATTAGATCACCTAAAAACTTAATTAAATTTCTGAAAAAAGGGAAGAAGGATATGCATAAAATGAAACTATAGCTAAAAAGGTGATCCACCAATGATTGAAATAATCTAAAATGCTTACAAACTCACAAAAATGATCAAGTATTGAAGCTATGAAATCTCACAACTCTGCTACTTATGCTGGCAAAAATGATTCTTATGAAAGGCTCTGACTTTATGATGTATACAAAAAGGAGAATAGTGAGGTTCTCACAGTTTTGATGCAAAAGAACGAAAACACTAACATAGCCCTGCACTATGACCTAACATTCTTAGCATTCAACATTGAAGGAATTTGATGAAATAAATGATAAAACAATATTTTATCATAAAATCCACAAACAACACTTGAAAAAACCAAGAATAATGAGAAGGTGAACAACTTCTTTATTGAGAATCAGGAGCTATCTGCATTCCAAATCTGTAGAACTGCTTACAAAAATCTGAATATTACTCATGAGAAATCTGAAAATACTCATAAGTAATGAGTTACAAGAGCAAGGATCTCTGTTGTTGAACAAGTACAAACTCCAGAACTAGAGAACTAAGTGACAAAAAGTCCCTTATACAAGTAAGCTTCCAAAATTAAAAAAAAATTGGCTCCCAAAAATATGTGTTCTCATCTCTCCACCAAATCGGGACTCTAACTAAAAGAAAAACTCCTCCAAAACTGCAAAAGGTGTAGCCAAACTGAACACAACTCCTTAGGTCGAATTCAACTAAAAATCCCTCAAAATTAGGGATGAAACTAAAAGAATCAAAGAGTCAAATCCCTAAAAATGCTTCAAGACTGAAACTCAACCCCCTAGGACTCCTAAACTGAAAGGAAACTGACAAATAGGTGATAAATCACCTATTTTAATTCCATTTGTTTTCAAATCACTTCAACATTCCAACTAGGACTCCAAAAGCACTAAAAGATAACTAACCATTTCTATGATTTATGCTTTTAAAACTCTATGATATCCTCCTTCATTTGCATTTCAAAGTATCTTTTATTTTCAGTGATTTATACAAATATCACCTAAACAAAGATTTACAAGAACACATGCCACATGTGGAGGAGTTTTTTTTTTAAACATAGAAAGGTTTAATGACTTGGTATTTTAAAAGTGTTCATAAAACACTTTTAAAAGAAACACAAAGCAAAACAAAAATCACCTCTCAAAAATGATAAAGTTTAGAAAATAAAAGCTTTTTCCTTTATCGGGCATCTCTCAGGGTTTCAAACCCTAACTTTAAGTAAAGAAAACATTTCATTATACTCATTTGCAATTTTTTTTCCTTTGGTATGCTTTGAAGAGAAGGTGTCGCCATGGAAGGGTTTCAGCTCAAATGTATTCCATTCACTGTCATTGTTGATGATTTGATTAAAAAAATTGCAGGGACTGCGTGGTAAGCTCATTATTCTCCTCAGATCTGCTCTTCTTGTTCCTTGGTGACTTTATAGAGGAATTGTGATCTCTTCTTTTATTTGACTAGGATTAGTATGTTGCTCATGGTATGTGATCCTCATCACTATCATGGGACTACAATCATTTTCCTAGCATTGGCTTCTCTTTGGAGGAACATGGACTTATCTCATTTTGTCTCAGGGAACTGTCCTTTTTGCTCTTTTTCATACACCATCTGTCATAGCTGATACATGCTCATTTTTGGGCCTTTCCTTGATATTGCTCTGTCTGTTGATGATTTTCATCACTTTTCTTTATCTTGTTGTTCAAGATTGAATCCTTGGTTATGATTTCTTTCTTTGCACCCTTTCGGACTGGTGAAGGGTTCTTTAAAATAATAAACTGGGTTCTCACGATATTTTCTACATTTTTTTGTCTCTTTATATTCTAATTTTTGTGAAAAAATTAGCCAATTTGGCATCTGGGTTTTTGAGAAACAATGAAAACATGTGACTGCAGTTTAGCTGAGATTACTAGTTTTTTACTGTGATATAAAATGATATCTCTGCCTCTAGGTGATATTCTATCATACCTTTGTAAGGATTGTTCTTTTGTAATGAACTCATTGTGACTCATATGCTGCCTTGGATCTTTTCACTGATCTTTTCATCATGTATATGATTAAAAGTTGCCCACTGTATGTTGTCTCAATTGCCATGTATGATCATTGTTTTGAAGATTATTATGCTAAACATCTTTGTGATAGATTTACTTTTGTTTGATGACTATGATTGGCAAAGATGAATCCTCATTACTGTAATTTATTGTTCATTGATTACAACAAACTTTGATGATACCAATGTGGTGTTGTCTCAGACCTATTTTGTTGTTCTTGTTACTCTTTGACAATGTTATCTTTCATCATATTCACAGTTCTATTACCTTGAAAATGGAGCATGAATATCTTGTGATCTATTCATCTTTGTAACACCTATCTCCATCAGCATGTTGGGCTCAACCCTTGTGGGAGCCACATTTTAACCCACATGTTGTAGTTTACTTTTCTTGTATCTGCATATGAAGCAAACAAGTTAGACAAAAACAGTGCATATATGATTTCTTGCTGATGATTTGACCTGATATTTACTGATTTGCTTGGCATACTAGTTGTTGCGATGCACATGAGGGATGGATTGTATGTTTTCATATGCATGTACAGATAATGGATGATGATTCTCATTGCTCTAACACATTGTCTTTCTCAAATGCAGGTACTCAAGAGCAACAAGGTAGCAACAAACTGGATGCAAGCTGGGCGGAGGACCACCAGATGCACAAAACAATTTAATGAGGGCTCGTCATTCAGGCAATGATGAGTCATCCTTCTTTATTATGTATTTACTTTAATGTTTTGCATTTGCAAATGTATAGTGTGTTCCTTATTTGCACCACATCAGTTAGTCTCACGGCTTGTGTGAGACATTGTATATTCATCAATAAGAGATTACTTTTCTCAAAAAATTGTTTTCTCTCTATTTCATATGCATCTAAAAAAATGAAACATGATATTGTAATTTTGTCTTTCTTTTCAAATAATCATGAATGCAATTTAGAAGAATAAAAATGCACCTTCTTGCTCATGTGTAAAACATCATAGCTCTGTCTAATTGAGCTAGTAGCGAAAATAGGTAACAATAGTTATCTCAAACTATTGCACATCTTTAAATGTCTCTTATTATGGGACCCACGACATCTGACAACAGGTACCATCGACCGTTGGATGAGCAAAGATCAATGACTTAGGGTGGATTTCGGCCCGAATGTGGGAAGTGAACATATTTGTGAGAACTTCGCCCGGAATGAAGATTAAAATTTTAAATGATTAAACAGACTTAAAAAACAGTCCCGAAAAGTGACACGAGTATGGTGACATGCCCAAAAAATGGCAGAAGTTGTGGGACCCATGACATCTAACAACAAGTATCATCATCCGTTGGATGAGCAAAGATCAACGGCTTAGACTGGATTTCGGCCTGAATGTGGGAAGTGATCAAATCTTGTGCTGAGACTTTGGATTATTGTTTGGGATGATCTTGTGTATCTTCATTTCAGATGGCTTGTGATTTGGTGCTCTGCAAGTTATCTTTCCTCGTGACAGTTATTGATTGGTTGTGTTCTTGAGCTTTGAGACGTTAACTGATGAATTTGAAAAGATGTGTTGGTGCAACTATTTCGGATGATTCTAGCATGCTTGTTGGTGTTTCCTAGTTGTATCATATTTGTTTTGATGATCCACATTGATCGTTGTGCGAGTTTTTTGGCGATTTCTATGAACTGGTGATGATTTTCATGTTATGCAGTATTTATGGTAGTGTAGCGTGTTGCGGTTAATCTTGGCAGGATTTTCGATGAATGTAATCATTTGAGAAATTGAATTAGGTCCATGCTCTGTAATGTAAATCATAATATTGGTCTGGTGGTCGCTCTTTGTATCATGTAATATAATTCATATAATTATGAGTTGAGGGTTGAGGGTTTAGCCGACCCTGTTATCAAGGTTGATGATTGTATATTTAATACCCTAAAAATGGTCATCTAAACCATGGGCCCCTAATCTCGACTACATCACCAAGGTCCTAACCAAAGGCAATTAAATCAATCTTGAGCACCTAATTAATTAATTCTTCAATCATTAATGTCGCATGGTAAATAAATCATTCTATATTAATTAAATGTTTATTTAATTAATTAATCATTCCAAATAAATTATTTTAATCAATTATCCTATTTATTTAATTAAATATCCTAGCATGTTTAATAAATAAATCAACTTGCCATTTAATCATCAAAGAGGAATTGATTTGCAAAAAAGGAATTAATCATCAAAAATGAATTAAATTGAGAAAATAAATCAACTTGAAATATTTCTTTTTCTAAAATTGAGATAACTTGAGAAATCTCAGAAAAGAAATTAAATTGAATAAATCATTTTCTCTAAAATTAAAACTCAAAGCTTACCTGGAGGAAAGAAGTTCAGTTGCATTGAAGAGGCATTTTTTAATTAAAATATTGAGAAAATAAGAAGAAATGTGCATCGAATCAACTAATTTTATCTCCAATGCAAACTTAGACTTATAATCTCAATGCATTCAATCAAGCTTTAATTGGAATTTATCTCAAGATCAACTCAATCTAATCTCCTTTGAAACTGAATCAAAGCACCCAATCTTTTCAATTCACCTGGATTGTGTTTTCTCTTAAGGAATCTCAACCGCTCATCATTAATAAATATTGACCGTTGGTCTCTCTTTGGATTCTCTATAAATTTATCCTTTCATCTCTCATTCAAGAGAGCCTAGAGATTTATTGTTATTATGCAGTTTTTGTTGTAGAGTCCTTGAGAATATTGTGCTTTGAGATTATTGCATCTTAGCTTTTTGCATATTAGTTTAATCATGATTGCTTGAATTCATCTAGCTTAATCTTGCATTTATCTAGCTTAATCTTGCATCCATTTAGCTTAATTTTTTTCTCATATAGATTAAATCCTTCGTCTTGGTGTAGTCTAGTCATTGGTATTACTTAGATAAATCTGAGAGGAAGCCTATACTTGCATCTTTTAGAAGGCAATAGGTTATTTTGTTATGGTTTTTATATTCATGACTATATTTGTCTAACCATGCATGCAATGATTTATTTAAGTGTTTGTCCCTTACAACTTACAGATTACCACTTTTCACACACACATTTTTGGCGCCCACCATGGGACCCGAGACTACAATTTTTGACCTTGCAGATCAGCTCACTTTTATTTTTTGGATTTTGTTCGTACAATTGCTACTAAAACTCGTACGAGTTTTTACAGAGGGTAGTACAATAATCTTTAGGTTCTCGTATGGTTAGTGGTAAATTATCGCACTGCTTGGTGAGAATAATCGTACAACATTATGTTTTCTCGTATCAAAGGCAAAGTAATTTTTAGGGTTTTTCTCATTGAATTTTGATGGTACTAATGCTAACCCTGGCTTGTTTTTTGTCTGCCTGGGAGATTTTTCACAGCCTAACTAGTTTTTTTGCAGAATGTTTGTTGAAGAACACACCTGTCTCTCAAAAATAATATGACTACTTGTTGTTTTTGCAGGTTGCCCAAGGAGATTCAAGTAAACTTTGTGTATTCTTTATTATTTTCTAGGCACTTAAATTGAGATATGGTAAATGAACAAATATGAATTTTGTGTTTGAGAAGAGTCTAAAAGGTAGGAGAGTATGCTCTTGTCTGTATAAACAATAAGAAATCCAGAACCTTGAAGTTTTTCTAAGTTTGATATTTGTGTTCCTTTAGCAGGCCTGTCACAATGAGAAAAAGTAATCACCCTGTGAGAATGACACAAGTGAGTACAGCTAGACCTAAGCATTCTAACTCACTATAATAAAAAGGCCTTTCAGGATTAAAGTCTCAGAGGATGGAGTTATTTGAGTTTTCTCTTTGAGATCTCTCATATCGGACATTTTGTAGGGCCTCGCGGTCTCAATCACGCTTATGTGACTACATCTTATTTTGGTACCTTGTCAAGCTATAGGCCTCAATAGTGCTTGCGCAACTTCAAGGGGTAATTTCAAACAAAAGTCAATACTAAGAACTCTAAGATAGAAGCTACCTGGTTCACCTCTGAAAGGGGGATAATCTTTGTGCAAGAGAGATAGTAACTCTCCTAAGATACTTGTCATTTCATGCCCCCATTAGCATTTGGAGTTGGCTAATATGATGTTGAGAATCCATTGTGTGAGACTCAATGGTCATATTCTGATTAGCTATTGGGTGTGTAGCTGAGTTTGCAAGCAAAGGTTTTCTCTCTCAGCTAACTTCCTTAGAATTAGCGTGTTGTGTTTGAAAGTCATTTTACATCCTCAGTGTTTGTTGTGTCTTTGTCCTAGAAATAGAAACTGAAACTCTAAAAATGAAAAATAATCAAAAACTCAATGGTCAAAACTTTCTCCTTGTTAGAAACTCGTCCCTGTCTAGTGTTGTGTCGTATGAGCCTTACAGTTTGGTGTACTATCCTTAATAAATTATCATTTGGTTAACCATAAACTGTCATACGAGTCATAATAGTAGAGGTTCATCATTGCCAATTTGTCGTATTACCTACTGAGAATTGTCATCTAAGAAACACTAAATTGTCGTGCGAGTTTGAACAGCAACTCGTACAAGAAACTATATTTGAGAAACTATATGAAACTGAAACTCTAAAACTGTAAAACAATCAAAAACATCAAAAACATCAGTCGTCAAAACTCTATCCTTGTCAGAAACTCATCCCTATCCAGTCCTATATTGTACGAGTCTTTTGTTTTGTCGTACAACCCTTTGAGAATTGTCATCCTGCCATATACATATTGTCGTACGATTCACAATTACCACTGTCAGTTTGTCATCTAAGACAGTGTAAATTGTCGTACAAGTCACTATTACCACTATCATTTTGTCGTCTAAGCAAGTCTAAACTATCGTGTGAGTTTGAACAGCAACTCATACAAGAAACTATATTTGTCGTCTAGAGGTCAGTAAATTATCGTCTGGATCATATTATTATATCCTATAAACCTCTAATTTTGTCATTCTAGAGGCCTGTCTTTTTACATGATTTTCCAGATCTATCATACTTTCCTAATTAGTCTACAGTGAGCATATATTTGGTATTTTTCATCCTGAGCATAAACAATCTTGATAGCGTAGCCTTGTCGTTGTGTTACATGATTTTGTCGATTATATCCCAACTATTTCAATCAATCACCCATCAATCTGATCAACTTGAATTTCTTAGATCACATCTTATACATGATAGATCATTCCTGAAACCAAACTTGGTCTCAATCACTTTTATTACCTCAAATGAACAACTAGCCCCGATTTGATCTTGACATCAGTATCACTTCTAGCTCTCAGTCACATCAGTTGTAAATGCCTATTCAAACCAGAAGTTCTCATAAGAAAGCTCCTAAAGGTAAGGGACAATCCTTTTCATTACAGACTAATCCATTCTTTATAGAAGACCCCGTCTCTGACAAACCTTCATTGTCAACTATACCAATTTATTATCAACCCTTATCTCCCACCATGTCTAGAGAAAGGCAAGAAAGAGAAGTTGTTAAACATAATACTTATGATAATGTTAGCACCCATGCTACTGATAGTGACTCCTCATCTAGCAAGTATGAAGCTTCTGAACCTACAAAAGTTGTTATAAATAGTTGTCAAAAGGATAAGGATTTTCGAAAATTGATGAAAATTATCATGACCAGAGAAAAAGAAGACCATTTTCTAGAGTTGGCAAAACAAGGTGCTAAACTTCCTATTGATTATAACATTGAAAGCCTTATCAATAAAGAAGAAGAGACACCACTAGCGTTGGTAAACAAACAATTGCAAGCATTGCAAACTAAAATTAAGGAAATTAAAAACAAGGATAAATCATCTACGCAGTATTCTTTGGACACGATCTGCCAGTTCCCATTCGATAAGAACCTTTACATGCCTCCATTTCCTTTAAGAGTGGAAGCTACTAAGTTTGACAAATATGACAGTAACTTAGATCCTCAAGACCATGTCTAAGAATTGTGTGCTTTATTTATGGAGCTCATGCATGAATAGATGTATCTCATGCATCTCTTTCCAAGAAGTCTAGGAGGACAAGCTATGGAGTGGTTTTCAAGCTTGCCTATGGGAATTAAAACTTTTGAGGAGCTGGTTGAATTGTTTCTCGAACAATACTCCTATAACATTCACCATCTAGTAACCATGATCGAACTCTGTAATACCAAACAAAAGACAAGAGAACCATTTCTCACTTTCCTTCAATGTTGGAGAAATATGTTCTCTAGATATTCATGACCCATTCCGAATTCTGAGAAGATAGCCATCTTTATTAATAATTTGATTCCTGAGTTGAAATATAATATCCAAATGCAATTATACCCTTCATTCAACAAGATGGTGGACAATGCTCTCAAAATGGAAGATGTGCTTGTAAGGAAAAGAGATATATCACTTTATAAAGAAACACAACAAGGCTCTAGTTCCAAAGAGGAACAAATATTGGAAATATGGCAAAGATAATAATAGAAATGTTGTTAATGATGGAGTGTTTGATACTGTTAAACCAAAATCAAAACCAACAGTATTTAATCTGACTACCGACACACAAGCCCTCAAAGCAACTGAAAGTGCTGCAGAAAACCCTCCTAAAAAATCAAAAGAGTGGTTTAAAGAGAAGCCTTGGATTTCAAAGCCTAAACGCGATTTCACTCCTTTGGAAGAATCATAAGAATCATCTCTTAAGATTCTATTGGCAAATGAGCTTATCACATTGTCTGATAACTCCAAACCATGTGATCTTGAAGTCAAACCCAAATGGTGGAGGGAAAACAAGTACTATGAATATCATCGAAACAAGGGTCATACAATAAATAACTGCATGAAACTCAAACACGAGATTCAAGACCTTATCGATGCTGGAAAAATTATTGTTGGGAATCATGCAACCAATGTTGATCATAAAGCTTTCCAAGATCCCTTACTTGTTTATGAGAAGGGTGATTCCTTAAAATCCAAGGGAGGTGCCAAAATCAATTACACATATACCAACAATGATAATGTTATCAACAGGCTTGAACCTTCTCAATTTCAATATTGCAACGTAATCATAGTCAAAGAAGAGCAAAACAAACCAGGAACTATGAATATTGTAACCCGTGCTCAAAGGAAAGTTACTCTCAAAGGAGTTGGTTCCTCATCTCCTGATTAAACAACATCAAACCTACTGACTTCTTAAAACAAACAACCAGATACAATCATGGATAAATCTAAACAAATAGCTTCATCATCCTCTTTTGGTTACAACATTGTTGAACGATTAAAACGAACTACCGCTCAAATCTCCATTCTTGAACTACTTAAGATCTCTTCTGCTCATGGAGAGATTCTAGACAAATCTTTGCTCACTACTAACGTCCCTAAAGACTTAGATTTGGATCAGTTTCAATCTATGGTGGGTCACCTAACTTCACCTCACTGCCTAACCTTCTCTGAAGAAGATGACAATTCCCTGAATCATCCACATAACCAACCATTGCACATTGAAGCTATGATCTATAAACACCGAGTCAAACGTGTTTTGATAGATGGAGACGCTGGGTTGAATATTTGTACCTACAATTTAATGATATAGCTGGTATTTTTTGAGAATGTCATTGATCCAACAAAGAAAATAACAATCAAAGCTTATGATGAAGAAGAGAGAACCTCTAAAGGTTTAGTATTGTTACTGATCAGGGTGGGACCTGTGGAAAGAGATGTTATTTGTTAGGTGCTTGACCTTCCCTTATCCTACAACATCTTGTTGGGAAGACCATGGATTCATGAAATGCAAGCAATGCCATCTACATACCATCAGTGCTTCAAATTTCCCTACAATGGAGTTGAAGTCAATGTTCTTGTTGATACAAGTTACACTTGTAATGCTTTAAAATAGTGTGTTGATACTCTTGTTCCTCATAATAGAGAAGCCTTTGCAGCTGAGAGTTCAGAAACTTTGATGAAAGACTTAGAAAAGAAACTGAAAATCACAGGTACTGGCATGGATGGATACAAGATAGAACCTATACTTTCATTAATGTCTCTTCCCCCATCACCAAGACAGTCTGGAAATCCGTCTGAGGCTATGAAGCCACAATCTTCAAATGCAAACATCATCTATGATGGTATTTTTGTAAAATCCTCTACTTCCCTTGCAAATGAAATAGAAGAGGAGGTTGTTCTCAAATGGCTTTTCAAAGAAGAAAGTGAAAATAAAGAAGTGCAACACTGTGAGATTTCCCCTGAATAATATGGTCCAATATATAAGATGATCAACGCATGGGATATTCAGGTACCGGTCCTCTGGGCAAGAGTCAAGAAGGAATTGTTGAACATATCAAGCTACAAACCAAGTCTAAATATGATAAAGCTGGACTTGGATACCATCTAGAGGAGTCATCAGATAAAAAAAACACTTTTCATCAACAACCACAGTGGAGGAAAAAGATACTACGTCAAACATCACAGGAAGTAAACACTCAGCAAACTCAAGAAGAGTATGTGAAAGAACAAGAAGAACTGGCAATCAAAAGAGAAGAAGCAACTTGTAATCAAGTTCCAAATTTATCAGTAGTAACACTACAAGAAGTAGAAATCCCAGGAGATATGAAAGAAGAGGTGGATGAAATTAAAGAAATGTTTGCACCATTAAACATTCATGTCACATATACAAAATGAATGCAAGAAGAGAATTCAGAAATAGACTCAAATGAGTATGAATGGGGTCTAGAGCCTCTATTAGATGCATCTACTGAAGAAACTCCTGAAGAACCTAATGATATCATAGATGAAGCACAAGAGATAATACACTTGAAGTTGCAACGAGAAATAGAGGAAATTAGACTAAAAAGCAAAAAGATTATGAACAACAGCTAAAAGAAGAAAAAACATGGGAAAATTCCTCACCTATTGTATCTCCCTCTAATGAGATAAAGAAAATTAAATATGGAAACACAACTAAAGAACTGGAGGCTAGACAAATAGGACCGGTCATCAGTCCAGAGGAAGCTGAATGGGAAAGAAGACATAAATTAACAAAGTCGTGTCAACAGGTATGTCGACTACAAGTGATTATTAAACCAGAACATGAAGGAACTTGCAACATAAAAGATGTTGATATTGATACTATACATGCTTTCACTGAGCCACTTGAAGAGGATTCAGATGCTTCATCTTCTGACTCTAATCACTCTAAGTTAAGATCTAATTATGACATTACCTATTCGACACCAAACTATGACTACTCTATCATAAATGTTGAAACTCTATCTGAAGAACCTGTTGTTGTTGACCCACAATAAAAAAATAAAAATAAAAATGCATTGCATATCATTTTATTCAAAGCACTGCGTCACATATAGTTTCTTTTTTAAATGCATCGCATTCACAAAATTTCTGCATTTGCATATAACAACATTAATAAAACAAGGCAACTATCCAAGTTTATCATTTGTTTGCATTTAAGACAAACAAGGGTCATCTCTTTTCTTAGATATTTCGGACATGAAGTCTTTGAGGTCCTAAGGTCATTCATTTTCAACATCACCCTGTGAGAACGCTTTACTTTTGGTTGGGTAGTGATTTCACTATTTGAGTCTTGGTAACCCAAAATCTATCAATGGCTATATCTCCAACACATTAACAAAATCTCTAATTCATTCTAGACGCCTAATTGATCATATGACTAGTGAAAAATCTACAATTCTACTTCAGTGTCGTTGTAATTGTCACACCCAAGTAGGTTTCATTACTTACAAGTCAAGGCAAGAAAAAAATTTTAAAAAAGAAGAAAAAGTGTTATGCCAAATATTCACCTGATGGCAAAAGAACAATGATATATAGCAGAAATATCATGCATACAAAGTGCGACAAAAATATTGACTATGGGAACATGCCAGTAACTCCATCAGGGCTATGAATGCCTGTTGGCAATGGAGCAATATTTGAGAAATTACATTCTATAACCTCGTCAGAGCTCTAAAAGCTTGCTGGCAACGAGGCTCTATTCAGGATGCTTTTGAAGTTAGAATAATCAACGTAGCTAGCCATATAGGATGCTAAGGATATTTAGTGAACACAAGAGCGGGAATTAACTCATTTGCACTCACATGGGCAAAAGAAAATTAAAGTTTCAAGAACCAATGGGGAAGTTTTCCGCATCTCCATTTGTAAATCCTAGTCACTGAGTGTGTTGATTTGGATGTTCCAAGGGACCTTAAGGGTCGATTGACCGCTTATCTATGAAATGTTTTATACCTCCAATTCAATTGGTGTATTACAAAATGCTAAACAAATATACTCATCCTTGTTCGAATTCATTGTTTTCCCATTCATTGTCTTCACATGCATTCTGTAGATCATCATGTCATATAGGTCTGCATACTAGGGGCATAGGTAATCAAAAAAATAAAAAATAAAAATCATAAAAAGTCCTTAAAAAAAATCCAAAAAAAAAATCATAAAACATCCTGAAAAAATCCCCAAAAATCATAAAATATCCTAAAAAAAAACCCTAAAAATAAAAAAACTCACAAAATCAAAAACTGAAAAAATCAAAGCTAGAAAGCATAGACCATCTATCAAACCAAATCAACAACAAACAAACTATCAAAGTCTGAAATCAAACTTATCACATGTCTTGTTAATCAATCTATCAAACTCTATCAAACATCAACATGTCTTATACAAGGAAGGTTACACTCAAAACCAAACAGATCGGTCTTATACGGGGTACTTACTCTTTGAAACCAGACATTCCTATCAATAATCACACAAATCAAAACAATGTCATAGATCGGTATGGCTGCTGGATTTTGTCAAGGTTAGTCTTATTTCTTGTACTGAACTGCTACATCTTTGCTTTAGCTTGTACATATTCTTCAGTCACTTTTGTGACACCTTGGTTCTTTTTGGAACCATCATGGCTTGAAACCGATCAACGTCCTAGTCCTAGGGTACTCAACTGATCAATCTAAATCTCCTAAGTAGTTTAACCAGGTCAGTTTTATGTCGGTAGCACCGGGTCATCCAATCTGAGTCAGTTACTTGTCTCCTAACCACTGAGTAAACAAGCAAAACAAGAACAATGAAAACAATCACTAAAACTATTTGAGATTTGATTGAAAATTTCATTGTGTGTTGTCTTTTAAATTGGTTTTCGATTATTATTCCCTCTGAGTAACTCGAGGAAATCTATCTCAACTAAGAGGAGAAAGGACTGGGGGCATAATACTTTTCTTTATTTTCTGCTTGTAGGAGTGATTCCAATGATCTACAAACATCTCATAAGTTGGGTGTCTCTGATAAGTGCCTTCACATCAAGGTGAAATTGCCACACATACCTCGACTTTGTTTATTTGTATGCTACCTGGAGGTTGGAATCATTTCCTTGTTTGTTTTGAGGAAATTTCTTTATTATGCAATCTGGATGCAAGCTTAATTTGTCCTAGGATATAAACGATAAAAGGGTCATTGCAGACAAGATAATTAATATTGCATATGAAAAGGAAGGAACTCTGTTCTGTCTGGTGTGTTTTCACCCAAGCAACATTCAAGTCGGCCTATCTCTTTATGCCTTAATGCTTATGTTCACTTGCTAGATTAAAAGGACATGACATTCAGGTCATCTTGGCTTTTCATGCCTTGGTAATTATGTCTATTTCTGACATTGTAAAACACTGAGTGATGATAATTAAGCATACCAAATCCAATGACTAAGTTTTAGGTTGCATTCATACCGATCTTTGTGCATTTTAAGTGATTTCAACATGATAACATTGTTCTCTTCATCCTTTGAATAAAAGAGCCTGAATTTGAAACAATCATCATTTCTTCGCTAAGTGGTCAACTGCATATCCTCATCATTGACATGGTTGAGTACCTTCGTATGGGCATCACAATTCCTACATAAGATGTTAGCCACATACATGTGCATATCATATAGATCCACGAATCCATTGAATATTCATTTGCATCCATATTATCATATTTTTGGGATCGAAATCAAAATTTGACATCACTTTTCTAGTCAAATTTTCACAACATTGACCACTTGACACTTTCATCTTCAAGTCAATCTTCACATCATTTTGTGCTCAAATCTTTTCTGAATCAACTCAGATTTCAAATTAATTCTTACATTCATCTTTGTGCTTAGATTATCATCGCTAAATCATTTTATTAACAAAATTGCCTAAAATCACTACGATCTCACTATCTTTCGACTTCGCTCCCGAGGGGGCATACTCTTTACATCAACATTATCAGTGATTACATCATCGAAATAGTCGAGAAAGTTTTCAAAAACTTCATCAAAAGTTGAGTAGAAAATCTCATCAAATAAGACCTTGTTACTAGGGGCATCTTAACTAAATCACATCATATCAAGTTGAGATTCTTCGATGTCAAATCAAAACAATCTCTAGGGGCATCTCAATTTTGTCCTCATCTGAATCAAATTTCAAATTGAAGTTCAGTTTCATCACATCAAATCAAGCTGAACATTCTATTTCGCTAATCGGTTCTTGTTCATTCAAGTTCGGAATTGGTTTTTGCTCAGTCGATTCTTGTTCAATCAAGTTCTAGATTGATGCTTGTTTCTTGATCCATCAAGTTCAAGAACGGTATCCCACTCTTCATCAGTCCTAGTTCAATCAAGTTCGGGATTGGTATCGCTTTAATCAATCTGTTGAGTTTCATCGCTTCAAATCAAGCTGAATATCTTTCTCTTCATCGGTTTGTGATCCATCAAGTTCAGAACTGATTTCTATTTGACATGAACTATTATTTGAATCAATGTGTTGCTCGCACATCAATTCAAAGAGGGGCAAATGTAATACCCTAAAAATGGTCATCTAAACCATGGGCCCCTAATCTCTACTACATCACCAAGGTCCTAACCAAAGGCAATTAAATCAATCTTGAGCACATAATTAATTAATTCCTCAATCACCAATATCACATGGCAAATAAATCATTCTATATTAATGTTTATTTAATTAATTAATCATTCCAAGTAAATCATTTTAATCGATTATCTTATTTATTTAATTAAATATCCTAGCATATTTAATAAATAAATCAATTTGCCATTTAATCATAAAAAGGGAATTAATTTGCAAAAAAGGAATTAAATTGAGAAAAGAAATCAACTTGAGATATTTCTTTTTCTAAAATTGAGATAACTTGAGAAATCTTAGAAAATAAATTAAATTGAATAAATCATTTTCTCTAAAATTAAAACTCAAAGCTTATCTTGAGGAAAGAAGCTCAGTTCCATTGAAGAGGCTTTTTTAAATAAAAATCTTGAGAAAATAAGAAGAAACTAGCATGGAATCAACTAATTTTATCTCCAATGCAAAGTCAGACTTATAATCTCAATGCATTCAATCAAGCTTTAATTGGAATTTATCTCAAGATTAACTCAATCTAATCTCCTCTGAAACTGAATCAAAACACCCAATCATTTCAATTCACTTGGATTGTGCTTTCTCTTGAGGAATCTCAACCGCTCATCATTAATCAATCTTGATCGTTGGTCTCTCTTTGGATTCTCTATAAATTCGGCCTTTATCTCTCATTCAAGAGACCCTGGAGATATATTGTTATTATGCATTTTTTTCTCTAGAGTCCTTGAGAATATCGTGCTTTGAGATTATTGCATCTTAGCTTTTTGCATATTATTTTAATCATGATTGCTTGAATTTATCTAGCTTAATATTCATTCATCTAGCTTAATCTTGCTTTTATCTAGCTTAATCTTGCATCCATTTAGCTTAATTTTGTGCTCATATAGATTAAATCCTTCATCTTGGTGTAGTCTAGTCACTGGTATTGCTTGGATAAATATGAGAGCAAGTCTATACTCGCATCTTTTAGAAGGCAATAGGTTGATTTGTTATGTTTTTTATATTCATGATTATATCTGTCTAACCATGCATGCAATGATTTATTGAAGCGTTTGTGCCTTACAACTTATAGATTGCCACTTTTCACACACACAGTATATATAGATGAGATAATTATGTAATTTAGGTGTCGGTATTGTGTCTACATTATCAGAGAGAGGTGAATGTGCGAATAAGGATATATCATTCGGTGAAGTATTGAGGTGTGTTTGGTGTTGCAGATGTGCTTAACTAGAAGTGTCATCACGCATTTGTAGATGTTATCATTGCATTTCATTCCTTCTGGATTGTAGTCTGAATCATATTGTAAGTCAGTGTGACTTCCATGAGGGTTTTAGCCTTCTGGGCATATATCTTTTGAGCAATGAGCTCTAGGGAGTGTGCCTGAATGCATGTGCATTCCCTATTGTAATATTTTCACATACTAGTGCAGAGTATCATCTTATTGTGGGTAGGTTCTCACCATGGTTTTTCCCTTCAATTGGTTTTCCAAAGCATAATCTTGGTGGATTATGTTGCTAATTTGTTTATTTGTTTTTGTTGTAGTTTATCAGTTTATGTTTTAGAATTTAATTTTCTAAAATCTGGTGAAGACTGATTCACCACCCCCCTCTCAGTCTTCCTTCTTGATTGTTGCTAACAATTGGTATCAAAGCTAGATCCTCTGGTAGAATCTTAATCGCTTGAGGAGATCTAGGATGGCAGATCAAGGTATTCTTTTCAAGAAGGACAATCTGAGGTTTGATGGAAGCAACTATATTGTATGGAAGAGATGAATGGAGGTGCATTTGAAATATCTTGAAGAAGATTATTGAAAGATTACTAAGAAGATTGATTCACCCCCCCCCCCCCCCCCCCACCTTCTCAGTCTTCCTTCTTGATTGCTGCTAACAATTGGTATCAGAGCTAGATCCTTCGGTAGAAGCTTAATCGCTTGAGGAAATCTAGGATGGCAGCTCAAGGTATTATTTTCAAGGATAGTCTAAGGTTTGATGGAAGCAACTTTACTGTATGGAAGAGATGGCTGGAGGTGCATTTGAAATGCCTTAGAGAATATTATTGGAAGATTACTAAGAATGCCTATGGTGTTCCTGAGAATGGACCATCCACTCCTAATGAGGTTAAGGAAGTTGAATATAATATTAGAATGAAGGAAGAATTACTCAATGCCCTGACTAATTCTGAAATGACAAATGTTATGGAACTTCAGACCGCACATCAGATTTGGGTGAAGCTTTAAATCCTGTATGAAGGTGATACTCAAGTGAAAGTTGCCAAGTTGTAGATTTTAAAAGGAAAGTATGAGACATTGAAGATGGGTGATGGTGAGAACATACATTCATACATGGCTAAGGTGAATGAGCTTGTCCTTGGTATCAGATATGGCAGTGGAAAGATTGAAGAAGATGAGATTGTTGCTAAGGTGCTGAGATCTTTGCCTCCTACTTATAAACATAAAGTTGTCGCTATTGATGAGATCCAGAGTGTAATTACAGTGACAAGAGATGTGTTGGTTGGAAAACTTGTTGCATTTGAGCTGAGCAGATTTGGAGAATCACATGGAAAGTCTAAGACAATATTCAAAGCATCACCATTTGTATCCGGTAAGAAGAAATATGATCTTGATGAGTGCAAGATATCTAGATATGAAAGATAAAGAAGAGAGATAATAGAGCAAGAAAGAGATCTTGATGAGCTTGAAGCATTAGTTGCCCAGAAATTGCCTAAAGGTGTTGGTAAGTATGATGGAAATTTGCCCCTGAAATATTTTTCTTATAATAAGATAGGACATTTTGCTTCTAGATGTCTGGAGAGAATGGATAAGTATGATAGACATGATAAGTTTGATAAGTTTGATAGGAATGATAGATATGAGAAGTATAAAAAGTATGATAAGCCTTATAAGTCTAACCAGAAGTTTAGAAACCAAAAGAACGGTTATTATGTTGTAGATGAAGGTGTTACAGATGATGAATCAGAAGGAGATGAAGTTGTGTTTATTGTCATTAAAGAAGATAGACCTATGCCTATTGATTCCACTAGTTGTTCTATTGAGGAGAAAGCTTTGGCTGCAAAGGTAGAAGAAAAGGGTGAATGGGTGATTGACAACGGTTGTTCACATCATATGACCGGTGACAAAAGCAAATTCGTAAACATGGAAAGGTATTATGGTGGAATAGTTAGATTTGATGATGACAAAGCCTCTGTAATCTGTGGGAGAGGTTCTATTTCTTTTGATGGTAAGCATAACACTCATGATGTCTTGTATGTTGAAGGGTTGAAGCATAATCTTTTGAGTGTTGGACAGATGGTTGATAAGGGTTATGATCTACAATTCAAATATGGTAAATGCAAGATCTTCAATGCCTCTGGTATAGAGATTGCATCTAAGACTAAGACTGAAGGTAACATTTTTCATTTGAATGCTAGTGAGAAAAGTTGTTTGGTTGCTAGGATAGATGAGAGTTGGTTGTGGCATAGAAGAATATGTGATGTAAACTTTGATTCATTGATCAAGATCAGTTCTACACAAGTTGTTAGGGATTTGCCTAATATTGTTAAACATGTTAATTCGGTATGTAAGAAATGTTAGTTGGGTAAGCAAACAAGAATTTCTTTCAAGAGTAAATGGTTACATCAGATGGATTATTATATCTTGTGCATATTGACCTGTGTGGACCTACAAATGTTAGAAGCGTGCAGGGTGATAGATACTATATGTTGCTAATTGATGATTATTCCAGAATGATGTGGGTTGTCTTTTTGAAGAAAAAATCAGAAGCATTTGAGAAATTCAAGATATTCAAAGCTAAAGTTGAAACTAAGTCCAGATTGAAGTTGAAGTGTTTGAGATCTAATAGAGGTGGAGAATTCTGTTTTGGTGAGTTCAATTCTTTTTGTGAGATGCATGGAATCAGAAGACAACTATCTACTCCTAGGACCCCATGGTAGAATGGGATTGTTGAAAGGAAGAACCGTACTGTTTTAGATGTTGCAAGAGCTATGTTTATTGAAGGAAATGTTCTGAAGGTCTACTGGAGAGAAGCTATTAGCACTACAGTCTATACATTCAATAGAGTTCATATCAAAGGTGATACCGATAAGACCCCTTATGAGCTTTGGTTTGGTCACGTTCCTACTGTGAAATATTTCAAGTTTTTGGTAGAAAATGCTATATCAAGAGAGATGAAGATATTGGAAAGTTTGATGCTAGAAGTGATGAAGGTATATTTTTGGGATATTCTACAAATAGAAAAGCCTACCGGTGCTATAACAAGAGACAGAGAAAGATAGTTGAGAGTACAAATGTGAAGGTGGATGAAAACCTTGGGAAGGAGATCAAATCTTATGATGAAGGTAAACATGTTGTTTTAGCTCCTATTCAGCTCGTAGAGCCTAAGCAGAATGATACGGTAGAGACTGTTAATTTGGATGTTGCTGTTGTTGGTAATGATGTGTAGGAACCTAAAGATCAGAACAATCAGAAGACTCTGAGGTATGTCAGACTAAATCATTCTGAGAATCAAATTATCGGTGATAAGAATAAAGGTGTGATGATTAGAAGAAGGTTAGTTGCAGAAGAAATATGTTTGATTTCTAAAGTTGAACCTAAAGATGTTGTTGAAGCTTGTAAATATGATAACTGGATTAGAGCCACAAAAGAAGAGTTAGATCAGATTGAAAAGAACAACACTTGAGAACTTGTGCCTAGACCTAAGGATAAAAATGTTATTGGGACAAAATGGGTTCTTAGGAACAAATTGAATGAAGCCAGTGAAGTAGTCAGAAATAAAGCCAGACTGGTCTGCAAAGGATGTTCATAGCAAGAAGGGATTGATTATGTAGAAAATTTTGCTCCGGTTGCCAGAATTGAAGTTGTTAGACTGTTGCTTGCTTATGCCGTCTATAAAGATTTCAAGGTATATCAGATGGATGTCAAATTTGCATTTTTGAATGGTGGTCTAGAAGAAGAAGTTTACATTGAACAGCCTGATGGATTTTCACTGTCAGATGATGGAGACATGGTATGTAAGTTGAAGAAAGCACTTTATGGATTGAAACAAGCCCCTAGAGCCTAATATGTTAGGCTAGACAAATAATTACTAAAATTGAAATTTATCAAAGGTGTTGTTGATTTTAATTTGTATTTTAAGATTGAAAATGATAATATTTTGATTGTTGAAGTCTTTGTTGATGGCATTATCTTTGGTGGTGATGATGATATGAGTATGAAGTTTGCCGGTGATATGCAAAAAGAATTTGAGATGTCTATGATTGGTGAGATGACATTTTCCTTAGGTTTGCAGATTGCACGAGATAGGAAAAGGTATCTTTATATCTCAAACTAAGTATGTGAAGGAATTGCTAAAGAAGTTTGGATTAAATGATTCCAAATCGGTTGGAACTCCTATGGTGATTGGTTGTAAATTGTCCAAAAATGATGAATTTCCTAAAGCTAATCAGAGTTTGTACAGATATATGGTTGGTGGACTGTTATATCTTACTTAGACTAGGCCTGACATTATGCATGTTGTGTGTATGACTGCTAGATATCAAGTTGATCCAAAGGAGAGTCATGTCACTATTTTTAAAAGAATATTCACATATCTAAAGGGAACTGAGGATTGTGGTTTATGGTGTCCAAAGATTGATTTCATGTTGTGTGCTTACACTGATGCAAATTGGGATGGTGATGTTGATGACCGGAAGAGTACTACTGGTGGAGTATTCTTTTTAAGTAAGAAGTTGGTTTCATGGGCTAGCAAGAAACAAGATTCGATATCTTTATCTACTGCTTAAGATAAGTACATTGTTGCTACTAGTAATTGCACTCAGATAGTTTGGATGAAGCAAATATTGAAAAATATCAGAGCTATTTATGATGAGCCTATTGTTATATACTATGATAATTATAGTGCTATAAACATTTCAAAGAATCTAGTGCAACATTCAAAGACTAAGCAAATATCAATCAAATATAATTACTTGAGAGGGCAAGTCAGTGAACAGAAGGTGAAGTTGGAATATGTATCTACTAAGGAACAAATTGTTGATATTTTCACTAAGCCTTTGCCTGTAGATACATTTGTCTATTTGAGAGAAAAGTTAGGGGTATCCACCCCTCCTGATGAAAATTAGATGCATTGAGTTGCATCGATCAAAGCCTTATTCTTTTATCCAGATTGATGAGTTGGAGTTGCTCCTCTGCAGGAGTAGTCTATGTTTTGGGAGAGAGATTTCTGAGATTTATGGTTATGTATTTAGGGGGAGAGAGTTTAATTTTCTGTTTTAGCATTTCTATCAAAGGGGGAGAGAGATCATGTGAAAAACTGCATTATCTATCTTGATCTTAGAGGGAGTTTGCCGGTGATATCTTCTTTCTTTAAATTGACTGTTTTTCACATTCATATGTTGTCATCAATGCCAAAGGGGGATATTGTTGGATTATTAAAGAGATTGTTAGATTTGGTTGATCATTGTTGTTTCTAGGATATGTTGTTGTCATTGATGTCAACATATTCATATGAGTTATTTTGGTGAAGAGTTTTTGATATGGTTTTGTAGTTTTGTTTTGTTGATCACTGTTTTGCAGAATCTGATATTTCCTCTGGTATATTTATGTGTGATCAGATATTGTGCTGAGACTTTGGATTATTGTTTGGGATGATCTTGTGTATCTTCATTTTAGATGGTTCATGATTTGGTGCTCCGCAAATTATCTTTCCTCATGACAGTTGTTGATTAATTGTGTTCTTGAGCTTTGAGACATTGACCGATGATGATTTGAAAAGAGGTGTTGGTGCAATTGTTCTGGATGATTCTAACATGCTTGTTGGTGTTTCCTAGTCGTGTCCTATTTATTTTAGCGATCTGCATTGATTGTTGTGCAATTTTTTTAGTGATTTCTATGAACCGGTGATGATTTTCATGTTATGCAGTATTTCTGGTAGTGTAGTGTGTGGCGGTTGATCTTAGCAAGATTTTCGGTGAATGTAATCATTTGGGAAATTGAATTAGGTCCATGCTATGTAATGTAAATCATAATATTGGTCTGGTGATCGATCTTTGTATCATGTAATATAATTCTTGTAATTATGAGTTGAGGGTTGAGGGTTTAGCCAACCTTGTTATCAAGGTTGATGATTTATATATATAGGTGAGATGCTTATGTAATTTAGGTGTCAGTATTGTGTGCGCATTATTAGAGAGAGGTGAATGTGCAAATAAGGATATAACATTCAATGAAGTGTTGAGGTGTGTTTGGTGTTGCCGAGTAGACAATTGTGCTTAACCAGAACTATCATCAGGCATTTGTAGATGCTATCATTGCAGTTCATTCCTTCTGGATTGTAGTCTGAATCATATTGAAAGTCAATGAGACTTCCCTAAGGGTTGTAGCCTTCTAGGCATATTTCTTTTGAGCAGTGAGCTCTAGGCAGTGTGCTTGAATACATGTGCATTCCCCATTGTAATATTTTTCACATACTACTACAGAGTATCATCTTACTGTGGGTAGGTTCCCATCGTGTTTTTTCCCTTAACCGGGTTTTCCACATCAAAATATTGGTGTTGTGTGTTGTGTTGTTAATTTGCTTATTTGTTATTGCTTTAGTTTATGTTTTAGAATTTAATTTGTCAGAATCCGGTGAAGATTGATTCACCCCTCCCCTCTCAGTCTTCCTTCTTGATTGCTGCTAACAAGACATAGTAGCTAAG
This sequence comes from Cryptomeria japonica, assembly GCF_030272615.1. Classification (NCBI taxonomy): domain Eukaryota; kingdom Viridiplantae; phylum Streptophyta; class Pinopsida; order Cupressales; family Cupressaceae; genus Cryptomeria; species Cryptomeria japonica. Next base: position 490,354,876 of record NC_081414.1, read on the forward strand.
CAACTAGCAGACATTCAGGATCACATAATTCTTCATGGTTTGGATCCAGGTACACATGAACAACAAAAATAGTTGCAAGAGACATGGGAAGAGTTGTGTAAAAGAGAAGAAGTTTATTGGCATTACAAGTCTAGGGAGTTATGGTTAAAACAAGGAGATAAAAATACAAAACAAAAATCATGCTATTGCCAAAGCTAAGCAAGCAACATCATCTATCTTCTCCATTATTGAAGCAAACATAGGAAATAAGCTTACAAATGCCATTCAGATTCAAGAAGGCGGCGTTGGGTATTTCAAAAATCTGCTAGCTATTGATATTGCTCCGAATCAAATTCCAATTCAAGATGAGCAAGATGTTCTAAATAATATTCCACATCTCATTACTCAATAAGATAATGAGGCCTTAATGAAACCGTTTACCATTGATGAAATTAAAAGAGTGGTATTTTCACTTGCAACAGACAAAGCACTAGGATCTAATGGTTTTACACCTATATTCTTTCAAAAATGTCAGGATATTGTAAGTTTTGACTTATTGGAAGCACTTGAGGAGTCTAGAAAGAGTTCTTCAATTCTCAAAAACTTTAATACCACCAACATTGCAATCCTTCCAAAAGTTAAAGATCCAAAAACCTTTGCAGACTTTCGACCCATGTCGTTATGTAATACTTTTTATAAGATTCTTACTAAGGCTATTTATTTGAGACTGTAGTACTTGATAACACAAATTATCTCTCCAGAGCAAGGGGGTTTTGTTCCAGGTAGAGAGACTAGGGAAGGTGCTTTAATTTATCATGAGGCACTTCATTCTATACATACCTCCCTCTTTCCTTCCTTCATTATTAAACTTGATATGATGAAGGCTTATGATAAAGTAAACTGGAGTTTCTTACTCAAAGTCCTTCATAGATTTGGCTTTTCAGATAAATGGTGCAAATGGATCAAGGCCTGTATATCAGGAGCTTATTTTTCAATAATTATAAATGGGTCTCCAATCGGGTTTTTCGCTGCTACTCAAGGAGTCTGGCAAGGAGATCCTCTATTTCCTTTTCTCTTTATTATCATGGTAGAAGCTTTCAGTAGGTTGATCAACCTTATTCATGATAGAGGTGTCTGACAAGGCATTCACATCCTTGACACTCTTATTTATGTTACACACTCTCTTTTTGCGAATGACATATTGTTATATGGCAAATCATCATATCAAGAGGCCATTCAAATTAATAAAGTGTTGGAATTATACACTTCAATCTCAAGCCAACATATCATCCCACTCAAATCCAAAATTTTCATTCTCAACACTAAGGCTGTCATTAGAAAAAAATCATTAAAACTTTGGGTTTTCAAGTAGATGACCTGCTAAGTGCACACTTGGGTATTCCACTTTTCAGGGTCTAAACAAGATTTCTTATTGGAAATCTTATTAATAGAATCAAGAATACAATATCAACATGGAAAGTTAGATGGTTGTCTCTATCTGGTCGTATTCTCTTCATCAAATCTGTCCTAGCTACTATCCCCAATTACTTTATTTCGGTGCTCAAAGCTCCCAAGTCTGTTGTACTTCAAATTGATAAAATTATTAGGACTTTCTTGTGGAAAGGCAACTTATCAGAAGAGAACAAGATCCTTTTAGTCTCCTTGAGTTTGATGTCAAGAGGAAAGAGAACAGGAGGAGTAGACTTTCCTGATCTAACCAAGCGTAATATAGCTTTTGGAGGAAAACTAGTTTGGAAAATGTACTCAAAATCATATTCAAAATGGTGTCAAATAATGCAAGCCAACTACCTTGATTCAAGTGACCATACTAGGATTTTCACTATTTCTAATCCACTGGAAGGCTCCATTATGTGGAACTTCATGATGTCCTCCATAAATGTGGTAACTTGATATATTTCTTGGCAAGTACATAATGGGGAGTCTATCAACTTTTGGCTTGATTCATGGAATGGTTTTCCACCATTAGCCCAAACTCCTCAATTACAGTCAACAATACCTATTTTCACACTTAAATGGGGTTCAAAGTTAGTAGACTATGTGAGTGGAATCAACTTATACTCAGGGTCAGTCATATGGAAGGATTTTGCTATTGATGGGATTGAAGATGCAACCTCTAGACTTATTCAACAACTCCTTTCACAAAGAATGGTTTTTTTGACAAATAAAGAGGATAAAATCATATGGGCTCCCTCCAAAGATGGAAGTTTCTCAGTCAAAAACGGTTACACATCTTTACAACACATGGCAAATCAACAACAGGAGAAACACGCCTTCCTTTTTTGTTGGAACAATGCAGTCATGCCAAAAGAAGGTACCTTCTCTTGGTTAGCTTTGAGAAATATAATCTTAACCAGTGATAAATTAGTAAAACTCTAAATATCCCAACAGTTCAATTGTGTCTTATGTGATCAAGAATCTGAAACTGTTGATCACTTACTCATTCAATGCCCCTTTGCACAATAATGTTGGAAGTTTGTTATGAATAAATTGCATTTACAAATGCCTCTGTCAAACACAATATGGGATTTCTTTCAAGCTTGGCCTATTCTCTTTAAGTCCTACCTTTTTTCATGCATTCGGAATATTATCCCAACCTCAGTTTTGTGGTCTATTTGGTGGGAATGCAACAAGAGAATATTTAGAAAAGTCTCTTCCTCTATAGAGAATGTTTGTATCGAAATTGAAAAATCAGTCTCTAAATTGGTTAATGTCTATGTGCAAAGTCATCATAAATGCAACTCGCCCTTCACCTCTTGGTATGGGTCTTTTCTAAAAGAGTGGAAATCTATTTGTATTCCTCCCATTGGTAACATGCCCCCTCACCTTTGCAATATTAAAAGTGATAGATCACTCACTATTTGGCTTCCCTCGGTTCAAGATTATGTCAAACTCAATTTTGATGGCTCATCTCGAGATAACCTAGGTATCTCTGGATTGGGAGCTTGCATTAGAAATCACTTGGGCGAACTAGTAGCTTTTAAATTTTCATCATTGTCACAAGGTACTAATAATATTTCAGAAGCCTAAGCTCTATTGCCTAGCTTATCATTGGTCAAGAAATTTTGTTTTAAGAAAATCCATGTTGAAGGAGATTCCACTTTGATTATCAATGCATGTAAAACCAAAATGTCTTACAATTGGAATATAAGCTATCTTATACCTCAAACTTGGGCTCTACTAGACTCCTTCGAAGGTTTTATTCTCTCCCATGTGTTTAGAGAAGGCAATAATTTGGCAGACAAATTGGCTAATATGGGTTGTGATAATTATGAAATTGACTCAAGCATTGGAGTCGTAGACTTAGATTATTTTTCCCATCTGAAGGAAATTGTTACTGATGACATTCAAAAGTCAAAAAGGGAAATAGCGACATCACACTTTTGAGGCTGAGAAGTTGCAGCAAATTATGAGTGTCCCTAGATGTGAGATCATACTGGTTAGAGGTTGTTTCAGTTTTACTGAAGTGGTGTTGCTAAGATGTTGATGAAGAGCATATTAGTTCATGTTGGAAGAGTTGAGCAAGATGCACAAGTAATATGATCGGGATAGCTATACCGATCAAGTGTTGTGCTTCTTCAGTGATCATATCGGGATAACTTATACAGATCAAGTGTTGTGCAGGTGATAACTGCTCAAGTGGTCATATCAGAACAGCTAGGGCAATGTCGAGTTGTGTGGAGGAAATTGCTATCAACATAAGTCAGGTTGATGTCAAGTCGTGTGGAGTTTCCGTTGTGTTTTGTCAGATCGGGATAGCAATGTCGAATGTCAAGGCAAAGTCACTTATCGGGATAGCGGAACATAGGCGGAGTAGCGATTTTATGTAAAATTGATAGAACAAACTACTCCGATATCAATATATCGAAATAGCTATGTTGACCAAGAGACCGAGGATACCTATCAGAGTAGCTATTGAAGGCATATTGGCACATTCTTCTTATGCCGATAGTGTAAACTATTCTGACAGAGGAGTATGAAGAGAAGTCCCCTTGGTAAGTTCATCGGAATAACATATGCCGATATGTTGAAGGATTGTGGGTATGCAATTTCAGAGTAACTATGCTAATGGAGGTTCGGGTTGGGTCATCCAAATACATTTGTATTGACAGGTTAGTGTCCAGAAGCTAATCTGATTGTTTTGGTTGTTCTGATGGAAGTTCTCTTCGGAGTAACCTATGTCAATGAAGTTTGTCACCGTGGAGCTTGATCTCTGGAATACCTATGTTGATGAAGTTTATCACCATGGAGCTTGATCTCTAGAATACCTATGCCGATAAAGGTGAGTTGACAGTGTGACATCGGAATAAGTTGTTCAATCGATCTAGCACGATTTTTCTATGCCAATAATTATGGCAATTTCGATGAGTAGTCGTTTGGCTTGAAGTCTTTTAGTTCGGGATAACCTAATCCGATAAGGTCTGTCAACATGGTGATTGTGCTTCGGGATAGCCTATGGAAACAAGGAAAATCAAAAGTGAGTTTCCCATCAGAGTAACTCATGCCGACGAAAGGAACCAAAGGCATCACAAGGTCATCGAGATAGGTTGTGAAGGCGGTATATATGCGAGAGGTTTGCCCGATAGTGATTGTTATGCTAATGAAGGGACTAGGTGTGACTTTGAGATAACTATGGCGATGAACATGTGGGTAGAAAAATCCGATTGACAGAGTTGAACGACATAAGTGTTTAATTGTTGTCATGCTTGTGAAGTATGATACCTGCAACTGCAACACAAACACTCAATAGATCATTACAAGCATGATTAGAAAATAATAAGAAAATAAAGATGAACCATGACAAAGCGACCTATTGCCTCCTAAGAGATGCAAGTATGGATTTTGCTCTCAGATCTGGATAAGCAATCCCAGTGACTTGACTACACCTAGATGGAGGATTTAAAATTATAATGATATGCAAAGATGAGATTGATTATGCTAGATTGATCCAAGAGACTAATTAAACTAATGATATGAATGATTAAGCTATGATGATGATGATGATGCAATTAAGCTAGAAAAGAGATTGATTAAGCTACATGATTCAACAATTATGCTAGGAAATGATCAAATTAAGTTAAATCTAAGATGCAATTGCCTATAACAATAATGCTCAAATGATATGCCTATAGTAACAATACCTAAATCGATAATGAGATGGGATCCTTTGTGCTCCATAATAGGGGATATTTATAGGATTTCCAAGGCCAGGGGTGAGGTGGTAGGAATCAACGGTCAAGATTAAGTCTGAAGATATCAAGGGTGAAATTAGAGGAGGTTGGAGAAGAGGTTGGAGGAAGGGACACTTGTCATCTTTGTGGTGACAAGTGTCAAGGAGCTTTGCTCATAAAAGGGCAAGTGTCCAATAGAGGAGACATGTGGCCAAAGTGCCATGTGTCTCAAGAAGAAAATGTCCACACCATAGGAGGTTAGGATAAGGAGGTTAGAATGTGCAAGATAGGATAGGGTTAGTTAAACCCAAGGTTAGGTGGAATGGGTTAGGTTAGAGGGATGGTTAGGTTAGGTGGTTATAAGTTAGGAGGCATGTGGGTAATTTTGAATTTAAAAATTCAAATAATGCGAAAAGACTAATTAATTTTCAACAACTCATAAATTGATTTGTTTTAATTAATTAGATGATTAGAAGAATTGATTGCAATGGGGGAGACGATTAATTAATTTGAATTAATTATTCAAAGGGGACTATAGAATGAACTTAATGAATAAATCCTTAGATTTATTAATAAGTAGATGAAAGGGAGAATTTAATCAAATTTGCCTAATGAATTCAATTAAATTAGGAAGGGGGATTAATTAAATAATTGCTTATTTAATTAATTATCTTCAGACCATTTTTAGGTGTATACATTTTGCCCCTCTTTGAAGCTAGGTGTGATGAGTGTTGATTCAAATAATAATCTCATTTTGATGATGATATTGGTTCGATATAATGCCCCAACTATTGATTGATAAATTGTGATACGATGATGCCTCCTTGAGAGATCAATTGATATAATTGACCTTTGGAGTGTTTGGATATTTGTGAAATTGATATCTCGATTAGAAATGATTTGATTTCTGCAACTATGGTTGATGAAAATGAGAGTTCTACGATGACGGTGATGTGGTTCTTGATTATTGATAAAGCTTAATTGATTAGATTGATAAGATCAAGATTTAGTCTGGTTTCAAGAATGACACCTCCTGTATAAGACAAAGATGATCAAAGCGTCTGGTTTCAGGAATGATATATCCTGTATAAGACTTGATTAGAATGTCTAGTTTCAGGAAAGATGCATCCTGTATAAGACATGATAGGATAGATTTAGATGCGATCGATTGATAGAATTGATAACGTTGATTGGATAAAGAACTGACCATTTGTTGATATCACGTTGTAGGGAGATTCAGATATGCTATGAGATTTTTGTTGGGTCGACAATATCTGGAGAGAGATGAGTTATCAGTCTGATTGCATATACACTTATGATGATACCTTGATGATTCCTGCGATAGATTTAACCTTGGATAAAATGAGCATGCTGGATCCCATGCAAGAATGAAATGCAAGCTAAATGCAAATGAAATGCAAAGCTACGACCGGACCAGTCACTGGGTTATTGCGTTTTGTCATCATTGAGCTTTTTTAAATGTGGGAAGTAAGTGCAAACATCGATGGTATAATTAAACCATTATGACCTGAGCACGACTTTCTTGGATTTTGATATGGCAAGTTAGCACAAGCATCGAGGTATAATTGAACCAAGATGACCTGAGTGTTACTTGCGTAAAACAGGCGGTATTAATCATTTCAATACGCAAATCGGAAATGTCTTCGATGATACTCTGATGATCATGTCCCGAGACAAATTTGCACATATTAATGATTAATTTACAGACAGTAGACAAGAAAAATATCATGTTCCTTCCTTGTTCCTCTAGTCAAAGACATCCTGGAGTCACTCAGAAATCATGATAGCGAAAATCAAGATAGAAAAGTTGAACAATCATGCTAAAATCATTATCCAAAAGATATCATCCATTGAAAAGTGTGTGATGTGCTTAGACTGTCTTTGTGATAGTTTGATGGTTGACAGTTTGATCTTGTGTTCAACGTTGGATGTGTCTTAGTGTTCGCTTGATAAGAGTTGCCTAACTGTTGTTCTACTTGTTTGATTAAGCTCAAAATGATAAAAAAAAATTGCCCCTAGCTAGGTGCAAGATTTTTCCCCAAGCCTAGAAACAAATTCAATATGATGTACCCAATGATCCAAACCATGACGAGAAGCCACCCGGGACGCTTGCCTATGTACAAAGGCTTTATTATGGATATGAACAACGCTGATGGAAAATTAAATGCAAGCAAAAGGATGCATGAACTAATAGATGAAAGAGCTAGCTGACAGATAGCGCCTGTTTGCCAGGTTTTTACCATTTGTTTTATTGCACTTTTTTCATATTTGATTTTTTGGATTTTCTGCTTTTTCACTTTTTTTTGGATTTTTCTGCTTTTTCACTTTTTTTTTAGATTTTTCTGTTTTTCACTGTTTTTGGATTTTTCTTCTTTTTCACTGTTTTTGGATTTTTCTCCTTTTTCAAACATAAAACTTCTTCAGATGCATGCTATTGATGGGTTTGTCGAGCTGATCTCCATCCTGTGTTGATAGCTGATATGCTCTTGACCCAAATACTGATGTGACCACAAACGGACCTAACCAATTTGGTTCGAACTTTCCTTTCTTTTCTCAATCTGCCTGGTTGCGTGGATTTTCCTCTAACACTAGCTCCTCAACTTGAAAGACTTGTGGTTTAACCCTGTGATTATAACTTCAACACATTCTTTGTTGATATACCTTTAAATGATCAAAGGCATTTTGTCTCCATTCATGGATCAATTCTAACTCCTGCAATCTAGATACTCGTTGTTCTTCATCTGGGATAAGACCTTTAAATGATACTCATAGAGAAGGTATCTCTACTTCTATTGGCAGTATTGCTTCTGATCCATAGACAAGAGAGAAAGGTGTGGCACCTATTGGTGTGCGGATACTAGTACTATAGGCCCATAGAGCATGGTTCAATTGAATATGCCAATCTCTTCCAGCATCATTCACTATCTTTTTGAGGATTTTCAAAATAGTTTTCTTTGATGCTTCTGCTTGCCCATTCCCTTGTGGATAGTAGGGTGTGGAAAATCGGTGTTGGATCTTGAATTTCTCACATAGTTCTTGTACATCTTGATTCTTGAACGGTCGCCCATTATCAGTGATAACGGTCATGGGTATTCCATAGCGACAGATGATGTAATTCAAGATAAATGCAGCAATTTGTTTTCCTTTAATATTTGTGAGAGGTACTGCCTCGTGTGAAATATTATGTAGCTACCAGGATGAATTTGTGACCATTAGATGAAGAAGGATTTATCTTTCCTACTAGATCAAGACCCCATTGACAAAAAGGCCAAAATGTTGCCAAAGCATGAAGTTCTTGCGCTGGTGCATGAATCAAATTCCCATGGATCTGACATTGTTTGCATGTTCTAGCTATCTGAAAAAGAATATCGTTCCATAGTTGGCCAATAATAGCCCAAGCATATGAGTTTTTTTGAAAGGGTAAGAGCACTTGAATGAGTGCCACAAATGTCGTTATGGACTTCATGTAAGGCCTTCTTAGTTTCTTCTTTTTTGAGACATCTTAAAAGTGTATCGTCTAGACCTCGTTTAAACAGGGTATCCGCGACGAGAGTATAATGGGAGGATTGGCGAATAAATTTTCTTTTTTGATTTTTCGATAAGTCGGGAGGGAGGATATTATCTTTCAGGTATGTGTAAGTTTGGCCATAATGAGAGGAATCATGTCCTTTGTTTGATAATCGTCATTGATTTGATTGATGACAAGCTGAGAGTCTCCAAAGACCTGAAGTTGTGTAATGTTCCATTCTATAGCCATTTTGATGCCTGTAACCAAAGCTTCATATTCTACTGTATTGTTGGTACATGGAAAGCTTAATTTGTATGCTTTTGGAATTGTATGACCTTGTGGTGTGATGAATAGAATACCCACTCCTGATCCATGTTGTGTATATGAACCATCAAAGTATAATTGCCATGTTTTTGTTGTGACCATTAGGATATTAGCATCGGGAAATTCAATCTGCAAACGACGATTATCCTGAAGTGGTGCCTTAGCTAGTTGGTCTGCAATGACTTGTCCCTTTATAGCTTTTCTGTCTACATACTCAATATCAAACTCACTCGGGATCATAATCCATTTTGCTAGTCGTCCTGTTAATGTTGCCTTGCTGAGTAAATACTTTAATGGATCGATTTTAGCTATCAATTTGATGGAGTGAGATAGTAGATAGTGTCTTAATTTTTGAGAAGCACAAACTACCACCAAGCATGCCTTTTCTGTTGGTGAATAGTTGATCTCGTATCCCACTAATGTTCTATTAATGTAGTAGATGGATCATTCTTTTTATTCATTTATCTTGTTGTGCAAGCAGAACTCCTAATGATACTTCAGTGGTCAATACATAGAGTAACAACGGCTTTCCTGGAATTGGTGACATTAGGACGGGTGTTTGCATGAGATATGCCTTGATCTTGTTGAATGTGTCCTCACATTGATGGTCCCACTTGAAATGAACATTTTTATGTATTAGATGAGTAAATGGTTGACATTTATCTGCCAGTTGAGCAACAAATTTTCTGATTGACTGAAGTCTTCCTTGGAGTGATCTTAGTTGACTGATATTTCTGGGAGATGCCATTTCCATGATTGCTTTGACCTTAGCTAGATCTACTTCGAAACCTCTAGCTGAAACAATGTATCCCAATAGCTTGCCTAAAGTGACACCAAAGGCACATTTCTTAGGATTGAGTCGTAGCTTATATTGTTCTAGCCTGTCAAAGATCTTTTCTAGTATTCCTATATGGTCTTCTTTGTTGTATGATTTTGCCAAGATGTCATCCACATAGTCTTCCATCAATGTATGCATCATGTCATGGAATATCGTTGTCATAACTCTCTGATATGTAGCACCTGCGTTCTTTAGTCCAAAAGGCATGACGTTCCAATAGAAAGTACCCCACGAGCATGTGAAAGCTATCTTTTCTTGATCTTTAGGTGCTATTTTAATCTGATTGTATCCGAAGAAACCATCCATTAGAGAGAACATGGAGTATCTAGCCGTTAAATCTATAATGATGTCAATGTTAGGCAAAGGAAAGTCATCCTTTGGATATGCATTATTAAGATCTCTGAAGTCTGTGCATATTCTGATACTTTTATCTGGTTTGGAAATAGGAACGATGTTGGATACCCATTGAGGATATGCTACAGTCTGATGAATCTGACATCCAATAATTTCTCTAGTTCTGCTTTGACTAGAAGAGCAATATGTGGATGCATTTTCCTTAATTTTTGTTTAACAGGTTTGGCTTCTGGACTGACATTTAAGTGATGCATAATAAGCTCTGGATCTAACCCCGGCATGTCTGCATATGACTAGGCGAAATTGATTTGCCTTCGTTTGAAGAATTCCATATATTGTTGCATTTCTTCTTCTGATAGAGAAGTTGTTGGATGTAGGATCTTTGGTTGCTCTATTGTCCCAATGTTAATTGCCTCTGTTGGTTCGATCAAAATGGATGACCTTTCTTGATAATGTGCAGGTAAAGTGTCAAATATCCCATCTTTCGGCGCCTCGAGGAGGTTTTCACCGTTAGATGCGTCTTTTATTTTTACTTTTTTTTTAATCTAATATTGCCAAGAAATGGTTTTCAGCATTAGACCTGATATTGTTTTCTTTATTTTCCTTTTTGCGACTAGGAGATTTGGCACCCACTTGACTGGAAGATGCGTTGCTGAAATTCCTAGTGAGAGTTGTTGTGGGTTCAATTGCATTAAGATATACAGATATGGTGTGGTCATTCGGAAAAGTATCAATGGCAGTATGTCCTTCATTTTCCCAATCAATAAGTTCATGGTGGATTAGAGGTAGGGGTCATCAGGTTGATATGTTTCGAGAGTATCAAGGGTCATGATGGATGTATCAAAGTTTTTGATATGTATGTCGATGTCTAGAATGGTACTCTCATCAGAATGACCTTGCACAAGGAGCTCCTGATCATCCTCGATTAAGTCCCAGTCAACCAAATGTGATTCTAATTCAAGTAAACTAGTTCCTAACGTTTGCCCTGCATACGTGTGAACTACATTGACTCCTACATCTTCTTCAAAGAAATTTTCTTCAGTTGATTCTTTAGAGTGTAGGAATCCCATTCCCATTCATTAGAATCTGTATCACTTGCAGCTTGCAATCTACAGATTTGTTCATATAGTATTTGATTTATTTCTTCAGCTTTTTTTGTTATATATTTTCTTCTTTCATATTCAACCTCTTCTGGACTGAGATTGAGTTTTGTCAACCTTGCTATGAGCTCTCCTTGATTAGTACCAGGTTCTTGTTTTGACTTAGTTTTAAGGTTGCATGGGAGGTTCTTTTAGTATGTTTTTCCTATTGATTTGAAGCTTGCTTCTTTTCCCATTTCATGTTCGCTTGTGCTTGTTGTTTAGCTGATGTTTCTTCTCTTTCAATTCCCAGTTGTTCTTGTATGTTTTCATATTCTTCTTGTTGTTGGCTAAAAGATGTGTCTTCTGGTAGAGTAACTTGTCCATATCCTAAGCCTGTTTTGTATGTATCCTATTGAGTGTAAGGTTGGATAGGTTATGATATACCTTCTTTTCTTTTCCCTATAGGACCTATTCCAATGTATCCCATTTTTCTGAGAATGGTAAATCCTTTTCCATACTTTTCTGTAGGTATGCGAATATTGTTGATCTTTTGTTGAACTTCTTCATCCTTGTATAGCCATTGTAGCACATCTTTGTCTTATGTTTCCTCTGATAAGGTCCCAACACTAAAAAATGCTCCATCAAATATCGGAAAATGTTTTACAATTGGTTTTTGTTTAGAGTTTGATGGTTTTCCAAATGATTTAGGAGAAAGTGGTAATTGTGATATTGAATATTCTCCATTCCCTCGATCTCTTAGCTGCATTTGTTTTTCCATACTTGACAAAATTGAGGGAAATGATTTTTCTTTAGATTGTGTGTTTGAAGATGATGCCTCCCTATTATGAGGAACAATGACTTCTTGAACTGGTTTGAGATTACTACAATATTGAAAGGGATTTGAATTTGTTGAGATCGTGATTTCCTGCCCATTGTAGGGAAACTTTAGGCATTGATGATATGTGGATGGAACAACTTGTATGTCATGTATCCAGGGTCTTCCCAAGAGTATGTTGTAGGATAAGTCCAAGTCTAGAACTTGGCATGTTGTGTCTTTCTATAAAGGTCCCACTCTTATGGGTAACATCACAATTCCTTTAAAGGAACACTCTTCTTCATCATAGGCTTTAATGGTGATATTTTTCCAGGGATCAACTGCATCTTCTGAATAACCTAGAGCACGAACTAGACTCAAAGAGAAAATGTTTAAGCCAAATCCTCCATCTATTAGGACAAGTTTAACTCGCGTCTTATGAATGATGACTTCGATATGCAAGGGAGCATTATGGGGATGCTGCAAGGACATGTCATCTTCTTCGGTGAATGATAAGCAATGAGGGGTTGTGAGGTGTCCCACAATGGTTTGGAATTGATCTATATCCATATCTTTAGACACTGTTGTATCTACCAATGCTCGTTCAAGAATTTATTTGTGTGCAGGTGACAGCTTTAAAAGTTCTAAGATGGATATTTGCGCGAGCATTTTTTGTAATTGCTCCACTAGATTATATTGTTTTGTAGTGGATGACGTGTTTGTTGTAGGACTCGACAAAACAAATCTAGCTTTGCTTCTTGTGATAGCATGAGCAGGTTCTTGATTTTTCTTTTCTTTAACTACAATCACATTTACCGCATTATCATATGTATGAGCGTAGTTTACCTTCGCTTTACCCTTACCATTATTTGTTGTTGATGATTCACCCTTCTCATAGTTTGGAAGTAGAGTTTTAAAAGTTGTATGAGTTTTGTTTGTTGTATGTCCATATACAGTTATTACTCCATTATCAATCAAATCTTGGATGACATGTTTCAACCGCTAACAATTATCTGTGTGATGTCCCTTGTTTCGATGGAAATCGCACTAGTGATTATCATTCCACCAAGGGGGTTTTACTTGAGGTTCGTAGTTCCTTTCTTCTGGTAAATTAATCAATTTGTTTGCGAGAAGTGTCTTTAGTGCTGACCCAAGGGGTTCACCAATGTTTGTAAATTGCCTTTGAAAGAAATTTTTGATAGTTGCTTTTTGGTGATTGTTATTCTGTTGAGTCGTTGCTGAGTGATGGGATAAATTAAAAACTGGTTATTTTGGTTTCACATTGTTATTATCCACTATTCCATCATTGATGACATTACGATTTCTATTCCAAAACTTTGGCTTATCATTGTGATTGTTGTTATTAGTGTTGTTAGGAGGATGAACTCCTTCTTTGTATATTTTCAACTCACCCTTCTTTATCATGGCTTCCTCCATTCTGATTCCATTATCAATCATATTTTTGAAACTTTGATTTCCTTGCATTTTTAGATGATAACTCATTTGATCATTTAGGTTGTTGATGAATATGTCCATTTTTTCATACTATGGCACTATACGAGGATACGTGAAGCTAACCGTCTCCATCGCTGTAAAAATGTCATGAAAGGTTCTCCACTCTTTTGTTTGGCATTACATAGGTCTAGCATTGTTACTTCATGTTGTATGTTGTAAGAGTATTGTGAAACAAACTTATCCACCAATTCTGAGAAAAATTTGATTCCAGGTGTAAGTTTGGAGAACCATTTCATAGCTAGTCCAGTTGAGATTTTTGGAAATAATCTCATCAAGTAGGTATCCTTATGTGCAAACTCCATACTCATTGTGAAAAATTCTCGTATATGTTCTTGAGGGTCAGTGCTTCCATCATATTTTTCGTATCTAGGAGTTTCACAACCTTTAGGAAATGGTATCATGTTTAGATTTATGTCAAATGGATAAGGACATATTTCTTGAAGTGAGTATCTTCTAACATTTCCTCTCTGCATATCTTGAATTTGTGTTTGCAGTGTTTGTATTTGTTGTGTGAGAGTTGTGATAGGATTATCAACATAATTTGTTCTTGCATAACCATGATTTTGTATTCTAGGAGGATCTTGATCTATTCTTGTATCATCTCTACCCCTTCTTGTATCTTCATTGGATTGAATGTTATTTAGAATTTCTACATCATCTCGTTTGGGAATGTAAGTTTCCTCATTGGTTATGGTGTTAGTAGGAATTGGCGTGTCATTCATTTTGAGACCAAAAATATCCTCATATTTTTCATTATTAGGGGGAGGGTCACTTTTCTTTTGTGTCAATTTGTTCACATCAAAATCTTGGGGGAGTGTAGCACTAGATTTTGCTAACATTAGGAAATATTTTTCTTTTTCTCCCTCCAATAATTTCTGCATAAATTTATCAAATTGAGGATCTTTTTTGATGTCTCTGACATGTTGTTCTGTTATTTCTTCTTCAACTTGTATTTCATCTTCGTGCTCCATGGTTCTATGATATTTCATTATTTCAAATGTTTCTATTTTTGTCTCTACGATTTTTCATCTCTGAGCCCTGGTTAAAACGAGCATACACATGGGTTAGATATTGCACTAGGATTCGATTGTCCAAAAGTTGTTTTGATAAGTGATCAACTGTCAATGTAAATGTGATAGAGTGATATGACATGAAAAGATGATTCAAGTGTTTAAAAGTTTGCAAGTTTTTTGATCTTCAGTTTTGGAGTGCAATGATGATGATTTTGATAAAAAACCAAGTCCAATAGGAACGATATATCCTATGATGTGGGACAAGATTGTCCTGACCAAACGTTGTAGTTTCATGATAGAGGATGATAGATCCTAATTGGAAACTATGTTCTTGAGTGATCAGTTTATCAAAGAGGGTGATGATGCACTTTGAGATGTTTAGATCTTGAACTTGTTGAAGGCGAATACTTGAAAAGCTTGAGGTGTCTATTTCTAAAGTCTGATTTGACAGATGATAACTTGACTGAGCGAACAAAGGAGATAATATAAGAACATAATGACAGATAACAAGTGTTTATGCTCACTGTAAATTGACCAAGCAAATATGACAGATCTGAAAAAGACATGCAAGAAGACAGTTCTGAGCAGATAGAGACATAAATTCGTACGACAGATTACACAACCCCGAATGACAAGTTAGACAGGCTCATACGACAAACCAGAAAATTTGCACGACAGAAGACATAAACTCGTATGAGCTTTCTCACAGAACCAAACAACAAATGATGACACAAAATTCCCTGCTAAGATGACTTGTACGACAATTCTCACTAGACCGGATGATGAAAGATGACACACAATTTTCTGCTAAACTGGCTCGTACGACAATTCTCACTAGACCAGACGATAAACTAGATGCATCTACGACAAACTAACAAGCTCGTATGACAAAGGATAGAACAGAGACAAAAACTTTGTTTGGACAGATTTTTGATCAATGAAGTTTGATGTTTTGCTTCTGTTTTTCAGTTTCTTAGATGTCTGATTTTCTATTTTAGGGACGAAGACACAACAAACACGTGATATGTTAAGTGACCTCAAGCACAATACACTACCTAAGGAAGTTGGCTGAGAGAGAAAATATTTTCTTGCAAACTTAGGTACACACCCAATAGCTAATCAGAATATGGTTGTTGAGTCTCACACAATGGATTCTCAACGCTGTATTATCTGACTCCAAAAGCTAATGGGAGCACGATATGGCAAGTGTCTTGAGAGAGTTACTATCTCTCTTGCACAAAGATTATCCCCCTTTTGGAGGTGAATCGGGTAGCTTCTAATTTAATTGGAACTAGTAAGGGATCCGTTCGGCGCGTCGGGGTATAAACTCAATTAAGAGGTCTCCCAGCCTTGAAAACCAAGGTTTGATATACCTGAAGGTATGGAGGAGAGCTATTCCCGAGCACTGTCATTGAATTGATTTTCATCAAATCATGTTTATTTTAGTGTGGGTTGGAGTACTTGGCGTTAGCCATTCCCACTTGGGTCGTTCCCCTCTCACTGGCCTTAATGGCTTTGGCCTTATAGGCTCCTTGGGAGGGCAAGCCCGGTAAAGATATGCACTAATGAAAGCAAAGGATGAGTATAGCTTTCTGATCACCTAAGAAAGGTGAGAGCATACTCACTTATCATCAAAACACATAATACATGTTTGTTCATTTCCATTAGCAAAAACAAGTGTGCCTACAAAAATTTAAAGAAGACATAAAGTTTGGTTGAGTCCTCCTAGGCAACCTGCAAAATAGATACATTAGTAGTCATGATGTTTGGATAAAATGAAGCTTTGACAAGCGTAATCTTCAACAATCTTCCTGCAAAAACTAGTTAGGCTACCAAAAAAATCACAAACAAACCAAGGTTAGCATTAGTAATAATCAAATTGAAGCATGAAAACCCTAAAATGCAATCTGCTTTGAAAACACAGAAACATAATTTCGTACGATAATTCTCACCTGATCGTACGACAATTCTCCCTGCTCGTACAAGGACACAAAGGGACTCGTATGAGGCAGAAAGGGAACTCGTACAAAATTTTGAATCAAACCCATCTAGAAACCTACTAAATTGGAAATTTGATGATGTTAAGAGGCCAAAAATGAGCTTTTCGGCCTCACGGTGGGCGCCAAAATGTCGTGCATGTGAAGTGTGATACCTGCAGCTGCAACACAAACACTCAATAGATCATTACAAGCATGGTTAGCAAATAACAAGCAAATAAAGATGAACCATGACAAAGCGACCTATCACCTCCTAAGAGATGCGAGTATGGATTTTGCTCTCAAATCTGGATAAGCAATCCCAGTGACTTGACTACACCTAGATGGAGGATTTGAAATGATAATGATATGAAAAGATGAGATTGATTATGCTAGATTGATCCAAGAGACTAATTAAACTAATGATATGCATGATTAAGCTATGATGATGATGCAATTAAGCTAGAAAAGAGATTGATTAAGCTACATGATTCAACAATTATGCTAGGAAATGATCAAATTAAGCTAAATCTAAGATGCAATTGCCTATAACAATAATGCTCAAATGATATGCCTATAGTAATAATGCCTAAATCGATAATGAGATGGTATCCGTTGTGCTCCAAAATAGGAGATATTTATAGGATTTCCAAGGCCAGGGGTGAGGTGGCAGGAATCAATGGTCAAGATTGAGTCTAAAGATATCAAGGGTGACATTGGAGGAGGTTGGAGAAGAGGTTGGAGGAAGGGACACTTGTCATCTTTGTGGTGACAAGAGTCAAGGAGATTTGCTCATAAAAGGGCAAGTGTCCAAGAGAGGAGACATGTGGCCAAAGTGCCATGTGTCTCAAGAAGAAAATATCCACACCATAGGAGGTTAGGATAAGGAGGTTAGAATGTGCAAGATAGGATATGGTTAGTTAAACCCAAGGTTAGGTGGAATGGGTTAGGTTAGAGGGATGGTTAGGTTAGGTGGTTATAAGTTAGGAGGCATGTGGGTAATTTTGAATTTAAAAATTCAAATAATAGGAAAAGACTAATTAATTTTCAACAACTCATAAATTGGTTTGTTTCAATTAATTAGAGGATTAGAAGAATTGATTGCAATGGGGGGGAGGATTAATTAATTTGAATTAATTAATCAAAGGGGACTATGGAATGAACTTAATGAATAAATCCTTAGATTTATTAATAAGTAGATGAAAGGGAGAATTTAATCAAATTTGCCTAATGAATTCAATTAAATTAGGAAGGGGGATTAATTAAATAATTTCTTATTTAATTAATTATCTTCAGACCATTTTTAGGTGTATACAACTGTAAACCCGATATGTGCAACATGTCTGCATAACACGAAGGTTAGTCATGGCATGGAGATCAACTGATCTAAGTAGCCTGATTGTCCACATGGCAGTTGACTTGTCTTGACTGAGCAACCTGGATGACTAATGTGAATACACGTGTACCCCAAGTGATCAAGCATATATGCTAGGATGCTGAATGAGGCAGTTGGTTGATCCAATCAATGTAGAGGTCGAAGGACGAATCAAATATGTCTGCAAGTCGGTAGACTCACAATCCGATGATGGCTACCTTGTTCTCAATAATGATGTCAATGTTGGTTATGTAATATATTTCATGTTAGAGGGATATTGGAGATATATGTATAAATATTTTTCCCCCCTTTTAGTTTTTAGTCTTGCAAAATAAAGCGCATCGACCATGTAATATTTCCTTCTTTGTTTTAGTTAGGTTAATATGGTGTATTTTGGGCCTTTAACCAAAGGTTTTCTTACTGGCTCTTTCCTCTCAAGTTGCCCTTTGAACCAGTTTTGTACTCTTATTTATAAATTAATATATTAGTGGCTTACCACTTTTGCCAAAAAATTTAAAAAAAAATTCAACTCATCCTCTTTTTCAACTTCTTTAAGGTAGGTTGACTAGCATGATATAGTTTTCTAGACCTTCCAACCCTCCTTGTGTTGCATTTTTGGATGAGCCGAACTAGCATGACACAAATTTCTAGACTATTCTGACTCTTCCTTCCTACATGATTCACACAACATGAGACAACTTGTTGTCACATAAGAATTCATGTTTTCATGGATGACCTAGCATAACATAACTTGCTAGCCCATGGAATCCACATTCTCTGTTGCTCTCTCTCATAGACCACCTAGCATAACACAACTTGCTAGCCTATGGAATCCATGCTTTCTCCTTTCTCCTCCCCATGAGCTCATAGCTTTTCTAGTTGTCGAATCATGGTTCATATCTGAATGCATGCTCTTACTCTTTCTATGTGACCACTTATGTTTTTCTAAAAGCATTATGAGAATGAGATTAGTAGCTAAGACATTTTGACTATCAAGGTCTCTTCATTTAGTCAATTGGAGCTTTTATTTTAGTGCTAACCCCCTTTGTTGTGTGTCTTTTGTCTTTGTTTATCTTTATCTTGTTTTGTGTACCCTTGCATGTGGTTATACGAGTTAAGATTCTAATATTGGGGGTTTGATTCCTTTAAATTAGTGATGTCTTGTCTCTTTTTTGATCTCACTCCTAGTTGCTCCTCTCTCTCTTCATCATCTTCTACTTTACTGCAAGTATTTGTACATGCTCATACTCCTATTAAAGTGGGGGCTAAATTTAGCATCATAAATTGTGATTGATACAATCCACACCTCATTCTTGTGCCCCTACTTTAGCATGACCCATCCTAGTTCTCTCCTAGGTTTGTTTTGGCTCATTTTACTCCAAATCTGATGTCACCCTACTGCATGGCTGAGTGGGCCCCATCTTAGAACTGTGCCCTTCTATTTGCCACCTCGATTGCCCTATTTTGGGATGATAAGGGTGCTTGGGGTACTCCTATTTGGGCCAGAGCGTCCTGGGCACCATGGTCCCCCTTAAATCGACCCCAATTTAAATAAAGATCGAACACTTACCCTCCCTCATAAGCTTTGGTCCCCATGCCTCAATTAGACCATTAGAGATTAGCCTAGTCAGTAATTTACCTAGGGAACCCTATATAAAGACATCCTATCAATTCATTTTGATCTAAGAAGCATTATCATCCACCCCATAATTCATGCATCCATCAAGCAATCGTCATCAACTATTCAAGGAAGCATTTCATCTCACCATATTCTTCAAGCATCATGGAGCAAATCACATCAACTTTCATGCAAGCATATGTTTGTGTTTGAGTCTTCTATGTATTGTCATGTTATTGCATCAACATTTGTGATCACATCTAAAGAGAATTGCATCATCGATCTTCAATCAACAATTGCAGATTTGAGGTATTATGATATAGCATTTACTTCAGTATTTTAATTACAATTTCAATTCAATTCAATGTTAATTACTACGTCAAGGTTTGACCTAAGGAAAACCCCCATCAAAAACCCTATTTACTTCATTTTGTGTGTAGGGAATTGTCTCAAGAGTTGCAAGCGAGGAATTCAACAAAGTAGATGATAAAAATTAGACTCATCTTTTGAAGGTTAAAAAAGTGGAGGACCAGGTGGACTAGCTCCCCTCGATCCCAAGAATTTTTGACAGTGGATTCTATGCATCATCCTAATCTACAAAACATCAAGTTTGTCCACCCTCGATATTTCAGGATAGGGCGACCTGCTCCCCTTAGTATCGATAATTTAGCTCGAAGTTTTTGTCACAAGTTTTGATCTATTTTTCATCCTTAGATTTAGGTTTACATCTCTACATGATATCTAGTGTTGGAAAAAGACACTATTTCGGTGATGTTCCAGTGAAGATTGATGATGTTAGATGCATGGATATCAATTAGGGGCTGTCATGGATGGCAACTCATCCTAGTAATCCTATCCAATATATGGAAATTGGGATTATAGGAAGTCTTGAGTAAGTTTGGTCTTTCATGAAGCATAAGTCTGGTCAGTGGAACACAATGTATGAATCCGATGAGTATTATTCATTTCCAGTGATGGATTTTTGGTTGCGGTGATTGTAATAGTTGATTGGATGCATGAGGTATCTTATCAGGCAATTCTTGCCTCCAGTGTTGATTCTAGTGAAAGTTTCTTGGTTTGGTATCCGGTATTGAAGGAAGAACAGGGTTATTCTCTTGTTTGATGGTGTAGCGTGTGATCCAGATTCCTTGAGGTGATTCTGGTGGACATTGATGAGTTCAAGGTGATTGGGCCAACCTATGGGAAGCTTGTGATAATATGTTTTAAGTCCGGAATAAGGATTTGTAGAAGGATTGAGCCGACATGAGCCTACATGTTTCACATTTTGCTATTTTGAGAAGCCGACTATTTGGAGATCTATTTTGGTGGTGCGGATACATATGATCGACTTGGATGATCTTTTTGGGTGAAGGTATGTATGCGAGATTGTGTTGGAAGTGATTGAGTACAATTTCATGTGCGCATGTTGAGTGTTAATGATTCGGTATTTGGTAGCAGAGAAGAACAAAGTAGTTTTCCAGAATAGTGACAATGGATCATTCCTAAGCCTAACCGAAATTGATTTCTGGCATTTGTAGATGCTATACTCCAGTTCAAACATTGTATTTTCTTCTAGATCTCATTTTGTAGGACAATGAGTCCTCCGGGATTGTAGCCTTGTATTGTATAATTGAGCAGTGAGCTCTCGACAGTGCACCTAAATGCAAGTGCATTCCACATTTGTAATATTGTTTTACTACTGGCCATAGTATAATAATATCGTGGGTTCAAATCCCACCATGGTTTTTCCCTTTTGGGTTTCCACATAAAAATCTCGGAGTTATGGTTGCAAGTTTGATTGGTTTTTTTTTGCACTTTGCTTTCAGTTATTTGCATCCGGTGGTTAAAGAATCAGCTTAATAAATTTGTGAATTACAGAACACTGATTCACACCCCCCCCCTCTCAGTGTTCATTGATTCCAACAATCTAAAACTGTGATGTTCATTTTTATAATGATTCCTTTTTCACTCACCCAAATGAAGAAGATAATATCAATTAAGCTCTCTATTATTTAGATATTTTTTTGCAAAGCTTTGGGCTTGAGCATTTAATCTTCATTGACATGATTCTAATGGGTGAAGATGCATTGAACATGGAAAGATATATAGATTTTTAGGTATTCATTTTATTTTTAAATCTTTTTCAACCACTATATGGAATACCATTTTATCCAAAATTTAGAAGAAATTAGCATACTATATCACTAAACCTCTATCCTACAAGAGAAGTTTCAAGTTGACTCAAAGATCTTGGAAGCTACCCATGTTTATTATTCTTGTCATTGGATCCCTTCTAAAGCTTCTTATCAAAAGATCAAAAAACTTCTTAGACACTTTCTTGGGCCTCCTTTGATACTCATAGAAATTTTCTTCAAGTGACATGGGAGTATTTTTGCCTCCCACATGATGTTGGAGGCGTGAGATTAATTTCTACCTAATGCCAAGGTTTGGCTTCGTCTACCAAATGGATCATTCAAGCTTTAGGCATGACATTTTTGGGTTTTCCATTGCATTTTTTTTGTCTCTTCTAGAATATGTTCTTGGGGGGGGATTGGACCCCATATGATCTTATTACGAAAGAGCTCTTTAAAATCCAAGGGATTCACGTGATAAAATGTATTTGGATAGCTTGAGAACCCATAAAATATCAACTTCTTTGAATTAACATTGACTTTCACAATGGTCTATGTTGGAGATTGTTGTCATATATGTCTAGTATTGTTATTGATGTCAACCCTCAACATTGTTGAGATTTTTTATGATTGATGTTATGGTGTTGTGTTCTCATTGATGTAACATATGTGCAATTTTGTGTGAAGCTATGGTGGATATTATTGCAATTGTTGTCATGGTTGGACATCCACCCTTAGTTGGTGTTGATGTTTATACTCAATATGTTTAGGAGTCATTATAATGATGCTAATAATAATGTGCTATATTAAAGAGAAATGATGGTTGAGTGTCAGGTCTTGTTTATAATTAACAAAGATGTTATTACGATGATATCGTATTAAGATGATTGGAAGCATTAAGATGAGGATTATAAGTATTAAGATGAGGATTAGAAGCATGTTGATGGTATTGTGTTTATTACAAGTTATTGTTCTATCTCTATTATTGATTTTAAGTGAGCAAATGGTGCTACAAGATTGTTTTGGTCTCTAGAAGTTAGTAAAATGTGAATTTGCAAATAGATGCTTTGAAAACTATCTGGGAAAATGCTCCACATTCCTCTGCTCTTGAAGATATGGTCTTGCAATTTTTGATTTTAATTCCATGCCTCATGGATGTTGAACTCCTATCTTTTTAGGTCCTTGGTGTTGCAACAAGTATTGTTGGTAAATGCAGTATGTTGGCAGGTTGGTTGTTCGTCAGGACTAGTATAAAAATGCTTGTATTTTTCCACATTTATGTTTCTATTGTTGCGTGTTGGTGGACATGCTTATATTGTTTATGTTGTGTCTCAATTCAGATTTTAAGTGATGAAGTGTTTCACAAGTAAGTTTTACATTGTTCTATCTCATGACTATGTTGTCTGGGCATCCAGGTATGAATAACTCTATATCATATTGGTTGTGCCATCTTGTTTTGGCATAATAGTATGAAAGAAGTGTATGAAAGTGTTGGTGGATGTTCTAGGAATGTCTCTATGTGGTCCACACGAAGTTGGTTTATCCTTCTGGTGCCATAATTGTCTAGTGTTAGTTTTCAGTGTGATTTGTGGTTATCTGGTTGATTGGGTCTATTTTCATGCTTGCACTATGTATTTGGGAGGTTTGTGCCATCTTTGAAAGTTGTGATGATTTGTTTTTGGGCCTTGCTATATCTCATGGTGATCCACATTGAGAAAATTCATTTGGAAGTTATATTTTTTGGGTCGATTGGTTATGTGCAACACATTTCATCTACACATTACCCTATTTCTAACTTTGGAGGATGTGCGGAAATGTGGTTTATGTTTGGGGCCATATTTAATAATGTATTAAGATGTTTTAGGTCCTCTATATCTCATGGATTGGACCACTTTCATTGCAATTATGTTTTTGTGTGGTCAACGTGTTGGGGTTAGTCTTTATCCCTGTTCTACCGGACCTAATTGAAGTTTTGAGATGATACACATGGTATACATAGAAGATCAAATCAATTGCAAGGGTGTGGTGTTGTGTGGATTATGGAAGATGCGGAGCTGAGGTAGCAGATTTGTGTGGTGGAAGTTTTGGAGCTGAATTGTCAGATGGTTGCTGGAGGCAATGTGTCAAGAGTAGCTGCACTCTAAGGGAGATTGCTGGATGTAGTGATGCTAAAGGATTATTCTTTGTGACTAAAAATATCATGCATCTTGCTTTGAGATAGCAAATCTCTTTAGTAGTTCCTTATATCTTGTATCTTGCCTTGAGGTAGTGAACTTCAACTGCAAAACCATTCGGGGAGCAGTGTGCTTCTTTAAGTAGTGAGCCTTAAAACAAATTGTAATATACTTGTTCATATATTGCAAGATAACTCTCATTGTGGTTTTTCCCTTCTTGCGTTTTCCACATAATTGGGTGTTCTCTTGTGCATCAGTGTTAATTACTTTATCCTTCATAAGTGCTAATCAAATTAAGGATTGTGAATTGTGTTAAATTTTTAAGTTTTGTTAAAGATTGATTCACACCCCACCCCCCCTCTTAGTCTTGGGGTGTGTTCAACAGTCTTTCCATTAATCAACAACCTATTTGGTGGTCTCCTATTTTACATTATCAAGATTATCCTCTAGCTAGGAGTCCTTAGGTCCATTGATCAAGGTTTTTTAAAAAGGAATCAAGACCCTTCAAAGCTCATTTTGCCAAATTTATCCATAATTTTTTAATTTTGTTTGAAGATAAAGTGAAGTTCCATTTATCCAATTATGATCATGAAATTCTTGAGATTGTACCTAATTCTATTCCTCCATATATTATTCACAAAATTGAAATTTCACATTTCAAACCATTTTGCAATATGAGTCTCACAACGACTACTCTTTTCTTTGACCTCTTTTGCTTACAATGTATATCTTAAATTAGAGACGACTATTGTAATCCTTGTTAGCAATTTGGTAGTGTAAATTTCACACTATTTGGTTAGTCATTCTTGAGTCAAAACTTGCTCATTTTGCTTGGTGTATTTTTTTCCATGGTCTTCAATTAGTTCTAGATTAACCCATATTGGGATTTAGGATCCATGATGTCCATTTTGTGTTCATTAGGAGTTTCTCAAGCATCTTTTCTAGTTCTTTCCCTAGATTTAAAACTACCTAGACCTAGATTTATGTTTTTTCAAGCCTTTTTAGCTTGAACTGTTTACTTAGATTTGACATGATATTAGTGTGGAAATTATTTTTAGTATTTGAAATGACACAAATGTTGCTCTATTTTTTGGATCATTTGTTGATCCTAATTTCTTGCCTTATGTTGAGCCATAATTTTGTGTATTGTGCTTATGCAAATTTAGGTGCAAGCCAACATAGTTGCACTTGAAGTCACACATTTTCAAATGTTGTTGGATCATTGGGGTAATGCCATGTGGTTGTTGCTAAAGTCCCTTTGACTCTTGCCTCTAATCGAGGTCATTCTCCACCTTGTGGACATCATCAAGGGCATAGCCATTCTACTTGTGGCAACTAGGATTCTCATTTTCAAGCTTCTTTGCCTCATATGAAAAGAGACCATGCTCAACAAGGATGGTCATAACCCATTAACAACATTCTACTTCTTTCTTGACTTTTTGTTGTACGACTAAGGGTTGTCCAAACCCTAGCAAATTCTCTCAATTGACTTGTTATTTCTCCTATTTATTATTCCACTAAAGATAATTTAAATGATGATACTAATTATGAACGAGAACATCCTATGAATACTTCTAATATATAAAGTAAATCAAATGATTGAATTCCACCACCACCTCTATTTTTTTTTTCTATTTTGTTTCAAATTGTTGCCCATTTAAACTTCTAAAGCACAATTCTTTCCGATCTTTTTTTAAAATATGTAGTAAGTCTATATTATAAATGTATTATAGACAATTCATTCAAAAAAGGAAATTGAAGCTTAAAATAAAAAGAATGTGATACCAATATGCGAGCTTGTACGCTCCAGAGCTACGCACCATATAAACCAAGCAGCACTGGGGAGAAGCAGTAGTCTTCAGCTGAGGAATAGGAATTATTGGGAAGCAGCAGGAGAGGCTGTCGCATAGCCCGTGGGAGAGCGGAGGAAGAAGGGGGGGAATTACTGGGGAGGTGGATTTGGAATGAAGCTTGCAGGTCTGAAAACTGTGCAAAATGCGCACGGGGAGTCCATATGGGCTGTGACATGGGTGCCTGCAACAGAGTCGAGCCCGCCTTTGCTGCTGAGCGGATCAGTGGACGAGAGCGTGAAGATATGGCGGGGCGACGAATTGGAAGAGGAGGCGTGCAACACCGGACACTCGCTAGGAGTGGTGGCAGTGGCGGCGCATCCAGCGGGCTCAATTGCAGCTTCCACCTCGCTCGACAGCTTCGTCCGCGTCTTCGACGTTCACTCCAACTCCACCATCTCCATCCTTGATTCGCCCCCCTCGGAGGCCTGGAACATGCACTTCCATCCCAAGGTAGTCTTTTTACAAACCCCGCTTCTCTGCTTTTTAATCCCAAACAGGTCTTAGGTGAGAGGATTTGGAATTATAATCCAAACTAATGATTTAATATTAACTAAAATATACAAAATAATTCACAGGTTCCGAGGTGGTACTACTTGGGATTATAATACAAATGTTGCAACCATAAAATTCATAATCCTTCTGTCCTCA
Organism: Cryptomeria japonica; assembly: GCF_030272615.1. NCBI lineage: Eukaryota > Viridiplantae > Streptophyta > Pinopsida > Cupressales > Cupressaceae > Cryptomeria > Cryptomeria japonica. The sequence goes on from NC_081414.1 coordinate 490,381,289, forward strand.
AATGTAAACTCACAATTTGATTTTTGTGATTAATGAAGAACATTCTCGAAACGTGGTATTAGGATAGGAAAAAGATAGGAAAATCTAACAAGCTGAGTGTGTCCTGCTGAAGAAGAATAGCTGCCAAGGAACAGCTACAGAAAATTAACACTAAACCACATTGTTGTTGGAGTTAGTGGCGTCCTTGAACTTCAAGACTTTCATTTTTAAGGCCTATGTATCAGTAGCTACAACTATGATACCGATGCAAGATTGGAACAAAACAATCTGAGTAATAAACCCCGTGGGCAAGATGTCTCAGTTATCAAGATTTGATTCATCCTTTGTGTAAAAACATATGGTATGCACGAGTATAAACATTGCAAGGAAACTTGTTAATTAATCACCTGATTGTATTACACTGATAAATCAAATTGAAAACTCGGATATAAGAAAAAGTATAGAATGCAAAGTAATTATGGCATCCCTAGGTGGTAGGACTTGGGATTGACTTTAGGGATGATACAATATGAAGAATAAAAGATCTTCTTAGAGTGACTTCACCAGGGGTTCTAACTTCTGGCAACGAGAAGAACTACTGTGCTTATCTTGAAATTAAAAAATGCCAAGTTCCTTTTAGTGGAGCAAAAATCACAACCTGAAGTTTGAGAGGCCTATGTTTCCAACCTTAACACATATAATCTATGGTTAATTCTCATGGTAAATATTCACTCATAACTGCCAAATGAAAGACAAATTGGTGGACTTGGTCCTTGATAATGGCTGCCAAAAGACCTTTATCTCAAAAGTTGGTGGATGATCTTTGTTCGCCAACTCAGCCCATCCATGCCCATACTAGTGGAGATGGGTCAAGATGGAGGCACAATAATCTCTTGTCGCTTGCAAGTGCTGTGTGTCATTTTTTGTTTAGTCATTCTAGGAGACAGTTGAGTTTGATGTCCCTCCATTGGACTGCCACAATTCGATACTTGGAGCTCCATATATTTATGGTTGCATGGCTGTCTATTATGGCTTTTACCATAGCTATCAGTTACAAATGGACAGTAAAGTGTATACATTTATATCTTCTTGTAGTGTTTTACTTTCTGGTAGGTTGCTGTTAAACAGGTAAGTCTGCATAAATTGAATATTCCAATCACTCGGGAAGCTGAGGCAGATGATGTCCAAAATCATTGCAGCCATCAAGTCTTGTTGGTCGATTTTCTGATACTTGTGAGGAGTCTAAAGGGCTTCTGAATTGTGCTTGTGCCACAATCTTAGGTGACCAATCAGGCACCGTACCATGCTACATCCATTGAGTGTGTTGATATATATAGTGCCAAATCATGCAATTGTTAGGGGAAAATGAGATTCAGCACAGTATTTCTCCCTGTGGTTCTCCTACTTTTTTAGTGCCAAATAAAGAGCTTATTTAGTGGTAGTTTGTCACAGATTATTGGGCTCTTAACAAAATCTCTACGAGAAATTGCTAAGTACCCTTCATCATATTGATGATTTTCTAGATTAACTTTACGGAGCAAAGTACTTCACCAGGCTCAAATTGATTTATTGATATCATAAAGTCTGCATTGAGCTTTGTGATGTTTGGGAAATAGCCTTTCTCGAAAGAACCTTCAAGACATATTTTGGGGCTTCATCAACACACTTGCAATTTTCAAACATGACATAAACAATATTTTTAGGCCACATCTTGGCAAGTATGTTATCATCTATTTTGATGACATTTGTGTCCATAACAAGACTATGGTTTACCACTTGGTCTGGCTAAAACTAGGGCTGGATCTTCTTCCTCACCACCAACACCAAGCTAAGATGAAGAATTATAAGTCCTTTGGGTAAACTCAATCAAGTACTTGGGCTCCCTCTTTGATAAACATGGACTACATGCAAATCTAGATAAAGTCAAGATCATTTAGGAGTTACCGACTACCTTCCATATTTTAGATTTGAAAGGTTCTTCATGTTTTATGGACTGCTACAGAAAGTTCATTTGTAACTCCTCATGTTTCTTTATCCCTTCCTCAACTCATTCACTGTAGACTTTCACTCAGAGTCTAGAAGGAGCTCAAACACTTAGCTGTTTTGAGGATGTTATTTGCATTGCACCTGTGCTTTCTCTCCGTAACCTTCAAACACCATTTGAGTTTGATATTGTTGGTGCGCTCCTTTAGCAGGGGAACATCCATTGCATATCACAAGCCAAGCTCAAGTATAGTACTTACAAGCTATTTATTGCTTTAGTCCAAGCACTCAAGTAATGGTGCCAATTAGCTTCTTGATAAGGTCACACTACACATGTATTACCAACCCCTTCAATTATTGAATTCTCAACCCAAGTTTCAAGAACTACAATGTTTGAAATGGCCCTTATTTATGCATTAGTTTCATTTGGTGATCAAGTACAAGAAAGATTGATGCAGGAGCATCTTGGGGTTTGAGCAATTGGCATCACGAAAAACAGTTATTTTGCTTCTAATTTTGGTTGATTTGTTCTAACCTTCGTTTCCTTGGTGTAGATGGGTGTTGCAGCTTCAAATTACTATCCCATTCAATTTGTAGTGTCCAGCTTGGAAAGAATCTTGTTTGACCCTCCTTGAAAGTTGAAGAGTCACATTTTCTTACAAGGGTACTTTGGATGGTGGGCCTCTTGTAGGTTGTTTATTTAATCTAAATGTCTGACTGTCATTTGCATGTCTTTGTTTCTTAATGAAGTTCCCATGTGGAGGGGAGTTTTAGGGTATAATCTTGTATGACAAGCCTTCATGATGGGGGAGAGGGAGGGGTTCTTAATGAAAGGAGTTATAGTCTTCTTAATTCTTGCTTTGACTTTTGTGGAATATGGTGCCACTTGTAGAGGAGGTTCTATGACGAGTTACATGAATTTACTCATGAGGGCTATTGATTCCCTTGGAGAACAGCACCACATCAAGGAGGGGTTACATTTGGCACTCTAGACCTTTCTTGAATTGACTATCTAGGTGACATACTTGAAGATGTTATAAAAAGAGGAGAAGAGATCTTAGTTTTGTTGGTTTCCATATGATTTTTCTTGCAGGTTGAACGTGAAAGGCATTGGAGATTTCATTACAGGTTGGGAACTCAAGAGTCAAGTTTTGAGTCATTGATAGGAAATAGTCATAGTTTTGGTATTCTAGATTTCATGTAGGTGCTGCTTATGTTTTAGATTTCAGTCTTGTGTAATCTTGAGAGATTGTAACCTGATTTATATCAGTTTTGTAAGGGGAGGCTCTGCCCAAAATCTCCCATAAACTTTGATGTAACTCAGTTCATTCAATTGCAATATTAATCAGCATATATTCTTGTGTTTTGTCTCAATTTGTATTAAAAAATCAGCAATGTTAAAACTTTAATATCCTGATTGATTCCTTATTTAAATTTTAAATTAGTATTAGTGTCTTGTGATGTGCTTAAGGTCTGCAACAAATCAGCAAGCATCTTTGAAAGTCTCCAAAAATTATATGAAAATTTCAGTTAGTGAGGATCCTGTCCATGTAACTAGATTGTTGAATTTTCTGTCTAGATTGGTGTCCTATGAGAGCATTTTTCAATTTTACTTTGTCCTCATCTGATAGACACCATATTGACCCCCTTAAGAGTGGTGTGCTGAAGTCTTGCTGCAAGAGAAAGTTTGTCATTCAATTGGCCCTTGTTGCTTGGATGCATCAAAAGTTTTCAATAAAGTGGCACATCTTCTTATTCATTATCCTTCTTGAGTTCTTAGTATTTTAGATGATGGATGTTGCTACCTATCAAGTCAATAACTCAGCTTGTTAGATCCTTTGGTTCAATCATTGACATTTTGCAACAGCCCACAATGAACAATCAAATGCTTTTCCTTAACTATGGTTCGAAAGATGAGATGTTGTAAAAGCTTACACAACCTTGCATTTTTGTCAGCCCTTGAAGGTAGCTTCTGTTGGAAATCTGAGTTATGTTGTCATTGATGTCAAACTTGTTGGTCCAGACGTGGTCTGGTCCAGATACAATCTTATGTTGTGCAAATTACTGTTGGTGACAATTGGTGTCAAGTGAGTTGTCATGTGCTGTGCAAACTATTTTTGGTTATAGTTGGTGACAAGTGAGCTGTTATTATGTTGTCATGCAAGTATATGAAGGTTTCTCTATTTTGTATTGTTGATTAAGAGTGTTAGAAATTGGTGTTATTGTTGAGTTTGATCGGTGCCTCAGTTGAAGTTTGTTGTGGAAGATGATCAGAGATGTATGATGTTGCTTGATTGGTGCCTCAGTTAAAGTTTGTTGTGGAAGATGATCAGAGATGTATTATATCATGTGTGTTACTTGGTGTTGCTGTTGAGTTTGATTCTTAGTTGAGGTTGTGCTATCATTGATGTTACAATAAGTTATATAAAGTTGGTGACAAATGTTTAGTGGTATATTTGGTTTGGTATTAAGTGTTCAGATGTTGTCACGTTGTTTGGTGAAGATGTTGTGCCTACATGAGGAGTTTCCAGAAGATCAGTGTAGTAGAAGTTTCAATATGCAGGAAAGTTTTTAATGCCCCAGTGGAAGAATGTTTTGATCCGGATTGTGAAGAGTATGGTGTGTGGACTTGGATATAATGTTAGTTTTCTGTGAATGGTGTACTATCAAGTTTGCAGGTCCTCTGGTTGCTCAGATGATGAGATTAGTTGTTGTTGTTCTTTGACAGTGAGAGTATTTGTCAAATTGGTTCAAAATCTTCTTGGTGACTTCTGGATATGTCAATTCAAGTGTTGCAGTTTGGAGGACATGCTTATTTGGTTTGTACTGTGTTCCAATTCGATTCTTTGGTGCTATTCTTGTTCCGCATGTGAGTTATGTTGGTCTGTGCTTGGAATGATCAGTTGTGTTGGGTCTTAGTGTATCCGGATGGATTATCTTGTCTGGATCATGCTTTTTGGTTCGGATATGCATTGGAGGTTAAGCTAGAATATTGTTTTGGGCCTCACCATGGTGTGTGGAGATCCGCATTAGGTAACTTGCATTGGAAGATGTTTTTGGGCCGACTGATTGTTGAGTTTTATTGTTTATCTACACATTTCATTTGGAACCAGCTTTGGAAGATGAGTTAGGGTATGCGGCTTGTTGGAATCAACTTAGAAGGATGCATGGCGCTGTTTTTGAGCCCCCTCTTTCTCCTAGAGTGGACCGCATTGGATATTATGGTCCGGATGGCCTATTTTATCTAATTTTATATACTCTGCTTTGGGCTGACCTAGTTGGGAGTTCTAATGAATATCTTTGTATATAAGGATGAGTATATGTGTGTGTGGAGATGTACAGTTGTATGGGATGTGTTTGAATTGATGCTGGATGTGAATGATATGCAAATAGAGATTTGATTGAAAAGGTGTGTGACAATCAGTTGAGAAGAGGCTTGATAGTGTTTGGTAACAAAGTTTGAGGTCAGATGTATTTGCCATGATATTGGACACGACATAGAGATTCAAGGTCAATTTCATGATCATGAGATCCTATTCATTTTCGGTTCAGCAATTCCAGTCGGAAGACAGTGTGTCTCTCTTGGCAGCACTTTGTATCTTGCCCTAAAGCAATGTGTTTCAATTGTGTAAGTCCTTTGTATCTTTCCCTAAGGTTGTGCGCCTTAGCTTGCAAGTTTGGAGTAGTAAGCTCCTTGGCATGTGGCTTAATTATTGTAATCACTTATATCTATATTGTGAGTGCGATTCTCACCGTGGTTTTTCCCTTCTTGGCTTTTCCACTCTGGTGTTCATGAGTTGATTGTGTTTTGTGCTTTCATGATTTCATTAAAGTAATATGTTAGTAGTGGTTTGAAGTTTAATAGATCAGAAATAAAGTATTGTTAGAGATCCGAACTGATTCCCCCCCCCCGCCCCCCCCCCCCAAGTCTCAGTCTTGCTGTGTGTTCAACAACTTCTACTCAAGGAGACTTATTCATGTTATGGACATTTTGGCATATTGAAGAACTTGCAAAATTTGCTTTGCTACTTCTATTGATTTTTCTATGCAGATGGAGGCTAAGGATTTCATACATTGGTGTTCCCTTTGCAGCCAGTCTAAGACCTTCAATTTGAAGCTTGGGTTGCATCAGCTAGTGTTGCTACCTTCACGACTATGTATATCTATTTTGCATGGATTTCATTAGTGGTCTAACCTTAACTCAACATTAACATAAGTGCATATTTATGGTGGTGTGGCTTTTCTTCAAAATGACAATTTTTATGCCTTGTGCCAAGATAGTTGATGCTCTGCAAGTTTCTGACCTGTTCTTCAAACATGTTTGGAGTGATAATGGTTACCACTCACAATTGTTTCTGATCTTGGCTCTCGCTTCTTGTGTCACATGTGGAAATAATTCTGAGGTGTTCTGGCTGCCAATTGTGCTTCACCAATTCCTTTTACCTGCAAACTGCATTTCCATTCACACTAGTCCCTGCTCTCCACATCTATTTGTGGGGCAATTATTTGCACTTAATTTAGCATGATTGCTTCTGGTTATTCATGTTTCTACAAGGCATTTTTTTTTTAATTTTGTTTTTTGATCGAGGATTTTATATCATCCACAACATAATTCAGCATGATTGCTGCTGGTTATTCATGTTTCTACAAGGCATTATTTGAATTAGCTAGACCCATAATTTTCTTTTTTTAATCATATTTTGTTAGGGTCCTTTATCTTTTGATAGTAATATTCTAGAGCAGTCCTTGCACTTATATTTCCTTCTTAAGCCTCAATTCTTGATCTCCATGTGTCAGGTATCATTATTGTTGGATTATTGTCATATTTGTACCTCCAAGCCCTTTTTAGAATTTTTCGCCTTTTGAATGTTGAATCCAGACAAAGTACCAGGCTATTTTAAAACCATTTTTTGGTCCTAAAGTCATTCCTATTGAAAACCTTGGAACACCTTTATCAATCTTCTTTATAGCTAAATATAAGTGTTTGACTTGGCCCATCTATAATTCTGTCCTTGGAAACAACGAATGGTTTGCAATCTAGACTATTCTATAAGTCCATATTAAGTCACGTTGAATCAAATGGGTTGAGAAAATTTTCAAGGTATGTCAAAAGTTGAGGCAAAGTCTTTATAGTAACTACTGAAGTTAGAAGTATGAAAATTGTAAAAGTGATTCATTTTTTATCAAAAACTGAATTGAACATTCGAAAAGAAAGAATGGATCACTTTTTCTTAAAGGTGAAATTGATTATTTCAATTACAAGCAAGGTTACATAAGTGTGGGTGTGTGTGTGGGGCATGCACGTTGCACTCATTGTGAACCACCAAAAATTGGGTATGTGGTTGCTCAAGGGTGCATGGATATGTAAGGTGCAGACCTAGAGATATTGGGTACATGAGGTAGCATCAAAACAAAAAGAAAAAATTAAACTTGAAAGTTGACACTTGAAATATAGGTTCCTCATGAAACACAGTAATATCATAGCATATGAGAATATTATTTAGCAAATCAGTGATGTTATATAACGTATATCAGTATTACAAAATGATGTAATTAGGTGACATCATGTTTCAACAAAAAAATAGAAATGTCATGAATGAAGACAATTTAAATCTCTTATCTCTTGCTGAGAATCGTTTGTTGGCTACAAGTTAAACCCATGAGTCTTTGGTTTTTGGAAGTTTTTTGAAAGCCAACAGTTTGTCGTTAAAACTATCAAGAGAAGAATGATTATTGAAAACACGAGTTAAGTCAAATGAATCAATTGATTTAGGGCTGTCCTATGACTTTTGTATGCTTTTAATCATTGTTAATATTACAAATTTATTTTTATTACTATATTTTGTAAATATTTTAAATGGGGTGTATAGACTATAATTAGGGTTATGTAAGTGGCATCTTGGGCCATGCTTAAAAAATCTAGGATGTGAAAAGGGTGTTACTACTTATCAAGTTGCCATTAGTTTTATGTTCAAAGTTATTCTATATACTCTAGTCGGTTATCTCTACCGAAATATTCAGTCGGTATGCACAGTCTAGTCGGTTATTGAAGAAAGTAGTCTCAGAGCGTAGTATACACCGAGCTGTCTACCGAGTATCATTCCATGTCTATCGAGCAGCAAAGATGACACACCGAGTTGATATACATCGAGTGAAACGTGTTACCAGATTCATTGAACCTGGACATACATATGAAAACGTGTTACAAGATCGAGGAACATCTAACCGTTATCACATTGGAAATTGCACTTTAAGATTGTGTATGATTTTGAGGTCATCTAACCAATGAAATATTTTGCATGGTTATTCATTCGATAAAACATGTTTGTAAGATCGAAGCAATGAATGGATCACCGACATAAGAGATCTATTTATACAACATGGATTAAGATCAGAAAGATACATGTAGCATGACAGAAAGGAAGATATAGAGATATATGAAGCAAGACATGTAAAAGCACTAAGTGTTATGACTGTTACAGAGACACAGAGGCCACCGAGAAGGATTTCAGAGAACAGTCAAAGAACAGAGTAAACAGAAGGGTTTACCGAGTTACTATATGGGTTACCGAGGTATGCTATAAGCAAGGTAATCTATTCTGAGCACATAGAATCTGCTATAACATTCCAGATGTAAAGTTGCAGATATTTGTAATGATTTATTGTAATATTTTGAAGTTGTAAGAGAAACCTTTAACAAGGTAAAAGACTCTAATCAAGTCTATAAATTGTAAAGCCTTTAACCAGGTGCAACATTTAGTTTAAGTGTTGTAAAATCCTTTAGCAAGGTAGATCTAACAGATCTTGATACTCTTAACAGGATAAGCTATCAGAAATAGCTAAACATGTAGCTCTAACCGAGCAACCTTTATTATTGCAGTAGTGAAGTTGTGGGTGCTATCCCCACCGCAGTTTTTCTCTCTAACCAAGAGTTTTTGCGTAACCAAAATATATGTGTTATGGAGTGAATCATGTATGATTGTTATCTATTTGTTTTAGCTTTATATTATGTTACTGCACTATTTGGTTTATGCATAACAGTAAAGTTATTATTGAAGAAAAGTTTTGAAGTACTGATTCACCCCTCCCCTCTCAGTACATTAGCTTTCCATATTGGGCCTAACAAAGGGTTGTGTTTAGCACCAATTCCCATGTAATCTGTACAGTTTTGTTTTGAGTACAAGCCAATTTTGGTTGGGTATGTGCACCAAGATGACCTTGGTTACGCTTAGGCTTGGCAACTTGAGGAAGTTGAAGTTTGAGTCAAAATGAAGCTTTAGCCTTTAAAAGAATAATAGTAGTCATTGAATCAAAATATTAAATGTCATTTAGTTGTACTAGGATGTGTCCATGGAAAGAAATGATGCCCAAGAAAATAATGAACACCCTTTTCCAGTTCCCCCCCTATATGATATTCTTTTTATATGAATGACAAGAATAAGATGACCTTGTTTTTTCAAACATACAATTGGCAATATGTATATGTTTCATTTATTTGTCCCTACAGTTGGCAATAGGATTAAAGATGTTTTGTGTGTTTGTCCCTATAGTTGGTGATATGTAATGTCCCCATCCAGCAAGGGACATTTAAGGGATGTTCTTGTTGTCAAACACAAATGCTGAGAGAGGTGGGGAGTGAATTAGTATTTAATATTTTTTACTTTAGATTACCAGATTTATAACACTATCAAAAACATTATCAATAACAATGCAAGTAATGAACACATCCACACAAGAGAACACCAGATTTATGTGGAAACCTAGAAGGGAAAAACCACGGTGATAATAGCTGCTTGGATTTATTGCCCAAATCCAACCTCACAAAAATAATATAGAACTTACAATAATATTGTAGGCACCAACCCATAGGAATTACAACTCAAGAAGGAGACACCCATCCCTTCACAATTTTATTTGTAGGCACCAACATATAGGAGACACCAATCCCTCAGGTTGAGCTATAACACAACCACTGAGCACCAACTCAGATCAAGAGGCTTCAACTTCAATTACAATGAAGATATACGAACGCCAAAAGAATCGTCATGTGGACCTTTTCAATACAATCTATGTAATGTCCAATTAAAATTTGATTAAAGTTAATGAATGGTCAAAAGGCATGAAATGATAAGTTGTAACTCCCCCAAATATGAGGTATAAAAGGGAGAAGAGAACTCATTTGAAGGGTGGATAATTTGGGGAATCAGAAGTGTAGATCTGATTGTGAAAGGTTGTGTCCCTTTCAAAGGGCAGAAATAATGAAGAGTTGCACTCTTTTAAAGGGCGCTAATAGTGAAAGGGTGTGTCTCTTGCCAAAGGGCACACATGATGAAGAGGTGTGACCTCTCCCTCACATTGAGAGATACAAAGGAAGGGAATCAAAGCATCCAATGACATACCCATCGATCAGATCAGATCAGAACTGTTGTTAAGTTACAGGCAGTAACATCTTGTTCTTGGTGGTATGCATGGGAATGTGCTTAATATGTATGCTTAATGTATGGAGCCTGATAATGTCCTTATGCAGAATTTGGTAGTAATATTAATATAGACTGCAATATGTATGACAGCAATAGAAAATCCAGTTATATATATCAGCAATGTCTAATTTCATTTATGTATGAATATACATATGTTCGTAGTACAATAAGATATCAATATATTCACAGTCTAAGTACTTAATGAATTCTAATTCTCCCCCCCAATAAGGAGGAGGCGTGGTGTTGTTAGGGAGAGGCGGAGTAAATCCATCCCAAATCAGGTGAGCTCCAAGGGTGAATGGACTGGTGTTCCTGAAATCTGGGCTCCATTATAGAGGTGGTTTCATTGTGCCCTAGACAAGTAAATCCCCATCCAGGGCTGGGAATTAGAAGGAAGTAAGACTTGGGCTTGAATATGGACAATATCAGTCGTACTATGAGCAAACATAATTACCTAGTTTGTGTAATTAGTGTAAACGCAAAATGATGTATGTTATTCCTTGGGAATTGGCAGCCTCCTAGTAGGGGACATTACAATCTACATCATTTGACAGATCATATCTGCTCCACAATACAATCACAGTGTGGACAGGATATTGCATCTTTGCTCACACACTTTACAACTTATATTCATTCACTACCTTCTTTACATATATATATATATATGTATGTATGTATGCATGTATGTACGTATGTATGTATGTATGTATGTACACATACATACATACATACATATTATTAACATCTTTATGTTTGCCTACAATCAATTTACATCATCAGCAATTCATTATGTTGGCCAAGGATGAATTCTTAGTTCAAAACAACATGAAACATGTAGTCAGCTCGGCTCAAAACCAAATGGGTTATCCTAGGAGTAAGAATATGCTATGCGATTCCTATCATGAACTCAACTGGTTCCAATATACTTTCACTCACTTCCTTCAATAGGCGCACGTTTCCTTTCTCTGATGCAACCAACAAAATTTCTTACACAGTCACCAAGCTAACACAGTGTACACTCTGTCATGTCTAACTCCTGTCCTCTGGAGCAAAACCTTTGAAACTTGAATATAATATACTTTGTGTGTAACCTTAATTTCCAAACTGCAAGGCAAAACAATCACTGGCGGTAGAATGCGGTACCAAAAACAATAACAGAATAACTTGGTACAGTTACCATCTCTGAGCAATAGGCTTTGGAAACTTGATGCAAACTCTTCTAGACATCAGCACTTGTGGTAACCATATAGCAACAACTAATTCTAGTACATGCTCCCTATGTTGCTTTTATAATGATAACATAAAATTCTGCAACTGGCATTCCATCATAATATCAATGACAGTATCTATCCTACAAAATCTGTCCAACACTCTCAACAATCCCCAGATGACCTTTGACATTCTTTGACAACATCCTTGACATCAATGACAACACCATGCTCAGCACTTGTTGGTTGGCATGTACCTTGATTGTCTTAAGTGGCATCCACATGTCCCTAGTGACAATATTGAATTAAAAACATGTGTAATTATAATTTGAAGAAAAAGGTATTAAACCTCTAACTGGAGGGCAATGCTTCCCATCCCAAAACTGTGATTATGTTTATTTCGTTTAGTAAAAAGAGGGGAAAATGAAGTAAAGAAGAAGAAAAAAGTGACCAAGAGGAAAAGGAAGAGGAAGGAGGGATTAGCATCCAAGGAAGGGCATCTATTTGTCATTTGCATCCTTTACTAGGTGTTAAACATTTTTTTCTCTAATTTTTCATTGTTATGTTTATATTAAGAATTTAAATCATATGATTTATGAGCACATTGTTCATAGGTTAAGTTTGTTAAAAAATCAGATTTATCATTCCATTTTGGTTTTGTTTTGCTTCTAGTTTTCTCCACTTTATAATGATGAAAATTGATTTTTAAAGTGTTTGTTTTGTACACGTTCAATGTTCATTTTGTAAGATGTTAAGGTTGCTTTTGTTTGACCATAGAAGCAGAAATCATTTTTGAACTGCGATTAATTGGTTCTCAGCTGGGTGTTGAGTTATTGATAAAATCATTCAAACCAATTTATTTTTTATCTGATTTTACCCTAAACCTAACTCTCCCCAATTTTTTGCCTATTAGATCCTGATTAGTTTAAGTGTTCTTAATATTTTGGTATGCTGATTTATTCCTGAGAAAGATTTTTGCTACTATGGTTTTGATTTTCCAGCAATAGCCCAAGGTTCAATTTCAAAATTGGTTACAGATATTAATAATGTGCACTCATGGGAGGAGGCATAATATTATGTTTAATGTTGCCCAATCTCCTCACTACGAGAATACTTTTGCTAAGACACACAAAACAGGTTTCTATTATCATTATGTGCTTCCTAGTGAAATCTAATTGAAAATCACCATATTGGAGAAAGCACTCTTCAAATTTTTTCCAGTTCTTTATGTTGATTTTTTTTTTAATGTTTGGTTTGTACACGTTTAGTATTCATTTTGTAAGTTGTTAAGTTTTCTTTTGTTTTGACCATAGTAGCAGAAATTGTTTTGATTCTTGATTAATTTGTAGCTGGTTAGGTAATCTGACATCACAAGTTTTTTTGATTAAACTCTGTTTTTTTCCTCATTTTTCCTGATTTGCTGAATTTTCTAAGCTTTTTTCTGATATCTGCAACAATTTTTTCTGGTTTGTTCTTTAGTCCTAACCCTAACCCTAATCAGATTTTTGAGAAATCCTGATTAATTGAAAAAAATCTGTCTTTTGGTACACTGATTTAGTCTGCTGCGGTTTTGATTTTCCAGCAATAGTGGTTCAATTTCGAACTTGGTTACAAATATTAATAATATGCTGGCGTGGGAGGAGGCATACTATTAAATTTCATATTGGCCAATCTCCTCACTATAAGTAAGCTTTTGCCAATGCTTGCAAAAGAGGTTTATACTATGTGATTTCTAGACAAACCGAATTGAAAGCCACGAGGAATTATTCAAAATTTAATTTGGGAGACATAAGTGCTTTATCATCATGGATGGGTATTTCCTTAGGGTTGTTGGATATAGATGATGAATGCTAGTTACATATTCTGAAGGATATGATTGAGGATTTTGGCACTGCCAATGTTGTTGCAGGTGGTTACAAATGCTGCATCTGTGTGTAGGGAGGCATGGGGAAGTCAATAGAGGCTATATATAGACATATCTACTTGAAGTCTTGAACCCTTGCTATGTGCATGCTATGAGCAATAGGCTCAAGGATATTGAAAATATTGAGTGGGTCAAATAGGTGCTAGCAAGTGCTAGGGAAGTGGAAATGTTCATATGCAATCACTAGACCTCTTTGATGTAATTTTGGTTTTTTCGAGAAAGGATTTCCTCAGGCCAATTGAGACAAGACTTGAATCCTGTTCCATTTTATTGGAGAGTATGTTCGACTTGCAAGAGCCCTTGCAACTTAAAATAATGATGTAGGAGTGGAGCAGGTGGTGGTTAAATATTGATATATACATGGGGTTTTGAAATTGCTACAGTCTCTTGCTATTAGCCTCCGTTTTCATGTTGCTAGTTCCTCTACTATTCAATGGAACTGGTTCACAGCTTAATCCACTCTAGCAAGAGGAGCATGCTTACCTCTAGGAGAGCAGAAAATCTTGTTTTTGTATATGGTATTTCATGTCATATTCGATTGCAAGACAATTTAATAGGAGAGTTTAGCAATATTGTGTGATGCAGAGCGTGAGGGTAGGCTGATAAAAGCCAGAATAGTCCAGCAGTACTATTGATGACTAGCTTTTATTTGGATATACAATTGATGATGACTTAAATTATTGAGCTAAGCATTTTCATTCTGATGTGTCAATTTTTTATTTTTGAACTTTAGATTTCTAGTTGAAAACTTGACATTCTAATTCTTTTGAAACATTTATATTATGATATTAAGTAATGAATTATCCTACTGCAAATCAACTTTGATTTTGTAGGTCCAATATCATAGATGGTCATGGGTATTTGAATTTCAATTTTGAGCTCGTTTTGTAATATGCATACTTAATTATATATTGTAATTTTTATTTGTTTGTATATATTTTTAATTATCTCTACCAAAAAGCAGGGTAAATGGTCTTGTCTAGCAAACATGAAGAAACATAATTTGTTCTGAGTTGGTTTTGGCTAGTCATCGTGTTGTGTTGTTTGTTTGGATTATCCATCCAATTAACATTTATTGATGGGATAGATTTATATATATTGGAGTGTGGAATTAATTATTTTATTTCATTTCAATCGTAAGTCTCAATTGCATTCACGCTTTCTAGTCAAATATAGGTTAGTAGTTTGATTTTCAATCTATTGCTTGTATCATCAAATTTTTCTACCTATCTCTTCTAGTGACTGCCCACATATTTAGATGGTTAACATCGTCTAAGCATTTTTCATTTTGAAACTTCAGACTTGTAGCTGACACAATGTTGGATTCTAATTTCCGTTATCATATTGATAAATGATATTGAGAATTGTATTATCATATTGCAGCTCAAGTTTGATTTCTTAGATTCAATGTCATAGATGGTCATCGGTATTTGAATTTTGACTTTGACCCCCATTTTTATATAAAATTATTTTCTAAGTTTTTATCAGCTGTCCCCAAAACCTGGGAAAATTTTTATGGACCCTAAATTTGTCTCCATGTCGTGGAAACTTACATATGTATTGAGTTGTTTTTGGCCAGTCACTTTGTTGTGGCATTTGATTGGATCTGCTATCCAATTGATATTTATTGAAGGGATCCATCTATACATTTCAAATGCAGAATTATTTATTTGTTCATCTCAAGATTATGTTCAATTGCATTCTTGGTATCTAGTCAAATTTAGATTAGTATTTTTGATTTACAATCTGTTTTCTATAACATAATATTGTCAAATTCATGTAGCTATCTTTCATAGTGATCACCCACATATTTAGATGGTCAACTGTTGAGACATGGACCAGCTAGGACTCAAACCTAGGACCTTCCATTTGCTGCTGGAGTGCTCTACCACTGAGCTACTGGCCCCTCTTGGACCAGTCCATCGTCGGTCCGGGTGTGGCTTATTTCCAACACCAACATCCCCCCATAACCCACACCTCTCGTGTGCTTGGGGCTCCTAGCCTGGACCTGGCTCTGATACCATGTTGAGACATGGACCAGCTAGGACTCGAACCTAGGACCTTCCATATGCTGCTGGAGTGCTGTACCACTGAGCTACTGGCCCCTCTTGGACCAGTCCATCGTCGGTCCGGGTGTGGCTTATTTCCAACACCAACATCAACATCTTCTATGCTGTGATGCAGCACTTGCCAGAATTGGGGGTTATACGTGTCCTGAACAGGTCTGCATACTCCTTGGGTATGCCTAGGGCCTGCCCTAGACACCACTGGTACACAGTATGTCTGAAATGTACACGAGGGTATCTGTATGTCATGCCCCTGCCATATAGGTTCAGTTTGCAGCCTTAAAATCATTAAGCCCAGCAAAGAAAACATCAAGGAAGAGGGTAGTTTATGGACAACGATTCTCCAAGGTGCGTGCCTTAACAAATAAGAATTTAAGCAAGCATCAGGTAATGAAGTACAAGCAGTTAGCATCAAGGGACGCTTCACCATAAACTCCAGTCAGAGTACTTAAAGAATACAGTCAACAAGCCATTGATTTCCTCTAGGAGGCGGAAATGTTTAAAATAATGTTAATAAAAGGT
This sequence comes from Cryptomeria japonica, assembly GCF_030272615.1. NCBI lineage: Eukaryota > Viridiplantae > Streptophyta > Pinopsida > Cupressales > Cupressaceae > Cryptomeria > Cryptomeria japonica. The sequence goes on from NC_081414.1 coordinate 490,397,451, forward strand.
AGCAATCTAAAGAAGAGAAGCAATTCACTTTGGAAAGATTCATATCTTCCAAGTGAAAGGGTACGACCCCACCAATTGAAGATATAAAAAGTAGGAGATTTTCTTTGGGAGGGATCATCAATGGATCAAAGAATGAGGAAATATACATGTACGATCTGCAATGTGCAACTATGGGGGTTAGCAAGTAATTGGTAGGAAATATAAATGAATGGTATATAATCTTTTATATAAATCAAGCAATGGAAGGAACAGAAGATATTAATATATTGGCACATTATATTACTGGCAATTATTTGGGTGACAGCAGATTGTTATGCTGTATCTATCCCAAAAACTACATTCTTATTACATAAATATTATGTCTGAATACTAATAGGAATAAGGGTAGATATATGGCTCATAGTGTAGCTGTTACATTTATCCTTATTTGCACACATAACAGTAATAATAAGATCCATATTTGTTAATTATACATATATATTCATAATACATGAGAAGTTAGTATACTCATAGCCCAATTACTTAATCATTTCTATTGACCCCCCCATAAGGAGAGGCGTGGTGTTGTTAGGGAGAGGCAGAGTAAATCCATCCCAAATTAGGTGAGACTCAAGGATGGTCTGATGGATGCTCCTGAAACCAGGATCCAATTATGGAGGTGGTGTCATTGCACCCTAGACAAGTAAATCCCCATCCATGGTTGAGGATTAGAAAGGAAGTAAGAATCGGGGCTTGAATATAGCCACTATCAATTCTACTATGAATAAATAATGTCATCTAGTTTGATAAATTAATTTAAGGCATGATAATATTAAGTAATGGGTGTTGATTATTGGGAAATTGGCAGCCTCCTAGTAGGGGACATTACAATTGGTATCAAAGCATAATCCTGCCATCCTGTGGGACAAAACTACGTAACTGCCATACAATTAGGATTAATTATTCGCCCCCTTCATAAGCGAATCAGAAAAAAAAAGCCAACATTGCTCCTCAATATGTGGGTACCTTTCAAATGAATACTTCATGCCTTACAAGTGTATGCTTCCTACCTTGCATCTATTCATTACTCGAGTATATGTTTCATGCGCTTCAAATGTATTGGTAGGCCTTGAATGTATTTAAGTATATGCTTATATATTTTTATGTCTGCTTCATGCCCTATGTGTACTAATGTGTGTACCTTATGCCTTATGTGTATTCATATAGATGTTTCACACCTTATGTGTATTCATATGTATGTCTCATGCCATATGTATATTCATGCCTTAGATACCTTGCAATGTATATGCTTCATTTTCTATGTATATTTATGTACATGTTTGCTGCCTTGAAATCTATTAATGTGAATGCTTTATGTCTTACATAAAAGCTTTATGCCTTGCTCGTATTTATGTGCCCTATGTGTATACCTCATACTTCATGTGCATTCCTGTGAATGCTTCTTGCCTTAAGTATATTTATGTGCATGCTTTATGCTTTATGTGTGTGATTCTTGCCTTAAGTGTATACTTCATGCTTTAAGTGTATCCACATGCCTTATGCATATTTCTCTCAAATGTATGTTTCATATATATATACCTCATAGTTTGTAGATATTTGTGTGTTTTCTATATGTCTGATGTGTCTTCAACATGATCGCTCCATTGTATGTTTTATACATGTACTTTTCTCATGTATGCTTATGTGATTGCTCCATGTTGTCATGTTTTCAGCAGGATTACGTCATCCACCTTCCTAATGTATGCCTTATGCCTTGAATATGCTTCGCATCATGATTGATGTGTTTTCAACGTGTTTATTCCATGTGCGTTTTATATGCCTTTCTCAAATGCTTCACATCTTAGGTATATTTGTTTCAGGACCAATGTGTTTTTAGAGTGCTTATTCCATGTGCATTCTCTAAGTTCTTGTATCATGTATGCTTTCTGACTTACATGCGATTGCTTCCTGTCTAACATGCCTACAACATGTGTGTTTTACATAAGTGCCTTTCTCATAACTACATAAACTCTCGTATATGCTTCGTGACTTAAGTGAATTCATGTGTATACGCCATACTTTATGTGCTTCAATGAATTCATGCTTATGGGCTATCCGTTACATGTATTCATGTGTATGATTCATTTCTTATGCGTATTCATGTACTTTATGCCATACGTGTATTTGGATGCATACCTCATGCTCCATGCGTATTCATATGTATGAATCATGCCTTATTTGTACACTCTATGATGCTTCTTACCTTAGACTTTTTGTATATTCGTGTATATGACTCATGTCTTATGTCTTCATGCATATGCTTCGTTCTTGATGTGTTGGATTCATGACCACTTGTATCATATGCTTCAAAACTTACCTCGTATGCATCAAATCTATGTGTATTCATATGATTGCTTCACAGTAATGAAAAATGCTAAAGGAGCGAGGCTCTATAAAGGCTCTGAAGTACACTTGAATCTTTTCGACATGCAATAATTATCCATCAAGATTGTGGGATAGTCGATTAAGATGCAAAACTTCTCTAAGTGTTTTATGTTGAAAATGTTGATTAGTCTAATAGAAAACTTAGGGTAACAGCTCCCATAAATCAAATTACTGAAACCAAGTGAACACAATTGGAAGGGCCTCATTAATAAGATAAAGAGTTTGGTTCAATAAAGATCTAGCTCCTCAACACAATCGGACGAGATAGCATAACGAACTTCTCAACTCAATAGGGACCTAGGGTCTGCTCAAATGATCTATAACTAGATTGGCAATTCCTCTCTTGTGCTTGACGTTTGAGTGAAAGTGTTGAAGATATGAAGACCAAGTTTTATGCCATACCTAACTGCAACCTGTTTTACATCTACAAGAACTATTGTGGTTTGTGATCCGTATGGTGATGGTCTCTTTTCTGAATATATAATGCTTGCATGCTTTAAAAAAATATCATAAAGTTTTTCCCAAAGGTGAAATACTTTCTCAACGGACCAATCAATGCTCACTGTAGCAAGTACTAGATCACCAAACTGGGTATTGCTCTAAGTCCATTTGTACTCCAAGGCCATGTGCAAATGCATCAATATATGCAATCCTAGATATAGGACTCAATCTGCATTTCAATCCTCACATTCTTTTTTGTTGTGCAGCTCAATAAGTGAAAGTTATTTCAGTTCCCCCTTTAGTAAATTAATGTAACGGCCATGTTATTTAGACAAACCAAGAATTAATTTCCTCTAGAAATTTGCTAATCACAAGAACCTGTGAACTGCGGTTAGGGTCTTTAGTGTACACTATAAACCATTGATGTATGACACAAATTTTATCACAATCCACATTTACACAATGTGTGTGAATGATAAACCCTGAATATTGTAATTCTTGCACTACTAAAAGAACTGTCAGCATCTTAGTACTTTACAGTTTACACTACTTGGCACTGATGAGCGAACTACTTCTAAAAGACAATATTCATATTGGTCACAATTTAAGATAACATTTCTATATTTTGCTAAATAAATTACATGATGATAGAACATATTTTTGCTGCCCATAGAAAAAATCAGACTACTCTTATGTTGCTGCATTTGAAAAGGTTTAGATTTTGTACATCAGGAAGTACTAATGTGTGACCCCAATATTTGCACCATCTCTATTAAGGAAACCTATGCACAGAAAATTGTCTTACTTCTAAGACTTCACAATTTTCTATAAGTTCGATCAGACCAAGACCAACACCAAAAGAAGCAATCTCATATAATTTCATCAGCGATTTGCCTTGTTATTAACTATGGTTGTGTTGTGACGTATTCACACATCACCCCATTGCAAATGGGGACCCCTACTTTTTTGCTTTTTGGGGTTTGCTTTCTAGGTTTTTAGGGTTTGTCTGTTAGCCTTTGCATTTTGAGTGTCGCCAGGCGATCACTAGGATGGCAGGCTCTGCTTGAGCCAGGGGGAGTCAGCAGGTGCTCCAGGTTATGATTTCTTTGAAAGTCTTCCTTAGGACAAGGTTTTGTTCTTGTTGTTAATTGTGTCTTGTTTGAGTTTGAGGAGATCAATGAAGCTTGGTGAGTGAGTATCATCTTTGGAGGTCTGAGTTAAGTCAAATTGGTGAGTGATGAAGTCTGGAATGTCATCCTAATCTTCAAATGTCCTAAAATTTGGCTAAGTCTGGAATGTCATCCTGATCCTGAAATTTGACTAAGTCTGGAAAATTGAAGAATCCTCCAAAAACTAGATTTTGCATTATAACTCCTGGAGGTCCGAAACCACTCTCAAACATCCTGACAGTATATATGGAATATAACTTAAAGTATAAGTCACTTAAATGTTATATTCCATATATGAATCCTGACGGAGAGACCAAAATGTCAAATTTCGCTCCTGACCCTTCCAAAGGGTCCAGAGCGAAATTCTCCATAAGACATTCTACTTTGACCCAAACTTGGAACTAACTCATTCCCAGGCATTATTGAGGGCAAAACACTTGTTTGGATGAAGAAATGTGAGAAATGAAGTCAAGATTTGAGCCTAAATGTGAATTTCGCTCCTGACCCTTCCAAAGGGTCCAAAGCGAAATTCCCCCTAGACACTATTTTCTCCCTTGTTTGGGCTAACATCCTTGTTCCTTGGACATGGTCAGGTTAGATTGATATGTTCTTGCCTCAGGGAGTGATTGAAAGTATTGAGGAATGAAGATTTTGACCTAAGACATGAATTTCGCTCCTGACCCTTCCAAAGGGTCCAGAGCGAAATTCATATTTCCTCTATTTTGCTCTTCAACTTGACCGAGTTTGGAACTTCTAAGGCATGGTTCGGAAGACTTGGATGCATATTTGCCTTGGAGAGGAGGTTTGAGGCGATGAAATGATGGAAATCAACCTGGAAGGAGAATTTCCCTCCTGACCCTTCCAAAGGGTCCAGAGCGAAATCCTCCATTTGACCTTCTTTTTTGGCTCAAGCCCTAGGTTAGCCTTGTTTGGAGCTAGTTTGATGGTGGATTGCCTTGATTATGATGAAAGGACCTTGAAATTGATCAAGTTTGAGAGAGAATTGGATAAATGAAGTGAAAATCAACCAAGAATGAGGATTTCTCTCCTGACCCTTCCAAAGGGTCCAGAGTGAAAATCCCCATAACTCTCATTTCCTTCCTAGTTTTGGCCAAGTGTTGGTTTCTAAGGCATGTTGGAAGGTGGATTGATGTGTTCTTGCCTTGAGAGGTGGTTGGAAGCATTGGAAGATGAAGATTTTGCCTAAAGGATGAAATTCGCTCCTGACCCTTCCAAAGGGTCCAGAGCAAAATTCATTATAAACCTCATTTGCTCCCTTGCTTAGGCTACAAACCTTGTTCCTTGGGTGGAGAGTGATGTATTTTTGCCTTCCAAAGAAGATTGGAGTTGAAGAGTCAAGCCTAAACTAGAATTTCGCTCCTGACCTTTCCAAAGGGTCCAGAGTGAAATTTCACAAAACCACTTTTTTCCCTCAATTTTGTGCCAAGTCAAGTGTGGACTAAGATGAATTAGGATTGGAGATGTCTTTGGGCATAACTTTGGGTCGCTAAAAATCAACAAATGTGAAGGAATTAAGCAAAAACAAGGATTTCACTCCTGACCCTTCCAAAGGGTCCAGAGCGAAAATCCTAAAACCTATTCCATCCTCCAAAGTTTGTGTCAAGACAAGCCTAGGCCAAGGTGAGAGAAGTTGGGAGATGCCCCTAGGATTGTCCTGGAATGGATTGTCGCCAACAGAAATGAAGATTTTAAGCTTGGACAAGGATTTCGCTCCTGGCCCTTCCAAAGGGTCCAGGGCGAAATCCTAAATAGGTCCTGTCCCTAGCCATGGTTTTTGGCGAAATTCTCCTTATTAGCCATTTTTGAGGCCAAGTAAGTGTTGTCATGTTGATAAAAGGATTCAAATGGAGAATCAAGTAATAACAAAGTGAAAGAAATGGAGTTGAGTGAGGGAAAACAAGCAAAGAGAGAAATTCGCTCCTGACCCTTCCAAAGGGTCCAGAGCGAAATTCTCCAAATCAACCATTTTCTCCTTGAGTGAAGCCAAAACATTGATTCCTATGGCATGGTTGATGGTGGAGTGAGGTATTCTTGCCTTGTTAGGTGAATTGAAGCGAAGGAAGTCAAGAAATAAGTCTAAAGCTTGAATTTCGCTCCTGACCCTTCCAAAGGGTCCAGAGCGAAATTCTCAATTTCACCTAACTTGCCCATAACCAAGGTCAGGACATGGATCCCTAGGCTTTGGAGAAGAGAAAAATAAGCATATGCTTGCCTTGGGAGGAATTTTGGAGTAAAGGAGTGATAGAATTGTCGTGGAATGCAAATTTCGCTCTTGACCTTTCCAAAGGGTCCAGGGCGAAATCCCTTATAGGTCCTGTCCTTGGGAAGGATCTCAAGCAAACTTCATTTTGATAACTCATGTTGATGTTTTAAGCTAGAAAATGCTATGTTGAATGAATTTATTATGTGTCCTTAATCATCCTTGGTTTATTTTGCAGATGGAAGAAGACCATGCCAGGGCATGGACGACCACTTCCAGTCCATCATCATCAAGGACGTTCCACAGGCAAAAGGGGAAGACTCAAGATGCTTTGAGGCATTGGATGACTAGGAGTGTTCAAGGAGAGTTCAAGTTAGCCTCAAGACCTCATTCTACCACAAGATGACAAAGAAAGGCTTTGCCAGCACTTCAGGGTGAGATATGCTACTGGAGAAGGAAGACTTGACAATAAGGAAGCCTAGTCAAGCAAAGGAAGTACATCATTCATCATATCAAAGACAGAGGAGGATCAACCAAGGTCAATGCGAGGGTACGTTGAAGAAGCAGATAGTTTCAGAAGAGTTAATCAAAGTTAACTTTTCAGCATCATCAAATTAAATATTAAAAGAGGAACAAGCAAGCACTAGACAAGGTGGCATCCCAGTCATCATTCCTCCGATCGGATTGGTCCACCTCAGCATGTCCAGATTCAATGTACCTGACTCATTGGAGGCGGCACAAACTTCGATGTACCTACCCCTGCTTCTTATTGGTCCTCGCCCTTGGAATGCAATTTTCTAATTGGCTAAGGAAATTTGTTGTAACAAACCCTAATTAGGGTTTCTATCTTGCAATCCTAGCCATTGGTTCTAAGTCAATCAGAGTCGTCAATTTGTAAAGGGCTCTCTATTTAAAGCCTTGGCTCCTCATTTGTAAAGGTTAATAGTTAATAGTGGGTGAATAGTTGGAAATAGTGAATAGTCAGCTGAGAGAATAGCAATTAGAGTAGATTAGGAGGACAAGGCAAGAAATTGTTGCCATTGATTGTAAACAAACTCCATTTTCATTGAAGTTATGGTGAAGTGTGTTGTTTCTTTGCAATATGCATGGTCTCTTGTTGAATCTTCATTTTAGATGATAGATAATTAAATTGAATGAAAGAAGTTATTGAATGCACTCACATGGAATCCACCTAGTCCAAACCACTAGCCTTTTGCTGACTGTAAGAGCGCCTTGCATGGTCAACTGACATAGAACGAGCTTAATCCCGAGTCATAGCACCTCTGTTGTTCACGCATTATCTTGAATGGTGATCAGTATCTGATGGTGTACGATTTGGACATATTTGAAACATCCCTTAGAAGATCGCACTGAGTTGGTTTTGAATTGTTCAACCTGATGGTGAGACCCAGCCCAGTAGGATTCCACCTAGTCATTCATCCATCTTCTCGCATTCTAGGTCTTAGAGTAGACTTCCTGAACCTTGTATCTTTTGCCATTTCTTTATCTTCCAGTTAGTAAATAGGACTTGTGATTCCAGCAAATCAGACGTTTAGGTCGTCAAAAGTAAGTCCCCTTGTGATTCCAACAAAATCACATCATACCGCAAGAGCTTATCCACACGTAGAGATCCTACATATCAGAACCTTGGAGTTACTCCGATTGATCCTTCGGCGAGATCTTCAGCAGTCGGGAAACTTTGTGCAAGAGAGGATAAGGTACCTTTAGGTATTTTATTCTGTGTTTGGTCGTGTACAAAAGACACATCAACAAGTTGAGGCGTGGTCAATCTTCAAACCTTTTCCAAAGACGTCAAATTTGTCTCACTACAACCATCAAATACAAAATGTATAGTTTGTCCCTTGACTCAAATTTAGAATGGACAGTTGTTTTGCTTCTTCTAGATTTGAATTAGAAGATGAGATAACATTGGCAATTACTATAATTATATTGGGCTCACAGTCCTTGATTCATTTGCTAATTAATGAAAACTATTCTTAAGAATGAGATTTTTGTAGGACTCTTGAATGTTAAAATTGGTAAGTTAAATAGGTCTTGACCTTGGCAAGTTGAGGATAATTAATCAAACCTATAAATGTGTGTCATGCTTCTAATCCTTGTCTTAAATGTGGAAAAATTTGTCTTAATTTACAAACTTTGCTGATTCTCAATAGCTCACATTAGAATTAAAGGTAAAAAAATATGTCTTGGTTCAAAACTGCAACTTGTGATAATATCAGATTGGTGCAGTGAAAGATGAATTGCGAAATCAACATTCATAGAAACAATTCCCCAAAAAATTAGAAATTGCAAGGACCAAGCCATTTTTCCTATTGAGAAATCAACTTAATCATCCCAATTTGCTTGAGGACAAGCAATCTTGGGAAGGGCTGTCATGCCGCCGCCCCCAGCCACCACCCACCCCCCCCCCCCCTCCCCATATAGGTTCAGATTGCAGCCTTAAAATCATAAGGCCATCAAAGAAAACACCAAGGAAGAGGGTAGTTTATGGACACCGATTTTCCAAGGGTGCTTGTTTTAACAAATAAGAATTTAAGCAGGCATCGGGTAACGAAGAACAAGCAGTTAGCATCAAGGGATGCTTCACCATAAACTCCAGTCAGACCACTTAAAGAATACAGTCAACAAGTCAGCGATTTCCTCTAGGAGACAGAAATGTTTAAAATACTGTTAAAAAAAGATAGCAATCTAAAGAAGAGCAGTGATTCATTTCGGAAGGATACATCTCTTCCAAGTGAAAGGGTATGACCCCACCAATTGAAGATATAAAAAGTAGGAGATTTGCTTTGGGAGGGATCATGAATGGATCAAAGAATGAAGAAATATATATGTACGATCTGCAATTTGCAACTATGGGAGTTAGCAAGTAATTGGTAGGAAATATAAATGAATGGTATATAATCTTTTATATAAATCAGGCAATGGATGGAACAGAAGATATTACTGGCAATAATTGTGGTGACAGCAGATTGGTATGCTGTACCTATCCCAAGAACTACATGCTTATTACATAAATATTATGTCTGAATACTAATAGGAATAAAGGTAGTGTTGTGACGTATTCACACATCACCCCATTGCAAATGGGGACCCCTACTTTTTTCGCTTTGTGGGGTTTTGCTTTCTAGGTTTTAGAGTTTTGTCTGTTAGCCTTTGCTTTTCGAGTGTCGCCAAGGGGATCACCTGGATAGTAGGCTCTGCTTGAGCTAGGTTGAGTCTTTGGGCCCCCGAAATTAGGGTTTCTTTGAGAGTCCTCTTTAGGGCTTGGTTTTGCTCTTGTTGCTAATTATGTCTTGCTTGGTGAGTGAGTGTCATTCTTGAAGGTCCGAGCTAGGTCAAGCTGGTGAGTGATGAAGTCTGGAATGTCATCCTGATCTTCAAATGCCCTGAAATTTGGCTAAGTTTGGAATGTCCTGATCTTGAAATTTGACTAAGTCTGGAAAACTGAAGAATCCTCCAAAAACTAGTTTTTGCAATACAACTCCTGGAGGTCCGAAACCACTCTCAAACATCCTGACAGTATATATGGAATATAACTTAAAGTATAAGAATCTTTCTTATACTTAAATGTTATATTCCATAAATGAATGCTGATGGAGAGGCTAAAATTTAGAATTTCGCTCCTGACCCTTCCAAAGGGTCCAGAGCGAAAATTCACCAAGGACTCAAGATCTCGCCTAAGTCAAAGAGTGGTTGAGCAAATTTGCAAGGATATGGAAGGAAATGGATCTAGGATGAAGTTTAAGACAAAGTCAAGTCAGTTTGAAGATGAATTGAGCCTAGAATAGGATTTTCGCTCCTGATCCTTCCAAAGGGTCCAGAGCGAAATTCTTGAAAACACTAATTTCTCCCTTAGCCAAAGTCAGGACCAAGATGGAGATGCATGAGGAAGTATCTATGTTTGCCTCCCAAAGAGGATGAGAGTTTGAAAAATCAAGAATCAAGGTCAAAACATGATTTTCGCTCCTGACCCTTCCAAAGGGTCTAGAGCAAAAATCCTTATAACTCTTGTTTTCTTCCTTATTTTGCCTAGGTGTTGACATGGTGGAGGATGAATGGGTATGTTCTTGCCTTGAGAGGGAGTTGGATCTTTTGGATGATCAAGATTTTGCCTAAGAGATGAATTTCGCTCTTGACCCTTCCAAAGGGTCTAGAGCGAAATTCACTATAAACCTCATGTGCTACCTTGAATGGGCTTAAAACCTGGTTCCCCAAGTGGAAAACGATCTATATTTGCCTCCAGGAGAAAATTGAAGTTTGAAAAATGAACAATCAAGCCTAAAAAATGATTTTCGCTCCTGAACCTTCCAAAGGGTCTAGAGCGAAAATCTTCTTAGACCTCATTTCCTCCCTAGTTTGACCAAATTTTGATTTGCAAGGCATCTTGAAAGGAAGGATGGACATCTTTTGCCATTTGAAATGTTTGAAAGCGTTGGAGAAATGAAAAATCAAGCTCAAAACATGATTTTCGCTCTTGACCCTTCCAAAGGGTCCAGAGCGAAAATCTTCATGGACTTCATTGTCTTCCTTGTTAGGCCAAGTTCTTAGTGTCCAAGGCATGATGGAGGAGGGATAGACATATTCTTGCCTTGAGAAATGATGGAAAGCAATAAAAGATGAAATATCAAGCCTAGAATGAGATTTTCGCTCCTGACCCTTCCAAAGGGTCCATAGCAAAAATCTACCCAAGATGCATTTCCTTCCTTGTTTGACCCAATTTTGATGTCCAAGGCATGTTGAAAGAGAGAATGGGCATATTGAAATCTTTAAGGACGTTTGAAAGAGTTAAGGAATGAGTGTTTTAGCCAAGGAAGGAAATTTCGCTCTTGACCCTTCCAAAGGGTCCAGAGCGAAATTCCCATTATCACCTAATTGGCCCATGTGAGAAACTAAAAGGATGGATCCCTAGACTTTGTTGGACTAAAACAAGCATATGCTCACCTTCCGAAGGATTTTGAAGTCAAAAAATGGAGTAATTGAGGCCTAACCAAGAAAATTCACTCCTGACCCTTCCAGAGGGTCCAGGGCGAAATCTTTTGAAACTACTATTTTTCACCTTGTTTGGGCCAGGCGAGGAGTTGGTTGTGAGGTAACGTTGAAAAGAGGTCCAAGTTGGCCAGGAATGCAAATTTCGCTCTTGACCCTTCCAGAGGGTCCAGGGCTAAATTCTTATAGGGCCTGTCCCTGGGGAAAATCTTGAGCAAGCTTCATTTTGATGTCTTCTTGTTGATGATTTAAGGTATAAAATGCTATGTTAGAATAAATATATTATGTGTCCTTAATCATCTTATGGTTTGTCTTGCAGATGAAAGAAGACCAGGCCAGATCAAGGACGACCTCCACAAGACCAGGCCAGGACAAGGACGACCTTCTCCAGTCCAGCATCAACAAGGACGACCTTCTCCAGTCTAGCATCATCAGAGACGACATCTTCTAGTCCAGCATTCCAAGGAAAGGTACACCATCAATCCTGCACATCAAAGACAAAGGAGGTCAAAGCAAGGGTTCGTTGGAGAAGCAGACAGTTTCAGAAGAGTTAACTAAAGTTAGCTTCTCAGCATCATCAAATTGAATATCTACCAAGTTGCAAGTGTTAGACAAGGTGGCATCCCAGTCATCACTCCTCCAGTCGGATTGGTCCACCTCAGCGTGTCCAGATTCAATGTACCTGACTCATCAAAGATGGCACTAACTTCGATGTACCTACCTCGGTTATCCATTGGTCGAATATTCTAGAGAAGACATATGTCCAAATAATGCAATTATTTCATTGGCCAGAATTGAGTTGGTTGTAACAAACCCTAATTAGGGTTTTCATTGTAAAATCTCGACCATTGATCTCAAATTGATCTGAGCCATTGAATTGTATTGAGAGCGCTGTATAAGCCCTGGCTCCTCATTTGTAAAGGCTGATAGTTAGTCAGTAGTTAGAAGGTGAATAGTCAGTTGATAGAATAGCAATTAAAGTAGAATAGAAAGAGAAGGCAAAGATTGTTGCCAAGATGTTGTTGTAAAAGACTTGTAAACTTCATTGAAGAAATGGTGAAATCTATGGGTCGATTCAACAATTTGCATGGTCTCTATACTTCTCAGATTTGATTTCATGTTATTAGATGAGTGGAAGAAATGTGTTTGATTGATGGTGAAATTCGTATATCCATACTACTAGCAGTTTGTTGATTGCAGGCTTGCCTCGTGTAGTCAACTGGAATCATTCAGCTTAAGCTTAACTTCAATTGTCGCTTCTTCATTGACATGCATCAGCCTAATGGTGTCTATGCCTGTAGCGATGGTTTGAACATCATAAAGCTTTCCTCCGAAGATCGCACTAACCTTGTGGAGATGGTCCCGGGATGTCAAAACAAGACTTAGTTAGAATTTCATCAAAGGTCATTCATTGCTCCTACATTCTTAGTGTCAGAATTAAATCCTTTCCTCGCCCTCATCCTTTTCCTTTTTTTTTCAAAATCTAAACTAGTTAAATCTTGTGTTCCAGTAATATTCAAAGCGAATCAGACGTTTAGTCATCAAGTGTAAGTCCCCCTGTGATTCCAGCAAAATCACATCGTATCGCAAAGAGCTTATCCATGAGTAGAGAACCTACATAACAGAACCTTGAAGTTTCTCTGATTGATCCTTTTTGCGATATGTTCAGCATTCGGAAACTTTATTCAAGAGAGGATAAGATACCTTTGGGTATTTTATTCTGTGTTTGGTCGTGTACAAAATACACATCAACAGGTAGATATATGGCTCATAGTATATCTGTTACATTTATCCTTATTTACACATATTGATATAATGGTAATAATAAAATCTATATTTGTTAATTAGATTTATATAACAAATTGCTTAATTTCAATTGTATACATATATATTCATAATACATGAGAAGTTGGTATACTCATAGCTCAATTACCTTTTCTATTGCCTCCCCCTCCCCCTAAGGAGAGGTGTGGTGTTGTTAGGGAGAGGCGGAGTAAACCCATCCCAAATTAGTTGAGCCCCAAGGGTGGTCTGGATCGATGTTCCTGAAAACTGGGCCCAATTATGGCGGTGGTGTCATCATGCTCTAGACAAGTAAATCCCCATCCAGGGTTGAGGATTAGAAAGGAAGTAAGAATTGGGGCTTGAATATAGCCTATATCAATTGTACTATGAATAAATATTGTCATCTAGTTTTATAAATGAAGGCATGATAATATTAAGTAATGGGTATTGACTATTGGGAAATTGCTAGCCTCCTAGTAGGGGACATTACACTGTAGTACCTGGACACACCCTGAGTGTGCCCAACATGTACCTGTTGACGCGTTTTTGACAACGTCTAACATAGAATAAAATTACCAACGGTCATCTTACTCTCTCTTGAACAAAATTAAACCGTATGCTAAGATTACGATAAGATCAAACGGCTAACTCCAAGGGTCCTTCGTGCAATGGATGTGACTCAGTCAATAGATGTGTTTACTGGTAATCCAAGGGGCCTCACATATGCTCATAGAAAATTTTAACAAACTTGCAGATTCAAGGAATTTCAAATTGCGAATGAATTATCAATACGAGCTCTTTGTTTGGATTTTTGGATTTTAAGATATGTAGAAAGTAAATAGGAAAGTTTAGAGAGAACTATGCTAAACCTAATATAATTCTATGAACAAAGAGATGGGATCACTTGTGCAAAATCAAACCACTCTTCGTTTTGCCAGCATAGCACAACTACATGACAATAGTGCAATCTTCAAGGGTTGTGTAATAGGTTTTCAGACTACCAATTAATGCCATCAATTTGAACGACTTCCACCCAATAATTGAAGTTAAGTCTACACATAAAATAGTCTCAGACTAACCTTACAAACTATGCAACAATCAGATGCAAACAAAATGTATGAGCTCGGATTCTACAACAAGCAATCCTACTAAATCTCGTTCATCTAACAACTTCAAAGCAAATCTATTCTAAATGAAGAGAGTGAGACCATGCAAGTCTTAAAACAACACAAGAATACACCAACAATTGTACAATGTATTAAGTGATATGCTTCAAAACTTTTTCAACAATCTCTGAAAATCAATCTCTCCTCCCTCCAAATGAGGGGGGGGGGTCACCCTTTTATACAGGCTTGATGCCTTGGCTACATGCAAAACTCTAATTAGGGTTTTCCCCCAAAAGATTCTCCACTCAAGATGCAACAAGGTGGGAATCAGCAATTAATACCTCTAAAGCCATATACAATAAATTCAAATGTGCCCCAAAATGGCATCCATTTGTGCATTTAGTGCACCACTTCATCAAGTTTGACCCCCATGCAATGAACATTCTCCATGCCAAATGCTCATAAATACCCACCATTACATGTGACGGTGACATGCAAAGGGAATCCGTCATAAAACCATAAATATGGTGACTGCATGCAAAAGATGCATCATAAATCTGCCATGCATTGACCAGTCCACCACTTGGTCAAATTATTCCAGCAATAAATGCGCCGCCACTACTCCATTAAAAGATTCTCGTCCAGGATTGGATGACCATTGTCACGTTCATTGATTGCATACGTTATGAACTTGGAGATGACAACTTCCAACTCTCCCACAGCAACACTTGGCGCACTCTCAATTTGATACTCCAGCAATGTGACTTCCTCTTCGCCTTTGGAATTTTTTTTTTTCCCATTCTATCACCATTTCCCATGTCTTCTTCATGACGCTGGAGAATGAAGAAACATTTTCAAAGTGCTGTATGGAAAACGATCCGACGAAGAAGTATTCATGCAACTGAGTCCTCAAAGAATTAACTGTCACTCCATTTTCATTCAGTTGCCATGCGAACAATTCTTCGATGGCGCCGACAATCTCTTCTTGCACCCTTCTGATTGAGTCTTTTAGAGCTAAAGACTCCACGCTACACCTTTCAAAAATGATCTTTCCGGAGCAAATGGCACAAAACCACCTTGAAAAGTCGTAGATTTCGTTCTCCTGGATGACTTTCCCAGCAATCAATGTTTGCTTCGGAATCTTCATCAAAGCCTTGATTCCTGGAATGATGAGGTCCTGATAGATGTGCATGTCCTCCCATAGACCCTCTGTTGTTTCCACTCTGTTCAGAAGGATAACCAACTTGGAATGAAGATGAGCCAGATCTTCAATGAATTTTCCGACTGAGGTGAAGACATCTTCTACCCATTCTTTGGCATCATGAGCTATCTTCCTAACTATTTCAGCTTCGTTAATGTCTTCTTGAGGAAGGGAAGAAGGAGGAATGAATGAAGGGTCAGCCTCTCTGAGTGGCCGTTTAAAACTTTTGACATAGTTGCGGAAGGCATGATTTTCTTTCTTTAGCCTTTTGCATTTTTGCTTTAGTTTCTGCATTTGTTTCTTTGTTGCCAAAGAAGACCCTTCAAAATCTTCCACAACCTGCGTCGTGGAAGCGCGCCCCAAGTCAATTTCTCTGATTACGTAGTCACTTGGCGCAATTTCATTCTTGTCTTTATCTGCCATGGGCTCAGTCAAATGTAGAGTCCTGGATCTGGACTCATTCCTCGTGACTTTGGAAAATTTTCGGGCAGCCTTCTTCTCTGTTGGTTGATCCATCTTCTTCAAGAGTTCCTCTAATTCTCGTGTCGGATCAATTTCTTTCACTGGTTCCTTCCTCAATCTGTCCCTTAGTCAATCTGGAGCAACTGTCGATGGATTCTAAATCTCCATGTGTGCGGGCTCCTGTGACGTTTCCTCCATTTCTCCAAGGATTGTTTCTATGAAACTATCCTGGTGGGGAGGAATTTCTTGTCTCTGATCTCCTGGCTAATTGGGCCTATGTGTAGCACGAGCGTTGAGAACATCTTGCGCTAGAGAGCAATGTTAGGAAGATTGTCTTATGGTGGATTAATAGGATTCTCTTGTGTGAACATTTTCACCTCTTGTATGTTGGAAGAGCTAGCTGGTGATTGCATTCCTTCTACTCTCATTCTTTTCGGCACGGGTTCTTCCCGAGGGACCTCTTGCTGAGCATTCTTCCTTTTCATTGTTCGTGGCTTCTTCGGAACAT
The DNA here is from genome assembly GCF_030272615.1 of Cryptomeria japonica. Taxonomy (NCBI): domain Eukaryota; kingdom Viridiplantae; phylum Streptophyta; class Pinopsida; order Cupressales; family Cupressaceae; genus Cryptomeria; species Cryptomeria japonica. Next base: position 490,413,775 of record NC_081414.1, read on the forward strand.
TCCTTCCTTTTCCAGGACCAGCCTCCCTTTGTTGAACTTTTCCTTCTTCACCATGGGCCTTTGAAGATCCTCCCATAGCTTCACTGTGGGAGTCCAAATTCCCCATCAACTAGTAAGTCAGGTGGACATTTCCTTCTCTCAACCTCTTAATATGCCGATCCACCCAATGTTTGGTGAATTTCAGTACGGGTCTGGCCAAAATGTCCAGATCATCAATTTGGGGCTCTGACCAATCTAGAAGTTGAATAGGTTGATCTTTCACCTTTTCAAATTCAGGTTGCTCTAAGTCCGAATCTTCCTTCACTTGATTCGGCACCTACATTACTTCACCTATCTTGATTGTGTCAAGGGGCAGCCGGGAAAACATTTTCTTCTTGACCTCAAGGTCATCCTTGGCACCTGCCCAATAGTCTTTTAGGTGAAACTTGTGTAAAAACTTCACTCCAGCAATCTTCCCGATCTTACGATATGGATCGTAGTTGGATCTAGTGGTGTAATATGCCAAGCGGTAAAATTCCAATTCTTTTGTTGCCTTCTTAGTTGCTGCTAGGTTCGCGCACACTTCCACATAGTCCCTGAGGACGACTGGGAATTCAATAGACAACTTTTTCTTCTTTTGAATTTGGTCATAAGCTGTCAACTGCCTCATAAGTTCTAGCAGTATCGGTTTTTCAGATGGATACCGCGACAGTTTATACGGCTGGAAATTGAAACCTTGTGTCCTGATATATGTAAACTTTGGAAATTCCAGGAATGTGGCTCCAAATTTTTGGACCAATGCCCTAGCTTGTGGTAACACTCTTGTGTGGAGCTCATTTGCATAAGTTTGGTCAGGTACATGGCGAAGGTACCATTTGTCAGCTTGAAAGAATTAGTATTGTAGAGGTGCAGCTGAGGATAATTCTCATGAACTTTCAGCTGTGTCGGTCCGTAACCCATAACTCCTTTTCCAGGCAAGCCATCGAAACCACCCATCCTCGCAAGCATATAAATTGCATAGGAGCTCATGTAGAAGGATTGTGACTTCTTTTCTTTCAAATCTTTCAGCTGCTCATGTGCGTAGTGGCTGATTAGTCTGGCCTAGTTCACCATCCCATTGGCATTCATGATTTTGCCAATGTAGAAAAACATCCACAACTCAAAATGCACAGTATGTGAACATCCCATTATCCTACTTAGCATCATTATTAGGTCCACATACTCCTGCTTGAATTCGAAAATGGTGAGCGCCTTAGGCATTTTGGGGGTGTGGTCTAGGTTTCTACAACCAATGCTTGTTGATAGTCTCCGCACATCTGTCAGGACCTGCATCATATATTGCCTTAGCTCCATTCATAGTCCGGTAAGTCATCGAATGATGTGAAGGAATTCCGAAGGCTTCACCAATTGATTCCGGAGTCAAGGTGGCTAACAACTTGCCACTTGATGTTGAAATTGTCCTCCTTTCCGGATTGTAGTGTTTTGCACATTCCAGAACCAAGTCTGGACATTGAATAGAAGGGGGAAATCTTGCTGCCGAAACAATTCCACTTCTGACGATCCTGGCAGCGGTAGGGGATGGATTGTGCCCTGCTGTCCCAAACATCCTGATTTTGAAGGCAGCCATGTTGAACGTTCCTAAATTTGTATCGCTGATCTCCTTCCACCTGGACACCATCTAAGATTCCAGAAGGAATCCCTTCATCTCAGCCTTTATCTGTGCCTGCTTGGTGATGGTTGCCGCCTTGCTTGATTCTGCCATCCTGGGAATAAATTGACACTTCCAACGAACAAAGCTTCTTGAAAAGGGTGAAAAGAATTCTCTAAGTTTGACTTTCTTCACTTTCTCCAAATTTGCATGTGAAGAATGAATTACACTTGTGCATTTATATAGAACTCTTCGCATATGCTGCTAAGTTGGCGAGGAGTCAATTTGAGCAGTTGTATTAATTATGCGTCATACTTTCCTTTCCACAATGCCATGCAAACGGGACCATTGTAGTTGAGTTCCAAAATGGAACTTTCTTTTATTGCATTGAGTTATGCGTCATACTTAGAATATTCCCTTGCCAATTCATTACTTTCCATTCTTCAAATTGTGGAGGGATTTTTTTAAAAGTTTGACTTGATTTCCTTCTTATCTGTCCACTTGGCGTCAAAACCCTAGGAGAGAGAATCTTTGCCTCTGGAGGAACTTTATTGAAGTTTTTCAATTTTCCACACCTTGAAGGAGATTTTCAATGCTTTTCCACCATCTCCTATATTTTAGGAACTTTCCTAAAATTTAGGACCCGGGTCAAGGAGAGAGAATTATCTCACGGATCCAAATCTGCAAAAGTTTTCAAATTCCGACAAGATTTGGCGTCTAAAAATAGATTTTTCAAAATTTTTGCTAAGGGGATTTCTTGCTTTTCATTCCATTCCTGACCTTCAAATTCCCCTTTGCCTTGAAAAATTCTTGAATCCTTGATATGGGCGTGGATTTCATTGTGTCAAGGAATTTGCTCATTTTTTCACTTCTTCCATGCCTTAGTCATTTCAATACCCTCCTCAACACTTTGGGCGCTATTTTCCATTGATGGTGGATTTTCATGTTTTGGAATTTTTCCTTGAAAACCTCATCCTAGTGCCCTACCTGACTTATAGGCACTATTTTCACCTTGGCTTGGAATTCAATGCTTTTGGCATTTTCCATGACTCATCTCCTTTAGCGCCCTCTATTCATCCTTGGGCGGAATTTTGACCGAGTCATGGAATTTTTACTAAGTGAAGTTTTCCATGACAATGGAGTTTTAGCGCCCTATCTACCCCTTAGGTGTTGTATTGATACTTAGGAGGAATTTCACCTTTTTTCAATTTTCCTTGGCACAAGCATTTCGGTGCCATCCTCCATGCATGGGCGCTATTTTCCACTGAGGAGGGAATTTTGACTTGGGAACATTTTTCCACACCCCTCTCCTTTTGGTGCCATAGCTCTCCTTTGGGCGCTAAATCATAGTGATGAAGGAATTGATAATTCAATGATGAACGGATAGTACCAACCGGTACTGAGAGGAGGGGGGGGGGTGAATCAGTACAGACAAAAACACAATCTTAAACCGGTTTGTCAGGAGACACTGTGCATTGACAGAAAAACAGTAACCCCGATCTTTAAACAGAGTACAACTGGCAAAACCCAGAATAACTGAGACAAGCATAAACCGGTTGACACTTATCTTCTCATACAATCTAATACTTCATTTCCATTTCACCCTAGTGCATGGACAGGTAAACTATCATCAAAGACATATATGTAAACAACTAGATCAACATGATTCACCACTTGACAGAAAACAACATATCATCACATGAAAAGGACATCACATGACACATATTTTTCACGTGGAAACCCAACTGGGAAAAACCACGGTGGGGATGAATACCCACAAGCTGTTTTGAACTCTTTATAAGTCTGCTCTGTTAGGAGCCTTGTCCGATTAAAGACTGATACAATAGGTTCTGTTAGGAACCGATCCTGTTAGGGATCACCCGGTTAAGGGATGGCTAGAATACCTGGTTAAGGGTTAAACCCTGTTAAAGGTTACCTTGTTAGAGGATTTCAAGAACTCAATGGTTTTGAGTCACCCTGTTAAAGGATTTACAGCAAGCCGGTTAAGGCTACCCTGTTAAGGGATTTTCCAACTGTTGAGGTGGTTAGAGATCAACAGGTATTACAATGATCTGGTAACAACACTCAATGCCAATGCAGATCCGCTTTAGCTCCTCTTCACCTTCTGCACTTACACTCTGCTGGTATCACTTCTCTCCTCTGGTCTGGCAAGAATCACGTATCTCTTCACTTGGATACTCACACACAACTTTTGCCAACAACCTCAGAAAGAAACACAACATCGACCTTATAGGAAAACAGAGAGGTCGGTAGCACAAACCCTCAACCCTAAACCTGTTAGGTTAAGGAATTCAAACGGTTCAATTCTGATCGTTGAGCATACTGCATTAAAATGCAACAATCTTGATCCAATCTCAAGACATTCTCCATCGTTCGTTTTCCACCGATTTCATGGCGGCTGATAACCCGTCACGCGTTATCACCGTTTACAGGCTTCGCACATTCCCGAGGTAGATGGGAACAATCTCCTTCATGCAAGATCCTTCATGCGCACAAGGCTGACGTGGCAACACGATTTGTTCTTCGTTACAATGCTAACTCATCACACAAAGTCACCGGTTGAGCAACACAAGCTTGAAGCACTTCAACCGGAAACCCTGAAGTTGAGACTACCAACCGGTAGTCATACAAAGCTTCCACGTGCCGGTTCCTATAACCATATGCCGGTTTACCTTGAACAAACACACCGCTTCACAAATGCCGGTTCACAGTGTTGTACCGGTTCTCATATATACCGGTTCTCTCTTCAACATATTGACATCAATGACAACATACAATGTCATTATGTCCTTATACCGGTTCACATAATGCCAACAGGAATTTGATTGATTTTGATTTTCCATGCTTGGCTCTATTTGGCGCCTTATCTCCTCCTTGGGCACTAATCTCCACTGGTGATGAAATTTTGCAATTGTGAATTTTCCATGATCCCTCCTGTTTAGCGCTCTACTTGGCAGTTGTGCGTGGATTCCACTAGATGAAGGAATTTCATCTTTTGTTCATTTCCGGGCTTAGAGAATTTTGATGCTTGCAGATTCAAGATGCCATTTCAGGAATAGAGGTGGATTTTCCAAACTTAGAGAAATTTGATCAACGTTTCTACTCCTAGAATGGATGCTCACACAGCCAAATTTTGATCATTCTACCTGCTTTTCTGACTTTTCTGGATTTAGAAATAATCGTGAAAGCTCAGTCTTAAATGTCTACCTGCGAGGAACCTGCCACAAATTGACTTTCCAAAAAATAGAAAGTGCTTCAAATGTCAAAGTTAGAGCCAAAACAAGACGCAGGGTGACTTACAATAAATAGAAACTTACTGTGTGAGGGAAAAAGCGAGACTAGGTTATCATGTCCTAATCCTACCTCTTGTCACACATTACGGAATACGAAAGAGCCTAGAGGTATCACACAATTGGCTACTTCTTTTTGTGAAAGAGAGAGCCACGGGCTACCTATTAGGGTTTCTATTCCTTTGTTGTAATTGAAAGGTAAGATTATGCAAGTTCAATTCCTAACCCTAAAATGCAAGTATGAGCTAACAACAAGATTGCAGAATTGAACTTAAACAATGGAAAGCTGTAAACACAAGGATAAAACAAGAATGCAGATGCGTACCCGGAGTCAAAGTTTGACTGAAAATGTTCGGGACGGGGGCGCGGGCGCCACTGTCCTGATTCTGTCCCGGAACTGCACCTGAAACTGCTGTTTTGCACTCTGGAAAACTGTCTGAAATGCTGTCTGTCAGGAGGACCAGGGCGCCCAGCGCCTTTGTCCCAGGGACCAGGGCGCCCAGCGCCCCTGTCCTGGCAGGACCAGGGCGCCCCACGCCCCTGTCCTGGTATTCTGCTCTGCAATTTGATGTGGGGTGCTGTCTCGACCTGCTTTTTCCGGATCTGCAACCTGCGGCGTCGTCCGAGTCTCGAAACCTGCACTTATATCTGAAAAAGGTGTTTGGGCGGCTATATAGGGTTTTGCCTTAGTCAAACCCCCGCTTCGGTGATTTCCACCTCCACGAATAGCCAAGTTGTATTGTAAAAGTAATGTGTGTGCAGACCTTGTGTGTGTGCAAGATCTAAAATGCAAGTAAGCAAACTAGAGCAACCTAGAAAGTAAACCCTAATTGCTTGTTAATGATAATGTAAATGCTCTAAATCAAGATGCAAAGTGATCTAAAGCATGAATAACTGAGATATTGAAGCTTATGCAAAGACATGAAAACAACATGAAATCATACCCAACCCTCAAGGGAGGAGTACAAGCCAATCTTCAGTCGGTAATCTCCTATTGTTCTTCAATGTCTTCCAAGCCCTAAATGGATGAATGGAATTGTTAAATGCTTGATAGAGGGATGTTGAATGTTGTTGAAGTCTTCACAGATCTGCTCTTTCGCTGCATATGAGGTTCCTGAAAACAAAATTCGGATCCCTTCAAATGAAGAAAGAGAGCTCTTATGTATGAAACCCTAGGTCTCAATTCCAATTTTTGGCCGACCTAGAGATTGAATATCCCGCCAATTTCTTGGGGTTAAGCTTTATTTTATGATTGGATCGCGCTCCTAAAATTTCGGGAAAAATGTTCGGGACCGTGTGCACTCCGGGCGCCACGGTCCCGACAACTTTTCACCAAATTTTCAGGGCCGTCAGATATGATGATTTTAGAGAGAATCCCGAAGTTACAGGTGATTTCAAGATGTTTTCACCCCCGAAATCAAGCCCCCGAGCTCAGAATAGGGCCTAATTAGGGTTTTTGATTAAGTAGTGTATTGGAAGAATAAAATGAAAGGGGCACGCTTTAATGAAAGGGCCCGACTTTATGATGTGGAAAATGATGAAATAGAACCTTTAGACCTAATTAATTTGATTAATTAAGTGCTAAAGGGGAAATGTAATGTAAAATGCAACTGTGCCAAGGCGGGTGCTAAACTAGGTGTTAAATTGTACTGCTTTAGCAAGTGCGTACAATTTATGATGTTACATTTAGCCCCCACTTTAGCGGTCATATGAGTACTACGTGCATATGCAAGCTAAAGTACAGAAAGTAAACATCATTTGAAAAAGGATATATCCATAAGTTGTCGGACGAAGCTCCCAGCGGTATCTGCAGTACATAGTTAGGAACCGCACCCTACAAAACACACGTTAGATCACAAAATCACCTAATGCTTACTAAGGAAGGTGATGAAATTTGCGAGTAGCTATATGCCCCCCCCTGTTTCGACTTGCTTATTAGGGAGGTGAAACAGGGTAGCATGTTTACTTACGACAAATTGTGTAAGAGAGTATTGATGAGGGATGTTCACTGAAAAGGCTTCATCAGAGCACTTTTTGGAATATCCCGAGAATAGGGGAGCGAAAATACGATTCCTACGCAACAAACGGTTCGAAAATCGCATCTCCCAAACTCAAGTTATGATGAAATGAGTGATAGAGGAAAATTAGGGTTTTGAAAGTAAATGTAAAAGAATGAAAGTATATACCTTTGAAAGTGACATTTGCATTTGTCACTTTGTTGATTCTGAGTATTGTTCATTGCAGCGGAGCCCACATAGCCATCATCATGCCTTCACGACGACCGGAGCGTCCCACGAGGATTGAGATCATGCGACAGGCCGTGATCGACGACGAGCCACTGGACGAGGTGAGTTGACTGAACGTTGACTTTTGATTTTTTGCATTTGACTTTCTGTGATCGTTTGCGGGCCCTGGATCCAGCAAGCAGTGACAGATATCTCTACGACAGCGCAGATCCCTAGTTCCTCACAGGTTGCTTATAGACCTCAAGGGAACGCGGGTCGGCATGATGATTTGTTTTCCCCATTTCGAGTACAGGTAGAGATATGGAGGGAGAGAGAGCGGGCTTTATCAGAGGACCTTCAGCGAGCACAGCGTGATCTAGCAGCAGCTCAGGCCGAGGCTACCTCGTATCGCGCTATCCTTATGGATAGGGATCGTAGGAGTTCCTCTCGGAGCCATTCACGATCTATATCACGGTATACCCCCATGGGCCCACCTGCACGGCCGGATCAGGAGGGAGCATCTAGTCGTCACTCTCCAGCCACCAGCCCTAGGGATAGGAGATGATCTTATGATGTAGGGTAGGTCACATTTTGGATGTGTAGGGACCTACCTTTGTATATTGATCCACATATATATATATATATATATATATATACATGCTTCTTTGTTTCAAACGTGTTATCTTTAATGCCTAAACAATGTGTATTGTGATTAAAGTTAATACATTTGGTAGATGTACATGTATGTTTTGAATTTAATTTCCATGTGATTGATTTCTCAATGCTCCATGATTAAATTGATACATGTGTGACTTAATTAAAATATTTGATCAAGTACTATATTGATGATAAGGAAGAAAGTATGTATTAAGCCTACGAATCATATAACCAATGTGATTTAATTTGAATTTAAACACAACATGACATGATTCAACTTAACACATAAAAACATTGTATAATATGTCAACATAATGAAAATGTAAATCTTTTGTAATTTACATAAATGAATTCAAGACAAACCATAAAGTAAAGACACATGCTTGTCAGGAACGAAGCAATATAGATTAAACAAAACATCATTTAATTCTATTTGCTCTAATCAAAGATATGTTAACATGTTATCCAATTTTGAAGAAGTGAGAAAGGAAATAGATAAATGATAAGGAATGAGGCATTAAGCATAGTATCTTTGCAAGTGCATAGTGTTTATAGGGTCTTTAAGAGGCGTACTGTCTACATCCGCTATTTTGTAAGCACCTGATCCATAATCTTCAATAATGATATACGGTCCAAGCCAATTAGGACTGAATTTTCCCTTTTCTTCAGGTAAGGCATTCACATTGCGCTGATTCTCATAGAGCACTAAGTCACCCACTGAGAAGGAACGTTGAATAACCTTATCATTATAGTTTCGTTGTAGAGTTTTGTGATACGCTTGAATATGCTCAAGAGCATTTATACGCTGTTCATCAAGCATCTCAAGCTGTTGAAGTCTTTGTTCTCTATAGGAGTCATCATCTATTATACCTTTGAGAGAAACTCTAAGTGATGGAATCTCTAATTCTAAAGGCATAATAGCATGAGCACCATAAACAAGATTATAAGGAGTAGTTCCCGTGGCAATTCGTACACTCGTTCGGTAGGCCCAAAGAGCATAGATTAGCTGAGTACTCCAATCCTTACCATGCTTATTCACGGTTTTGCGAAGAATTTGTTCGATTATTTTATTGGATGATTCGGCTTGACCATTTGATTGAGGATAGTATGGTGTAGAAAATCGATGTTTGATATGATATTTCTCGAGGAATTGCTTCACGTCTTTATTCTTAAATGATGTCCCATTATCAGAGATTATAGTGGAAGGTATCCCAAATCGAGAAATAATGTTTTCTAGAAGAAATCGACAAATCACTTCAGCTGTAGTGGAGCGAAGAGGAACAGCTTCTACCCACTTTGTAAAGTAATCTGTTGCGGTTATAATGAAAACATGTCCTTGAGATGAAGGAGGAGAGATTTTACCGATGAGATCCAACCCCCATGCAGAGAAAGGCCAAGAAGCTACCTGAGAACGAAGTTCTTGGGCAGGAGCATGAATCGAATTATTGTGTTGTTGGCATTGGTGACATTTCTTAACAAATGAAAAAGAATCCTGCTGCATAGTTTGCCAATAATATCCCATACGAAGTAATCTTTGAACCAAGGATTTACCTCCAAAATGCCCCCCACAGGCACCTGAATGCGCCTCTTCAAGAGCAATAGGGATTTCTGATTTGTTAAGACAGCGAAGGAGAAGACCGTTATAACCCCTTCGGTAAAGAACATTAGAAAGAATGATATACCTAGCAGACAACTTGCGAACTCTAGCCCTGGTGTTCCTATTGGCGGAATCAGGAAAGGTACCATCAGTCAAGTATCTTACGATATGCGAGTACCATTCATCTGAGTCTATGAAGTCGCAACATGTCACCAGGCTGGAATCATCTACAATAGCTGGAGAAGTAAGGTTGTGAATGACAAATTTAAGATCAACCACAGGGTCCTCTAAAGATACAAGAGAAGCCACACATGCCATTGCGTCCGCATGTCGATTATCTTTTCGAGGAACAGGTTCTATGGTGTAAGAATCATCTCTTTGTAACAAAGAGATAGCAAGGTCTTTATATTGTGATAACTTGTCTTGTTTTGCTTGATACAGTCCTGTTACTTGTCTTATAATCAGTTGAGAATCTCCAAAAATATGTATGTGTTTTATATTCAAAGTTAAGGCTGCCTTTATTCCTGCTATAAGAGCCTCATACTCAGCAATGTTATTGGTACATAAGAAATTGAGACGGTAAGATAAGGGAATGGACTTCTTTGTAGGAGAAATCAGAACAACACCTGCCCCCGATCCCGTACGACACTTAGATTCATCAAAGTATAACTCCCAAGTTTCATCTTTCTCTGTACAAAGGATGAAATCGTCAGGAAAAGACTCAGGGTTAGGGAAGGAGAAAGGTGAAGGGGCCTCAACTAAGTGATCGGTCAATGCTTGCCCTTTAATTGCCCTTTGTGAAACAAATTTAAGGTCAAATTCAGTTAACATCATAACCCACTTAGCTAGGCGTCTTGATAAATCAGTTTTAGAGAAAAGATGCTTCAACGGATCAAATTTTACCATGACGTGGACTTCTGAATTTAAGAGATAATGTCTCAATTTCTGAGTCGCAAACACCAAGACCAAGCATTGTCTTTTTATCGCAGAATATCGGGTCTCATAATCGAGTAAGGTACGACTTATATAATAAACCGGACACTCCTTACCATCTTTATCATGTTGTGCCAATAATGCTGCAAGAGCATGAGAGGACGCAGCCGTATAAAGAAGGAAGGGTTTAGAAGGTTCAGCCGGTCGAAGGATAGGAGGATTAGCCAAATACATTTTTAAATCTTCAAATGCTTGCTGACAATCCTCATTCCATTGAAAAGTGATATTCTTTTTGAGAAGTTGAGTGAAAGGAAAAGTACGATCTGCAAGTTGAGATACAAACCTACGAATAGCTTGAATTTTTCCTTGTAAGCTTTTGAGTTGAGACACATTTCTAGGAGGTGGCATGTTGACAATAGCATCTATTTTCTTAGTATCCACCTCAATCCCACGATGCGAAACTATGAATCCTAATAATTTTCCACTATCCACACCAAAAACACATTTTCGGGGATTCAAGCGCATGTGATATTTACGAATCCTTTCAAAGATTTGACGAAGGATCTTAATATGATCTATGCGAAGAATGGATTTGGCTAAAACATCATCAACATAGTCTTCTAGAATCTTATGCATGTAATCGTGAAAGATAAGGGTCATCGCTCGTTGATAAGTTGCACCGGCGTTTTTAAGTCCAAAAGGCATCATTATCCAACAAAACGTACCCCAAGGAGTGGTGAAAGCAGTTTTGAATTGATCTTGAGGGTTAATGAAAATTTGATTGTATCTTGAAAAACCATCCATGAAGGATAATAAGGCATGTCCTGCCGTAGAATCAACTATCATGTCAATGTTCGGAAGAGGGAAATCATCTTTTAAAGAAGCCTTATTTAAATCTCGGAAATCGGGTCACATTCTTATTTTATTATCTGGTTTAGCCACAGCGACAATATTTGAAATCCATGGGGAATAATCAATAGGGCGGATAAATCCAGCCTCCAATAACTTTTCAATCTCAGCCTTAACAAGCAAAGCCACCTTAGGATTCATTTTTCGAATCTTTTGTTTCACGGGCTTAGCATCAGGGACTAAGACAATATTATGAGTAACAATCTTAGGATCTATACCAGGCATGTCGGAGTATGTCCAAGCAAAGATCTCGGGGAATTCATGCAATAAATCTTCATATTGTTTTTGTTCCTCTTCATCCAAACATTTTCCAATTTTAATAACTTTTTCTTCATTGCAAGGATCCATCTTAACATTAGTGGTGTCACTTATGAGAAGATTACTTTGTTGAGGAGTATCCTTTAGCTGAGGGAATTCTTTCACAATCTTATCGTTATCCGTCTCTTTTCCAAAATAGGCTTCAGTGTTCAAACAATAAGGGAGTCCCCTATTGTGATGATAACGAGGAAGAGTATCATATGCTCCTAAAAATTCAGCTAAAGCATCATCAGTAGGGAAAACATCAAAAGCACAAGCACACGAAGGATCCTCATCAATGTACTCGGGGTGTTGCATTGATAGAGAGGTAGAAATAGCATTAACACTAATACAGGGTCTTCTAGAAGCTTTAGTGCACTTACAGGGATTATAGCCAAGTCCAAAGGATGGTTGTGAAGATTATTCTCTAGAGGAACCTTTATTCCTTGTTCGTGAGCGCCACAACCATTTCCATGATACCCATGCTTAGCAAAAATGCGAAAACCACGACCATAACGATCAGCCATTTCAGACAGAGAAGGTGGTTTTTCATAAGACAAAGAATCAAACTCTTCAGAATTAGAGGTGCGGGGAGAAGAAGTTTGAGAAGCGGCCACAAAGTTATTACTCATAGGTTCAGGAAGTGTTGATTGATTTTTAGCTTCTTCCTTCTTTTCAGCTTTAAGCTCTCTAGAAGGAACCTTATATTCACCTACAAAGGTAGGATTAAAATCAAGGGATCCCCAATCGTCGTCTGCGAGAACCTTCTCAGGATCAAAATCCTTCTTATGTGTAGTTTCAAGTCGAGAAGAGTCTTCTTCAGGAGCTCCAGACTCATCCAAAGAATTTTGATCATCAGAGAGCGAGGATTCACCGATAGGTATCTTGTTTAAAGAGTCACCACTAGACGAGGGCGGCTTAGAGGCACCCCCTTTGGAAGTAGATGTTTGCAAACAAGCTTGAAAATTGGTATCACCTATCAAGGTATATGTCTTATTGTTGTAGATAAACTTAACTTGTCTGTGCAATGTAGAGGGGACAGCTTGCATACTGTGAATCCAAGGTCTCCCTAATAACAAGTTGTATGTTAGATTTCCCGACATAACATGGATAGGAGTAGGCAAAGTAACAGGCCCCACTGTGATGGGTAAGGTGATAGTACCTAATGAAGTTTTAGCCACATTATCAAAGCCTCGAATAGGACGAGAGTCCGGCTCAATTAGAGATGTATCCACATTCATCTTATGCAAAAGATTAATGCTACACACATTAAGACCAGAGCCATTATCTACTAGTGTTCGTCTTATAGCAGTGTCTTTCATGATAACCACAATCATCAAGGGATCATATTGATGTTGGATTTCACTAGTAGGCAACTCATCTTGGGTAAACACAATTTGAGCTTTAGGATTCATCATAGAGTTAACCAAAGATGCTATATTACTAGATGTATTCGGTGGAGGAACATTCAAATCTTTCAAGGCATCTTGTAACATTCCATGATGAGCGGAAGAAGTTTGAATCAAATCCCAAAGGGATATCTTAGCAGGGGTAGCTTTAAGTTGTTCTATGAGATCATATTCCTTGCCAAGAACTTGTGAAATACGCGGAGCTTGCGGAAGAGTTGGTTGAGGATTCGGAAGAGAAACTGGAATAACAGGAGGAGGACTAGGCTGCCTATTATTTCTGGTATGATAAGTATGGGCAACCGCATGATAACTCTCTCTAGTTATTTGCTTGGCATAACTATAAGGACTTATAGGTTTTCTTCCTTGCACAGTGATGATTGGTTTATTCGGAGTACGAAAGGAATCATGATCATACCCTCCTTGGACAGTAAGGAGAGGTGATTTAGGACCTTGAAAGGTGGGAGAAGGATAAGCACCTTGGACTTCAAAGAGAGGCTTTTTATGCTCATTCAAGTTTATCATGTTAACCAATTTAGAGGTTTTGTTTTTGTTTAGAGATTTCGATAAAGCCACAAAGTCATCAAGAGCATCATCCAACAAAGCATGATCATATCTATTAAAAGGTTTATCTTTTGATTCAAAAGGAGACATCTCCTCATAGAGGGGATTGTTGAAAACAACCATGTTACTAGATTTAGTGGAAGAGTTGATAGGAATGTACCCTTGAGAGGACTCATTCAACTTATCTTTCTCATCACAACGAAATGGCATAGTAACAAGGTTTATGAGTTTTTGGTAAAATGAAGGTTTGGCATCTTTAGGGTTCAAAAACTCATCTAAAGCTTCATCTAATTCATCTTGGCTATACTCATAATAATCATCATAAGCATGAACATTTTGCAAATAAAAGTCGGACATTTTGAAATAAAAATTACATGAAATTTAAACACACAATGCAAAGAAACAAAGAAACACACTCCTCTTTTTTTTTCTTCTCTTTTTTTTTTTTTTTTGAAAATGAAACACACTAAATCTAGATCTAGATCTAACAAATGCAATGCAAGAGAAAGCAATAAATTCGATTTCACGTCGGGTTCACCAAAATGTGTGAGGGAAAAAGCGAGACTAGGTTATCATGTCCTAATCCTACCTCTTGTCACACATTACGGAATACGAAAGAGCCTAGAGGTATCACACAATTGGCTACTTCTTTTTGTGAAAGAGAGAGCCACGGGCTACCTATTAGGGTTTCTATTCCTTTGTTGTAATTGAAAGGTAAGATTATGCAAGTTCAATTCCTAACCCTAAAATGCAAGTATGAGCTAACAACAAGATTGCAGAATTGAACTTAAACAATGGAAAGCTGTAAACACAAGGATAAAACAAGAATGCAGATGCGTACCCGGAGTCAAAGTTTGACTGAAAATGTTCGGGACGGGGGCGCGGGCGCCACTGTCCTGATTCTGTCCCGGAACTGCACCTGAAACTGCTGTTTTGCACTCTGGAAAACTGTCTGAAATGCTGTCTGTCAGGAGGACCAGGGCGCCCAGCGCCTTTGTCCCAGGGACCAGGGCGCCCAGCGCCCCTGTCCTGGCAGGACCAGGGCGCCCCACGCCCCTGTCCTGGTATTCTGCTCTGCAATTTGATGTGGGGTGCTGTCTCGACCTGCTTTTTCCGGATCTGCAACCTGCGGCGTCGTCCGAGTCTCGAAACCTGCACTTATATCTGAAAAAGGTGTTTGGGCGGCTATATAGGGTTTTGCCTTAGTCAAACCCCCGCTTCGGTGATTTCCACCTCCACGAATAGCCAAGTTGTATTGTAAAAGTAATGTGTGTGCAGACCTTGTGTGTGTGCAAGATCTAAAATGCAAGTAAGCAAACTAGAGCAACCTAGAAAGTAAACCCTAATTGCTTGTTAATGATAATGTAAATGCTCTAAATCAAGATGCAAAGTGATCTAAAGCATGAATAACTGAGATATTGAAGCTTATGCAAAGACATGAAAACAACATGAAATCATACCCAACCCTCAAGGGAGGAGTACAAGCCAATCTTCAGTCGGTAATCTCCTATTGTTCTTCAATGTCTTCCAAGCCCTAAATGGATGAATGGAATTGTTAAATGCTTGATAGAGGGATGTTGAATGTTGTTGAAGTCTTCACAGATCTGCTCTTTCGTTGCATATGAGGTTCCTGAAAACAAAATTCGGATCCCTTCAAATGAAGAAAGAGAGCTCTTATGTATGAAACCCTAGGTCTCAATTCCAATTTTTGGCCGACCTAGAGATTGAATATCCCGCCAATTTCTTGGGGTTAAGCTTTATTTTATGATTGGATCGCGCTCCTAAAATTTCGGGAAAAATGTCCAGGACCGTGTGCACTCCGGGCGCCACGGTCCCGACAACTTTTCACCAAATTTTCAGGGCCGTCAGATATGATGATTTTAGAGAGAATCCCGAAGTTACAGGTGATTTCAAGATGTTTTCACCCCCGAAATCAAGCCCCCGAGCTCAGAATAGGGCCTAATTAGGGTTTTTGATTAAGTAATGTATTGGAAGAATAAAATGAAAGGGGCACGCTTTAATGAAAGGGCCCGACTTTATGATGTCGAAAATGATGAAATAGAACCTTTAAACCTAATTAATTTGATTAATTAAGTGCTAAAGGGGAAATGTAATGTAAAATGCAACTGCGCCAAGGTGGGTGCTAAACTAGGTGTTAAATTGTACTGCTTTAGCAAGTGCGTACAATTTATGACGTTACACTTACTAAAAAAAAGTGTTTGATTTTCAGTGAAACGAAGACATTCCGGGAGGTAGTGAAATCCTTAAAAAATAGGAACTTTCTAAAAATAGAAAGTTGCTCAGAATTCGCTCAAATTTCACGTGCTGGATCCTTAGAGGGTCCTGACTCCAATGGAACATTTAGTTTTCGAAAACCCTAAAAGGAAACTCCTAAAATCTAAAACAAATGCAGAAGCATATGGATTTCAAAGAATTGATTCTTTAACAGAATGAGCAAGACGCTCATAAATACTACAAGAATATCTACAAGAATAGCAAGTTTCTAATAAGAAACTGCTGAGAAGATCGTAGACGATCTAACTAAAAAAGAATATACACTATTGAGTAATACTAAAATTAACATTATTTTAATATTCTATTACCCTCCCTTAATGCTCAATCTATTAACTACACCTATAGACCCCCTGAATTTTACAAATTTATCAGGACCAAGGGGCTTGGTGAAGATGTCTGCTGGTTGCTCCGAGGTAGGAACATACAACAACTGAATGGATCCGTCTTCAACCAGCTGTCGAATATAGTGACAATGAGTTTCCACATGCTTGGTTCTTTCATGGAAGACTGGATTCTTGGCGAGTTTGAGCACTCCCTGATTATCACAGAACAAGGGAGTAGGACCTGCCTGGGAGACATGCATATCCGCAAGCATTCGTCGAAGCCAAACCGCCTCACAAGATGCCTTAACTGCTCCCCGATACTCTGCTTCTGTCGAGGAGAGAGCCACTGCCTGCTGCTTCTTACTAGTCCATGTGACAGCACCAGATCCCAAACTAAACACATACCCTGCTGTAGACTTTCGATCATCAACTGAACCTGCCCAGTCAGAATCTGTGTAGCCACTGAGTATAGGATCAAAACTCCGAGTGTACAGAAGTCCATAATCAGGAGTGCCACTCACATAACGCAGCACACGCTTCGCTGCTATCCAATGATCAGCCTTGGGAGCTGTCATGAAGCGTGAAATGTAGCTCACTGCAAAACTGATGTCAGGTCTAGTGGCAGTAAGATAGATGAGGCTGCCCACTAGTTGCCTGAACAGAGATTCATCCACAACTGGTGAAGATGACTGAGCTGAAAGTTTGAGCCCGGGTTCCATAGGAGTAGAGGCAGGTTTGCAATCCTGCATTCTGAACCTGTCCACAAGACTTCTGGCATACTTGGACTGAGAGAGAAAGATACTGTTCTCAGTCTGCCAGACTTCAACTCCTAAGTAGTAATGTAGAAGTCCCAAATCTGTCATATCAAAGGTGCGGCACAAATCCTGTTTGATCCCAGTGATCAAATGTGCTGAACTGCCAGTAATGATTAAGTCATCCACATAGACAACCACAAACAAAATATCATTACTAGTATGCTTGATATACAGGTTTGCATCAAATGGACTCTGCTGAAAACCATGATCTGTCAGGTACTTATCAATTTTCATGTACCAAGCCCGAGGAGCTTGTTTCAGACCATAGAGTGCTTTGACTAGTCTACAGACCTTTTGTTCTTGACCAGCAACCTTGAATCCTGGGGGTTGCGTCATGTAGACTTCTTCCTGTAAGTCACCATTCAAAAAGGCACTCTTGACATCCATCTGATGGACTTTCCAACTGAACTGGGCTGCCAAGGCAAGAACGAGCCGTATGGTACTCATTTTGGCTGTAGGAGCAAAAGTCTCCTCGTAGTCAATGCCTTCTTTCTGTGAGAACCCACGAGCAACAAGACGAGCCTTATACTTGTCTAGGGTTCCATCAGCTTTGTATTTTACTTTGTACACCCATTTGCAGCTAATGGGCTTCTTCCCTAAAGGAAGATCAGAAAGGGCCCAAGTGTGATTCTTCTGAAGACTCTGGAACTCAGCTTCCATAGCCTGTTCCCACTCAGGTATACCTTTAGCCTCTGAGTATGTCTGAGGCTCAAAAACACTGTGTATGTTAGCCATGAGAGCAAAATTGACTGTATGCTGCTGTTTGCTCTTATTACGGGAGGTTCTACCCTCAATGAGCTCAGTATCCCTGAGATCACCAATGGTCTTGGCCCACCATTTAGGCCGGAGAGTAGAAGTGCTAACATTTGGAGGAGCTGGAAGAGGCTCAGGAGCAGGAACAGGAGCAGCAGGAGGAGGATTAGTCTCCAGAGGGAACTCAGGTTGTGCATCATCGAAAATAGATTCTGCATCATCCCTCCCATCAGGCGAACCTAATGGAATAAGAACACTGTGAGGCTGATCCTCAGAACTCTGCTCAGAAGAAGGGGACTGAAAGAATCCTCTGTCTTCATCAAATACAACATCACGACTGAAGATAAGACGTTCAGTGTCTATATCTATCAGTCTGTAGGCCTTGTGGTGATCACTGTATCCTGTCATCATGAGTTTCTGACTTTTGGAATCCAACTTGGAGCGCTTAGCATCTGGAATCCAAACATAGGCAACAGAGCCAAAAACATTCAGGTGGCTGATCTTAGGCTTCCGACCAGATCAAACCTCTTCTGGAGTCTTCCCCTTAACAGCCTGAGTAGGGGAACGGTTAAGAAGGTAGACAACAGTAAACACTGCTTCAGCCCAATACTTATTCGGAACACTCCTGTGTTGTAACATGGAGCGAGCCATCTCAACAACCGTACGATTGCGACGCTCGACAACACTGTTTTGCTGAGGAGTGTAGGGTGTAGTCAATTGGCGTTTGATGCCAAGGGTATCACAGAAGTTGGAGAATGCAGAAGAACAAAATTCCCCCCCGTTATCTGTCCTAAGAGTAATGATGCTACATCCAGACTCTTTTTCAACAAAGGACTTAAACTTCTGAAAGATACTAAATACATCTGATTTGTGTTTAAGAAAGTACACCCACATCTTTCTACTAAAATCATCTACAATAAGCAAAAAATATTTGCAACTAGTAACAGAAGATGTATTCATAGGACCACAAATATCAGCATGAAGTAATTGAAGTACCTTAGATGCGCGCCAAGACTTTCCATGTGTGAATGAAGTCCGATGCTGTTTGCCAGCTTGACAGGCGCCACATACTCCAAGATGCTGAGTCTGAATATCAGGTAACCCTGAAACAAGTCCCTCCCGAGATAGTTGAGAGAGATACTGAATGTTGAGATGTCCATATCTCTGATGCCACAAAGTGCTGAGAGGAGAAACACGAGCTGCCAGAGCCACTTCAGGAGAATCACCAGTGTCAAGAAGCCTATATAGGCCATGATCCTCTAGACCAACAGCAACAGTAAGACGAGTCTCCCGATCAATGATGGAACACTTGTGAGCACTGAACACCACATCTAGCTGAGGAGAATTCCTCATAATCTGGTTGACAGAGAGCAGATTAAGTTCCATTCCAGGAACATAGTACACATTCAGAAAAAGGAGTGTCCTGCCACCAGACTGTATCTGAACAGTGCCTTTGCCAACAACTGTATACTCCTCACCTCCGCCAAATACAACGGAATCACTGAAAGGTGAGAAGTCTGTAAACCAGTCACGCCGATGAGAGAAGTGACGTGATGCACCAGAGTCGATGTACCAAGCAAAAGACCTGGCATGATCTGAAGACCTCTTAGCCATAAAGGCATAAAAGGCAGACTCCTTCTGCTCGGAATGTTCAGCAACATGCGCCTTTTGGTGTGACCCTCCCTGCTTCTTTTGTTCAGAAGCGAGCCTCTGACGGCAATCTTTCTTCATATGGCTGTACTTGTGACAGTAATTGCACTGCACATTCTTCTTCTTAGCTCCATCCTGTGTCTGAGAAGAGCCTTTATGCTGAGAAGACTGAGAGGACTGAAATTTGCCTTTATCCTTGTGAAAGGATTGGGCTGTGAAAGCATTTTCCGAGGAGGCTGATGTAGTACCATTACCAAACTGTTGTTTCCAACGATCCTGCTGTAGAAGTTTGGTGCACAATTCTGAAAACTTCAGATCAACATTAGTGGAAGTAATATTGAGGGTCTCAATGAAGTGTTCATACGATTTCGAAAGACTTTTCAGAGTGATTACTACCATGTCTTCTTCCTCCATAGTCCGACCAATAGCTTCGAGCTGATCTCGAATGTCCTTAATCCTCGTGAGGTGTTCTTGTAAGGACATACGTTCGTCCATCATAATGGAGAACAACTGATTCTTTAGAAAGAATGCTCGGCTCTTGTCGGATGTCTCATGCAATTCCTTCAGATGCTTCCAAATGTCGGAAACTGTCTTGCCGGAAGGAATCTGCAGTAACTGATCATCAGTCACTGAGAGTTTGAGAAGCATAACTGCCTCCCGATTGCGTTCATCAAATTTATCTTGATCTGCACCAGGTGTACCAGGATTGAGCTCTTTTCCCAAAACAAGCTGGTCAAGACGCCGATATTCAAAAATGGTCAACATACGCTGTTTCCAGATGTTGTAATTGTGGCCATTAAAGCGTTGACTGCCTTCTAACATCAGATTGGTGAGAGAAGCCATTTGCACGTTTCCCAATGTATTGAAAGGTGAGAGAAAACCCAGAAGGAATCTGAAAACCAAATTCAAATCCGTTGGCTCAAAAATTGAGGCACGGAAAACGATGCACCCCCAAAAATTGGGCAACTACCCAGATTAGGTTTCGAAAAACCCACCATGAATCTGCAAGAAAAAATTATTTTCGATAAAAACTTGAAGGTAAACACCTTAATCGAAAAAACAGAGGGTCGTGGAAGCCCTGATTTGCTCAGAAAAAAATTGCGTCCCCGAAGGTGCAGATTGCGTCGCGTCGCGTCGCCGAGCGTGCAGGTCGTGACGCGTTTGCAGGTCGCGTCGCGTCGCCGAGGGTGCAGGTTGCGACGCCGAGGGTTGCAGGTCGCGACACCGAGGGTGCAGGTCGCGGACACACAGAGGTCGCAGACACACGGAGGTCGCGGACAGATGGAGCACTGGTCACGACGACTCTGCAGGTCGTGCACCACCACGAACACCGCCGAACACAGGTCGCGACGACTCTGCAGGTCGCACACCAACCATGAACGTCGCCGAACACAGGTCGCAAAAAAAAACGCGACTGTACAAACCCGCGAGGTAGTCACAGGAGCTAGGAAACTGAAAAACCCTAGATGGATTTTTAAAAACCAGAAATAATTTCGAAAATTTCCACTAATTGGAGATTAGAATTAAAAAATTTTCGAAAAAATTTCTCCTATAGCTCTGATACCATAAAACAAATGCAGAAGCATATGGATTTCAAAGAATTGATTCTTTAACAGAATGAGCAAGACGCTCATAAATACTACAAGAATAGCAAGTTTCTAATAAGAAACTGCTGAGAAGATCGTAGACGATCTAACTAAAAAAGAATATACACTATTGAGCATTAATACTAAAATTAACATTATTTTAATATTCTATTAAAATCTAGGACTGAAGACAGAAACCCTAAAACTGACAAAACGAGCCCTAGACTTAACCAAATTAGCTCAAACGAAAAGCAGACTTGAT
This sequence comes from Cryptomeria japonica, assembly GCF_030272615.1. Taxonomy (NCBI): domain Eukaryota; kingdom Viridiplantae; phylum Streptophyta; class Pinopsida; order Cupressales; family Cupressaceae; genus Cryptomeria; species Cryptomeria japonica. Next base: position 490,434,985 of record NC_081414.1, read on the forward strand.
CAAAACGACCCCACTCACTTGCAAACTCAGAGATATCAACGAGACCGCCACAAAAGACCCCAAAAACAAAAACCAAAAGACCGAGAGGGCCTAAAAAGTAGGGGGTCCCCATTTGGAATGGGGTGATGTGTGATTAGGTCACAACAATAGCCAGGTAATCAAGTGCATAGATGAAGAAAACCTATCTGCAAGTAGAGACCCCAAATCACACTAAAATACACTTTGAAAACATAAAATATGATATTATTATAACATATTTATTTGTTTACACACACATATAGATATATACATACATACATACATACATACATACACACAGAAGAGACAAGAGATTGCTTGAGGTCTTTGTTTTGGGTCCTGGCTAATTCTGGCAGTGGTAGCACAAGCCACAGTAGTAGCGTACAGTTTGAATGTGATGTCTGGTGTTCTGGAAACTTCGCCTGAGGGCTGTGGAGGGGTGAGAGGCTGGGGGTGTCACTAAGCTTTACAATCCTGGTTCTTTTGTCTCAGTTGTGTCTTGATTTTGGATCTGCTGGTTGTCTGCCCCTGTTCCTTCACAGTTTATTGAATGCTTTTAGTATTTTCCCGTTTGTTAGTTGCTTCCTCCTATTAGCACATAGTGTTTATACTTCTCTACTCCTTTTGGCCTCTTGGAGGTCTGGTATGTAGTTATGGCTGTCCATACTGGATGTTGGTTAATGGTTTTTTGATATTATATGGGGGAGGGCCCATACATACATACACGTATACATACACACAGACCCTTTTCGTTGGATGGGAGGAGGATCTTGAAAGTGAATACTTGCTGTAGCTCTTGGACTGCCTCCTTCCTTACACTTCACTCTTTTTGCTGGATCTCCTTCCCAAGCTCCCACCATTTTTGGCACAGCATAGCTGCTTCCCACTAGGGGTTGAAACAGAGTTGCTTAAGACAATAGTTCGCATACTCGGACTTGACAGGACTTGGAACTTGGCAAACCAAAATTTTTCTGACCTGGCAAAAATTGGCTACTTAAAAAATATTTAAATGTCTTAGGAAAAATATAAATTCAATGAAAAATACAGTTACAAAATCTATCAAATGAGCCTAGTGGGGGTTTGGGATTAGTGCCCCTAGTGGGATCAAGGGGCAGTGCTCCTTGTGGGGATCTAAGAGCAGTGCCCCCAGCATGGTCAAGTGTAAGTTTTCCGCTTGAAAATTTGCAGAGATCTAGCTGTATCTATACTAGGGGATCTTGAATATTTGTCATATCCTTATCTGATATTGTACCAGTATCTGAATCTGTTACCTTTTTTATTTTCAATTTGCTCAACAATGCTGAAATGGTAGTGTGCATCTTCATCTTGGGAAGATAGGGCTTATAAATGTAAATTTTTTAATTTTTACAAATGTTTTTTGTTTTGTTTTTTTCTGCTCTTTTTCCCCCACTTTTATGTTGTTCCTGCGTGTGGCAAGTTTTGTAGCTAGACTCATTAGGTACTCACTAGATTCACTCTTGAAACTCACCAGAAATTTATGATTGCTATTCGGTGAGTTTTTCCTACAAAAGCTAAGCGTCAATTTTTTTTGCCAAGTACTCAGCAAGTAATAAAACTATGCTTCAGACCTTGCCCATCACCCTCTATTTTTGGATCTTCACCTTATCCAGACGTGAGTTTGACATCCTTGTTGCTCACTCCAAAATATTTTCTACTTGATGTCAAGTGAGAAAAAACAAGTTTAGGTTAGTATAAAGATATATTGATATGTTAAATTTAGATTGGATGTCCACTCCATTTTTTTAGTATTGGTAAGCGTTTACAAATATTCTGCTCATATGAGCATCAATATGAAACCAATGCAAGCTCTTTTGAGCACAACCATGAGACTAATATGAGCTCCTTTCCAGCAATCACAATAGAAACCACCTATGGAAGACCAAGAGTCGCAACCTAGAAACCTACTTATTTAGAAACTATCTCCATACTAGAAGCCAATACTAGAAGCCAATAGTGGAAGACCAAGAGTCACAACTTAGAATTCTATATTAGATGTTCCTTTGGGAATTGAACTTGGGTCTCCACATCAAGAACTCAATGCTTTAATCAATTAAGTTCAACCTTTTGGATGGGTCCACTCATATGTTACCAGGTTCGCCCCTGGCATTCCAACTGCCCTTTGCTGTTTTTCTTCTGCCATTCTGCATTGTTCCATCTTCCAATTCAATTCTGAACTATCAATTGGCATTAATCGATGATGAAGTATCATACTATTAAATGTATTTAGTTTTATAATTCTATATATTTCTATACACACACACACACACACGTGCGGACGAACCCAAACCCACCAACCCAAGGGCAAAAGATTTTGCCCGTACCCATAAACCAGGTTTGCATACCCGAAACCAGTCGGGTAACTTAGGTCCACTCCCTTGTATATGCCTATAATATTTAATTATCATTATAATATATAATAGATTTCTTTTATTTAGATAATATATTTAATACTGATAAATTAAATAAATATATATATTTATAAGCATTTACATAGTAATTAATTATACTAATTATTTATAATATTATAATTTATTTACTTCTGATTATTTTATATTTATTGATGTACACACATACACGTACATACATACATATCAGAATTTTTTTGCCTCCATCAAGCCTTGTTTTCTTGTCTTGGATAATTTGGAGTAGTACTGCAAGTGCATATAATAATAATATATCAAAATAAATATTGTCAACTCAAGTACTAAAAATTTCAATATATATATAAAAATTGAATATATGTATACCAGGTGATCTTGAAAATTTGCTGTATCCATATCTGATACTGTGTCTGTAGCTGAATCTGATACCTTATCCATTTCTATGCAAATCTTAAACATATATATTTCTATAGCATGAGTACATGTGTGCTCGATGGTTTTGATATGGCCCTGCTTGCAACCTTGTGCAACTGGTCTCATCTCTTGAAGCAACATTGGGTTCTGATGTCAATCTTTGACTCTGAGTGATATCCTTCACAGCATGATCTTGATACTAGAATTATAAGAACTTGTTTGAGTCTGATTCAGTGTAAGGAGCGGAGAGTGTTCTCTTTGTGATAAGCATCTCTACAACGTCTCCTTGACAATTTCTGTCCAACTTATTGCAGGACCCAAATTAGGATTTATGTCTGGATTGTATGGGAAATCCTGTTCTGTGGGAATATCCAATATGCACATCTTCATCCCATAAGGGAGAATATACAAATTATTAAATGTGTTGCATGTCTCTATGAAAATACCATTGTTCTATGTCCTTTAGTTCTCTTCATTATCTTATGTTACCCAAATACATTTCTAGGGCAAGCCTGATACTTGGGTGCTCTTTCTTAAATACCCGTTTAATGTGTCTTTTCAAACAGAAGTGCTGCATTTTCCCCAATAGTTGATGCAAGACATTGTGGATTTCATATTTTTTCCAACACGTGGTCCCTGGCCTTGCTTTCATGTGGATATCTGATGGTGCTGGTTCAATATGTTTGAATTACAGAGGTAATACTCTTTGCTTGCTGTTAGTAAATGCTGGTTCTTGGAGCCAGTACATCTATTTGTTTGCTGCTGTGTTGTTTGAATGTATCTGTTAAACAATTACATGATAGATAAAATATGGACGTGCCTAATCTCGCTCCAAAACCGCGCAGCCCTACCTCCGATAACTTTTGTGTTATGTGGATAGAAAAATTGCAGAACAGGTGCAAAATGGCTGTGGGGCTCAGTAGAAGCGCTGCGGCCGCTGTTCCCCACTGTCGCATAACGCGAAAGTTATTGGTGTACAACAGGGTGTTTTTGGAGTCAGAATAGCTACAGCTGTGGAATAATTATATGATACGTGAAAGAAAAAATCTTTAGAGAACAATAGTAATCAGTGTAGTTGGTAGCCTTAAAGGAAAATAAGCTGTTTTCGGAAGTGAATGCAAATATTAGATAATTGGATTATGGGACATTTCTTTGGAGAGCTGTGGAAGCTGAAAGAGGTGTGCAACTTGAGAAGCTAGTTGATTATGAATAAAGCATTTGTTGCAGGTGGATCGCCAAAGGTTGGTTTCCTCCGGAGCTTTTCGCAAGGCTGAAATGGAAGGTCACAATTATAAGAATATTTGGAAAAAGTCCCCTTTTCCATGCATGGGCCTCCCATCCGCCATGTCCCTTTCCTGCTGGCTATGCTGGGACCTAGAAAGTATTGCCTTTACCTTAGTTTGTTAGAGCTCCCATTGATACAAATAAAATTTAGGGAATGGGGCCATAACAGATATAGTTCATGAAATACTAAATTTCAATTCTGATTATGTTGTTTATTTCAATAAATCTATTCCAATCTGCGATGTTTTCTTAAAGAATGATTTCTCCAATCTGTTATGTTTTATTAAAGAAATAATCTCCAAGAGATAATATATAAATATTTATGAAAGGGAGATGTGCACATGAAGTCTGTTTGAGATAGAATTTATAATTTATTTGAATTGTTGTAAACCAGGTATCCTCAATAGTTTGTTGGAACTTAGATCATGGTTGCCCAAAAAACATTCTGTTGTATTAAGAACTTTTACATTTTCAGTATTTTGTATCTTAAGTGGGATCTTGCAGAAAATTTCATATTTATACCGAAATCCATTGAAATCTTTCTGTTTTTAAGTGTAGTATGTATGATAATTTGCTGCATTCTTTCTGAACTGGGGCAGAGTAATTGCTAATTGAAGGCAAGGATGATGCTGTGTGATAGGAAGCGCTAAAGAGGTTTAGGATTATACGACAAGCTGCTTGCAGACCATAAAAGAGGGAAAAATTATAGAGAAGAGTAGATTTTAAAGTTGGCTTCAGCTTTTATTGGTTTTTATGTTTTAGTTTCATCTGACAGTTGAGTTCTAAAAGTATTTTTCATTTTACTATTAGGGTGACCTATTGGCTGTTGCTGGAGGAGGCAGTGCTTCTGTAAAGCTATGGAATACTGCTACATGGCGAACAGATATTTCTCTTGCAATTCCCAGAGGAGAGGGTACCATTGGAAAATCATCAGACAAGTCTGGAGGAAAATTTGTTCTGGCTGTTGCATGGAGCTCAGATGGTAGAAGACTTGCATGTAGTACAATGGATGGAACAATATCTGTTTTTGATGTGGCACGTGGCAAATTTCTATACAATTTGGAGGGTCACTATATGCCTGTGAGATCTCTTGTGTTTTCTCCCACTAATTCACGGATTCTATACACTGCTTCAGATGATACACATATTCACTGCTATGATGTAGAAAATAAGAGCCTCATCTATGCCATGTCTGGACATACAAATTGGGTTCTGAGCATTGATTTTAGTCCAGATGGTCAAGCGATTGCCTCAGGATCCAGTGACAGGACAGTTAGACTTTGGGACCTTTCCATGAGGGCATCTGTTCAAACAATGACCAATCATACAGATCAAGTGTGGGGTGTAGCATTTCGTCCACCTGGGGATCAAGGTGGGAGAGCAGGCAGACTCGCAAGCGTTTCTGATGACAAAAGTATATCATTGTATGACTTTACTTGAGCTTTGTTATCTGCAGAATTATGATTTCTGTTCGCCTATCTAGTTAATGGAAAGCTAATGGCTTCTCCTGCCACGCTAGAGAAAATTGCTGTTTTGTATGTTATGTCAACTAACGAAGTATCGCGCCCATGTTTTCCTTCATTGGTCTTAGTTACAATTTATAAGCATCTTACAAAAGTCTGGAATTGATTTTTTCAGAGGATAGAAACCTACAGATTTTACTATTCAGCCTAATGAAGAACATGAAAATGTTATCCAGAAATCTTATTGGACTTTTCAGAGTTTATCTTTTGGACTTTAGATTGGCGTTACAATATAAGTAGCATGAATTGATTTTTCTTAGTTTTTCCTTACCATTTTTCCTAAACAGGGGACCACCATGCTGCCAAACCCCTGAACTATCGATGAACAATTTAATTCGAACTTCCATTTGACGTTAATGTGCATCACGAGTATTGTTTGTACTTTGTAATAGTTGTTCATAAACGATGGATGGCTATTATCTGTTACCCTTCAGGATGGTCTCTTTTTCATGAATCTTGTCTACCCAACTTCCAACTCTCTGTTAACTGTTGAGCTTCATCCTCCTTTTTTCTGTCATGCATTTCAAGAGTTGATTCTGTTATGCTCATTCGTAGGTTGGACAAACTGCAGTTTTGAAAGTTCTTAGCTCTTGGTACCACAAATCCCAACTTTTCGTACAGTTCCACAAATATTGTTTTCTGAAATTTTCCTTTACTATCAATGGGGAGAATGAACTCCAAGTTTAATGGGTTTTGTAAGTTAATGCCACTTGTGTGTTTCTTGTCATCACAAGCAGCAATGACAGGGGAGAGCAACCTTCAGGTTCAGCCCGATAGAAAACCAAATGCTCAATTAGCTGCATGAAAAGCAAAGGAACCCAATGTGTCCTGAAGAGATGTCCCAAATAATATATATCAGAAAAAATTTAACTTGTCAAGTAGACAATTTATCCCTGGAAATCCTTTTGAAGTGCTTCGAAGAAATGCAGAGGATATGGAGTGCCTAGCACTAAAATTAATAAGACATGGATATTAAATGGTTGAACCTGATACCAGTACGATTTTGAGGGTTAAGAATAAAGATGATGGGGCAACTTTGTGAAGCCATCCAGTTCACCTCAAGCCCTTTATCCCTACCTGCTAAGGTCACAACTAAAAACTACTATCCCCAGAACATCCTAGTTGACAAAATGAAACGAAAAAACCATTCTATGATTTCTGAAGGTTCACTTTTATCTTCCACAAAGAAAAATTGTGCAAAGAGAACAGATATGGGAGGTGAAAAAGGTTAACCACATTGATGATCTGCTTATGGTGGTCTTTGACACTACATAGTCAATTTAATGTTTATTATTTCATGGCTTTCTTTTTTTGTCACGAGTTCTATCCTTAATAGATGTTTGTATACCCCCTCAAGACAACAATAGAATTTATGTTAAGCATTTGATCACTTCCACATGCATTTTTAGTGAGGTTTATATATTCAAGCACTCTTAAGGATTCAAGAGGCTATTTTATGTAATAGGAGTGTAAAAAGGTAGAAGTTATATGGCTAGAAAATTTGACGAATAATGTGTTCACCTTGCAAAGATGGGTTTCAATAATGCGAACACAACTTTTGGTCAAAAAACTACATAAACTCAAGATATAGAGTGAAGCTTGTGGTTAGCATATACACATTTTCAAGGCAAGGTGGAAAAATGAGAGAAATAGCCCCATTGAATATAATTGTAGAGCTGGAAAAATACATATTTTGCACATTTCATGCCTAGCCATTTAGCCACGTCCTATGATGTTTTGATTTAGCACTTGATTCAAGTCTTTTATGCACAAGAGTTGATTGAACTTATACCTTTGCCTGTTCATCCATTCATCCCAATCATCATCCATTATACACCTCATCCTCCACAGACCTAATAACGTTTGTGACTGTTGTTTGTCAGCTAATTTGCTTGACATGAAGTCTAGTTTGCATAGTTAAGGACATGCCCAAGTCATTTTGACACAAGGAATGATAGAAAGATAACATATATGTATTGTCTTTAGAGCATTAAATTCACATGTATCATAAGCTAAGAATAGTTCATAATAGCTTTTCTTATCATTTAAGGGGACAAATATTTGCACTCTACATCTTTCAATAATTGTGAAGAGTAATGTAATATCCCTTTTTTGAAATAAGATGTGACAATAAATAATAATAATAATTTTTTTTAAAATTTTTTTTTAAAAGGCAAAGGTGGCAAGCCACCATATTATATTAATATAATAATAAGAAAGATTACAAAAAACTGGTCCAGAGAGCATATCGGGAGGAAAGAACCAGTAAGAAAACCTTCAGTTATAGCTCAAAACTAAAACATAAATACCCTAAACTAGAAACTCGAATAAACCTAAGTCAGTCTAGATAATAACTAGCTTATCTCAAGCTTGCCCGAATAACATAGGTAATGCTGAAAATCAAAATACCAATCACACAATGATTGGAGGCCTAACAAGCTATGATTTATTCAAGATCAGATAGATGATCTTGTACAAAGAGGGGACCATGGGTCCATTCACTAAATGGGATTGGCAATAGTAAACATTATGGACCTCTACATTTAGCCAAAAAATGCAAAAAAGGTCTTTAAGTGGCATTGACCCCCAGAAACTACACCAGCAAGTAAATCGAAGCCTTGAGTTGAGGTCGGGTCTGCCATTGGAATAATGGAGCACTACTACCGAGCGGAGGGACATTAGCTGCGCAACATGGTCACCATGGAGCGAAACCAGATATATCGAAGCTATTATAAATGTCGAGACAAATTTAAACTTAGCCAACGGTCTGCCATTGGGATAAAGGAGCACTACTACCAAGCTGAGGGAGATTCGCTGCGCAACATGGTCACCATGGAGCCAAACCTGGAGAAGCACTTTGTAAACCAACACCCTGCTCGTGGATCAAAACCTTATTTAGGACAAAAAGCGGAAACTTGTACCACATATACCGAAGCTGATATAAATGCCGAGACAGGATTAAACTTAGCTAGCAAAATTGGTTTATCAAAATTTGTAAACCCTATTTTCCATTGGTTGAACCCATAGAGGATTCAGTCTCCATAGGCGTAGGAAACAACCCCATGTAGCCATGTGGATCAATATTAGCATATTTTTACATAACTCTCAAAATTTGGAGAAGGCATTTGACACCAGATACTGACCTAGAATTGCAACATTTTTCTGGAGCCAATTCCGAAACGATGCAGAGTTGGGGTATCTTAGTCCATTGATAACGAAAAGAAACACTGCTCTGTCCATTGAATCCCGTAGAATTTCAGCTCTGTTGAGAAACCGACCAACCAATTGGTCACCTTCAAGCAGATTATAGGAAGTAATTTGTTGTTCCAGCTCCTCCCAAGTGAAGTAGGTTGGTTGGACGAAGGAGCCAATTATGAATTTTGTGAATTCGTTGGACTAAGAAAGGTCCATCACTATGGATGCTAGTCTGGACACAACCCACGACGGTGGAGCAAATTGATTATTCTGTAACCACTCCTCACCTAGCAATGCCTTGACAACTCTCTCCACTTTCGAGAAAGGGATAACAAGAATCTCCCTTAAATCGAGTCGATTCACACCATTAGGACAGATGTCATGAAACCTGCCTTGCAATACAATTCTGAACGCCATTAATGGAGAAGACACAAGCTATTTCAAATGCTCCAGTAATGAGACAGGCTGTTTGAGGTCATAATAAATAAGGCAGGACACAAGGAAGATTGCAAATCTTGTTCCATGAATGATGTCTTGGAATTGGAGGCTACCAACGTGTCATCTTTTTTGGAAAATAACCTACAAAAAGTACTTCTGAACACATCTTAATTCGTGTGGACATGATCCAAACAAGCTCGTCTGCAACCACCAAAAAAGACAACCTGAAGCGAGACTCGTGCGTTGATACCAAAATTCATATGTAATATTAATATTATGATGTTGGATAGACAGCTATCACTCATGCTGAGGTACCCCCGACACGATCCAAGTTACAAGACAAAAAGCTTAACCTGCCAAATTAGAGAATTAACATGTTGAGGTGTCATATTAGATAGTCTCCTCTAATTTTATCAAAGCTTGTAAATCTGGAAGAGTATTGTAGTTTCGTCTTGAGTGTAGTTTTTTCCTTCTTGTTCCAATAAACATCCTTGGTTTTCCAAAAAATCTGCAAGCAAGTTAGCTTCTTTGTAACAGTGGGAGAATGAGAAGGCATCAAACTGTAAAAGGAGTGCTTTAACTTCTTGGATGATGTATGATATTTTCCAATTACCCTTTTCAACATTGGGGTCTATAAGAGCCAAAATAGTATTCATGGAGTCCCCCTCAATTTGGATTTTCTTCAACTTATAACTAATGGCCATCCTGATCCCTTGTAGGAGGGCCTGTGCTTCATCAACGTTATTGGTACCATCTGCTAGTCTTGCCATGCCACATTTTAGAATTGCTCCTTGATGATATCTGATGACAAAACAATCCCCGAAACCCCTGGATTTCCTTTGGAGGCACCGTCAAAATTGATTTTATGAAAACCCTGATATGGAGGCTTCCATTTGATCTCTTTTCTATTGATTGTTTTGGCGTATTTGACATTAGACTACCCTTGAATGGAAGGGATATAGAAGTCCAATCTGCAAGAACTTGATTATCCCAAGAAGGAAAAGCTGAATGTAATTATTTCTTTTTGGCCACTTGTGAATTGATTGTTTCTGAGGTCGAGGATTCAATCCTATGGGTGACATTTGAGGTGCTACTGAATTCTCTCCTAAAAATTCTCTTGTTCCTTTCCCACTTGATATTCCAAATGAGGATAGTAGGAGCAATGACCCAAATACATGCAAAAAAGGAATCTGTGAACAAAAGTGGCCAAGAATCAAAGAGTGATCCAATGTCACTTTGGAGAGGAGCTGACCAGCAAAGTTTTGATTGGATCCATTTCCAACAGTCTTGAGAAAAGGGGCAGTTCAGAAGTAAATGGTTTGTTGTTTTCAAAATCCCATTACAAAGGACACAATTGAAAGGCTGAGCTATGTGCAAGAGTGCTAGTTTGTCACTGGTTAAAATTTTCCTCTTCAAAGCTAGCCATGAGAATGATCCAGCCTTTTGAAGACCATCCCTCGACCAACAAAAGATAAATCTTCTTTGATGAGCAGTGTGTTTTCTTGAGTCCAGCCATTTGTAGCCTTCCTTGACTGAATACGATCCCGATTTAGATGGGAGCCATAACAATGTGTCTGGGAGCTCCCTAGAAAGAATGGTCCTCTTGCTTAATTCTAAGGACAAAAGTTGTTGTTGAGCAAGGGGAGCTACTATTTGAAAGATGTCTTTCCACACAGTCCTATGAGATCCCGCTTCCTCAACTAGGTGGAAATAGTCTCTAACTTTGGTTCCCCAGGATGCTTCGAGAATTATTTTAATGTCTTGAAGACCATTTATGGAACTTAGAGGAGGATGACAATTCCATGAATCCTCCCCAAAAGAAGCCTTGTTGCCATTATGAATTAGCCAAGAGAGATTTGGTAAGAAGATTTGCCTGCAAGAAAGCATGAAGTTCCACATTTGGAATCCTTTGGGGGGATCTAAAACTGTAAAGATTCTCTCTGGGTCTTCTGAATCCAAATATTTGGCCTTTATGATATTTCCCCAAAGAGATTCATTAGAGGAGTAATATTTCCAGAGCAGTTTTGTTCCAAGGGCTTTGTTTCTAAGATCCAGGTGATGAATTCCAGCCCCACCAATGCCCTTATCCATGCACACCTTCTCCCATGATAATAGATGGATCTTACTTTGAAGGTTCTTATTACCCTTCCATAAATTTTTTTTTAGTATTGTTTCAATGTTTGATTTTACTTTCTTGGGCATAGGGAGCACAACCATGATGTAGTTCGAAATTGTGGCTAGAATTGATCTTTTTAAGAGGATTCTTCTTGCTAGAGATAGCCATGTGTTTTTCCAAGAAGAGATTCTGTTTCTGATTGATGAAATGATGTTGTCCCAAAAGCCTTTTTTCATACCTCCCGCAAATAATGGGATACCTAAATATTTGCTTGGGAGAGATTCCTGCTTAAAACCCCAAACCCTAGAGAGTTTGGCAGCCAATGTTGGTTGACAGTTAAGGAAACAGATTTTTGATTTAGCAACACTAATCTGCTGACTTGAGATTGAACAATACTTGTCCAATACTTTCTTGATAATTTTGGCTTCTTTCAAAGAGGGTTCCCCAAATAAAATGGTATCATCTGCAAAGAGGATGTGTGTAACTGCAATTTGAGTGTGGGGTATAGCCATACCATTCCAAAGTCCAGAGGAATGATGAGAGGTTATCAATCTACAGAGAGCTTCAACCATGATGATGAAGAGAGATGGAGACAGTGGGTCTCCTTGACGAACACCTTAAGTAGGAGAAAAGAACCCAACTGGATTTCCATTAATGAGTACCGAGAATTTCACTCCTGTTATGCATGATAATATCCACTTACAACATCTTTTGTCAAACCCATTCTGAGAAGAACATGGTGGAGAAAGTTCCAGTTTACTTTGTCATAAGCCTTCAACATATCCAGTTTCACAATCATGGTTTCCTTACCATATACCAAAGTTGAGTGAATGATCTCATGAACAACGAGGGCTCCTTTAGAAGTTTCCTTACCAAGCACACAACCACCTTGGTTTGGTGAGATGATTTTTGGAAGAAGCTTTGCCAATCTGGTTGCTATTGCTTTTGACACAATTTTGTATATGGTGTTACAAAGGGATATAGGTCTGAAATATGCAAAAGAGGATGGGCTTGCTACCTTTGGAATCAATGCTATGTAGGTAGTGTTGAATTGCTTTAGCATGTTACAATGTTTCCTTGATTCCTCAACTAGTTTCCATATATCATCCCCCACAAAGGGCCAACATTTTTGGAAGAAGAGGGTTGTGAATCCATCTAGGCCAGAGGCTTTCTCTGGCTGCATTGATAAAACCACATGCTTGATTTCCATTAGTGTGAAGGGCTTTAGTAAATCTGCATTGTCTTGAGAGTTGATCGACATGATATATGACTAAGGACTGAGCGTCTTTCCCGAGGCATAATTGCACCATCATCATCTAAAGTATTGGTGAAAAGATCAGAAAAGAACTGAACACCCACATTTTGGATCCCCTCCTTGTCTGTAATAATTAAATTATAATATAAATAAAGAAATGAATAAATAATAAAATATAATATACTATAATTACAAGTTAATTAAGTTTAATGGAAAGTGTAGATGCATGCTACATGAAGAGTTGTGACTCCCTCAAACATGAGATATAAAAGGGAGAAGAGTTCATTTGAAAGAGGACAAGGAGGAAGGGGAAAATGAATGGAGCATAAGAATTAAGGAAAGGTAAATGGAAGGATTGGGAAGTAAATAAGGAAGTGATTATGTCAAAGAGGCATAAATAATGAAGGGTTATGACTTTCAAAAGGTAATAATTATGAAAGGTTGTCTCTTTCAAAAGGTGATAATTATGAAGGTTGTGACCATTGCAAAGGGCATGCATTGTGAAGAGGTGTGACTCTCCCTCGCATTGGAGGATATAAAAAGGAGAAGGTCTCATTTGGGGAGGAATCATCCATAAGATCAAAGAAGACAAGAAAGTCAATGGATCAAGGGAGAAATATCTAATATTAGAATTAATAAGGGAGAAAATTAGTAAACTTTGATATTTACAAGGGCAAGATTTAGGGCAATCCCAAAAGGGGACATTACAAGTAAATACAAGGGGTCTAACCAAGGCATAAAGGAATTTAGTACACTTCAATCAAGGAAGTGAGTACTATCAAAATTGTAGACATAGAATCACAAAATATAAAGAACATTGTAAATAGTGACAAAATTGCAGTTTTAGGAAGACAATTTCAATGACATATCAATTTAACATGGTCTAAACATTATAGTTGAAATCTAATTTCAAAAGCATGTCTATTAACAAATCACAACCAATTCACACATCATCTCCATTGCGAAGCTAAGTATTTAAATCTTCTTGTTTCAGTTCTTGTTTTACTTGTCTATCATTCTTAAATTTCTAATCCTAGTTATCTAAATTTTAGATGACGATTTGTTTATCTAGGTTAACATAAATTTAATTGTAGTGTTTACTTCTCCACCTCTTCAATGATATAGAGATTTATGAGTAAGCTTAAATTATTTTAAGTTAAGTTTAATCAAATTGAATGGGAATGGTGACACCCTTACTCAAGCCTCATCAATAAGTCTCCATCCAGAGAAAAATAAGACGTTTTTTTTCAACTTTTTCAATTTTCATTTTTTTTAATGTTTTGAAAAAACTTTAGGGTTTTAGCTTTTTTGGTTTGATAGGGGTTGCTCCTTTATATTTCTTTGTTAAAACTATAATATTTATGTTCCATAGCCCTTTATGTGCATTGTTGTTGTAGTGGTCTTTTAATATTTATATGTACATGTTGTGAAGTAAGTATAAAAAAGGTCTTGTCAATTTGTGACAAGTGGCGATTTTTATTGTATCATGCACTCTCTTCACATTGTTGAGTGTGGATTTTGTTGTTGCATGTTTTATGACACCCTACAACACAAAATAATATACCAAGTATTCTATACTTTCTTGAACAAGGTGTAAAGTATGGAAAATGAGACAAAGGCGAGATAGTGCCAAGACCCACTTTCCAATGGCCTTACATTAAGAACACAAAACCGCACAAAGATGTGATAACATTCGACTAACTCTTGTTGAAGTGAACCAAATAAGATCTTAGGGATTTTGGTTCCTTATAATGTTTGAAAGATGAATAAGTTAGAGACAATATTAAACTATGATCAAGGTATGAAGTAAACAAGAACATAGAATGTTACATTTGACGGATATTCTATAGTAGACACAAAAATGGATAGGAACTTTGATTGTGCACCTATAATAATGATTTAGAGATGAATCTTGCTTGATTGTGAAAATAGGGGCCTCCTTCAAAAATTGTGTTTCAATTTGCCATGTGGAAAAACACCATAAAGAAAAACTCTTTGCTACTAAAGTGATTCTCATGTCACCTTTTGGGTTCAAATTCCTTCTCATCCATGCCTCCAAAAAGGGTAAGAAGATTTAGATACCCTTAAACTTGCTTATTAATGCATGCTCAACTAAATATAGCACATATTCCACAATGGCTTTTGGATTTATCACGAAAGCTAAACGTTCATTGTTTTCTTTAGGCATCCATTTAGTTTCAACCATTTCCTTGAATCCTAGTCATTTTTATTTTCTTGCGTTGCATATAATAAAAAATGAACCACTTTCCCATAACCCGATGAAGTAGATTCCTCCCCTTAAAGTGCATCTTTGAATGACAAAATTGGGCTCTCTTAGACCCCCATGGGCTGCCATGCAAGTAGCTACTTCTAAATAACAAAAAGATCAAACGAGAACTACAATGAGCAAAAAAGGAAAAACACTTACCAAACATTAATACCCTACCATCCATGCTACTAGAAACAAAAGGAAAAATAAAACCTACAAGTAGGTCGAGGTCCCTTTCTTCATCACTCATGGACTTGGCTAGAGAAATACTCAGTCTCCCTCCATCCCATTGCTCCATGTCAATTGAATTCATATTTAAATCATCTAAAAAATGATACAATTAAATAACATAAATAATTTTTCAATACATGTATTTGTATTGATGTGCATGATCAATAAGAATATAAGTGGGGGATACATTATGTGTAGTACCCAATATGTATACTAGACTATAGTAATTATTTGTGCGATCTTCTAATATATAATGTAATATATGGTAATATATGAGGAGAAACAAATGTAGAATCAAAGTCAACATTCCCACAAAAGCATGATAAATATCACCACCATCATCATTATAACCAATAATATTGTCAATAGAAAGAGCCTCTATGTGGTTTGAATATTTTGGAAATTAATTTATGTACATTTTTAAATTACTATTGGTAGGGGCCACCAAAAGATTTTCATTATAATTTAACTCTGCCAACTTTGATTATGTTGTTAACTATGAGATGTTAGATACAATGCACCACTGAGAGGGGGGGGGGGGGGGGTGAATCAGTAGTTCTCAAACTTTTTTCCCTTTAACTATCCCTATGAAAGTATACTGATTAACAGATATAGCTGAATGTTGACTTACCAGTTTGTGAGGAGACAAAACACAAATGCATTCACACAAAGGGACATCACAGAACACAGTATGTACAAGGAAAACCCAAGATGGGAAAAACCTCGGTGAGCAATGCTACTGGAGTCTACTGCTCCAATCCAGCCTCACAATGAATCTTTGTTACAATGTTTAGGGAACCAACCCAAGGAGCACCAACCCCTAACTTGTTTATCAGCTACAACCCCAAGGAGCTACAACCCCTGCACCGAGCTACAACTTAGTGATCTCAAAGATAACTTCACATACAAAATTAATCATACTGTTACGAGTGAATCTTGTAACCATTACATATACCTCACTCTGTCAGTGAAACACCTTCTCTGCTACGCCGATACACCTCTCTCTCTCTTTGTTGTTGCTTTACTGGTTCACCTCTCTCTGTGTCGGTTCTCACTTCCTTTAGCTACTTTGGTTCTCTCCACCGGTACTACACTCAACCGGTTCTATGCCTGCCTTCTCTGCATTTACCTTTTCTTCTTCTTTGTCAGTATAAACACTACCGGTTCTGCACTTCTACTGGTTGTACTGTTCAACCTGGTTCTCCCTCACACTTAGTCTCTTCTCTGTCTCCTTGATGAGCACTTGGTTGATCTTCTCTCACACGCAACACTCAATCACTTCGCAGAAGTCCTATCTTCCTCTCTTCAGTAGCAACCTTCAATGATTTTGGCTTCCTTATTTATAACTTGGTTTTCCCGCCAAAAGCTAATTAAAAAACATGGGCGGTTAGGGTTTCCTCATCAACCTCGAGGCAAACCAAATCCAATCAAATATTGTCCGATCTGATCTCCCAGACAACAACCTGTACATCTCTGCCATTAACACGCCTTCCAATACACGTCTTCTAATCTTAGCAACCACGACCTTGTCTCTTGACCCGCCTCTGTCAAAACGCCATAATGTTTTTGTTGTTTCCTTCATGAGGTCTTCTCACAATCTGATCTTCTTGCTTAGATCCAGGCGCCAACAACTCCCTGATTTGTCTTTGTCGCTCATTCTTCCTCGAGCCGCACTCTTTAGATCTGATCCACAAATCACGGGATCCATATTAAGTGCACACCTGTAGAAACACCTATCTCTACACGATACTCCATCGACCTCTGCATGCTTGCCACTTCATCTCTACGTGGCTTCCATGTCGGCATCCTCCTTTGCTTGAACAACTATGTCGGTATGGATTGGATCACCGACCAATTCCATTACTGGGTTCATCTACTGCTATACTAACCCTACCGGTTAAACCCTCAAACCGGTCTGTCATCAACCTTGCTCTCTGCTTCTCTTCCGGTGGACTTATGTACCGACAAACACTCTTGATGACACCATGTCATCAACCTTCCACAGACTCCATCTTCAATTAGGCCATTCTCCTCTATCTGCATCTGCTCAGCCTTGCATTCTTCCCGATCAGCTCAGACCATATCTCAACCGGTTTGTTAAAGTGACAAACTCATCACTCTTCATCTATACCGACATCTCAACACGCCTTCTCAGTCAGTCCAGTGCATATCCCTGATTTCATGCACTCGAGGAATTCCCGTTGGCATTATGGATGAATTGATTATGTGTTGCATTGATGTTTTGTCATTGATGTCAACACTAGCTGATATGGATGGTTACCGGTAGACAAGCTTTGATTACCGACAAAAGAGGTTATTTGTTGACACTTCCGACATTTTTGGATTAGTGGAGTATATTGGATTTCATGAGTTATATGCTCCATGAGCATGTTTTGGTCAGTTGGTATTGGCTTGGTAATTGGATGTTATCATACACTCTGGTAAACCCTTATCGACACTGGTTTAAGGCTTTACCGACAGAGTTTTCATTGAGGAATCATGACGGGATGCATAATTGGTGTTGGTGCAGCTTCTTCATGGATTTCAGGATGCTGAAGATGTTTGTTGATCGTGCTTCAATTGCTTGAAGACATTGCTTTGGCGTGGTGGACCCAGAATAGGTCCGATACCTATCTAGGTTATGGACCGATATCATGCTAGCGTGTACTCTACACGTTACTTGGATGATTCGAGATGTTTTATAGATTTGTTATTATTGTTTTGGTCTTAAGCCGACATGGCATATCATTGTAAATGGAATTATGTAATGATATTATTGTAATATCTTTAGGTGGTCGACCTAATTGGTTTAAGCCTTAGGGTTTGTATAAATAAGAGGTAGAAACTCTTTGTTAAGTATCATGGTTATTGGAAAGGTCATGGTCAAGGAATGTAATGTGCGAATATTGTAATATCATTCAAGAAAAGGAGTTGGTCGATCATTGGCGATCGAATTGGATTCAGAAGAGGATTTAGTCCTCCAACATTGAGCTTAACCGGGACTGTAATCAGGCATGGTAGATGCTATTTCCAGCAGTTCACTCTATTGGATTGTTGTCCATTTATCTTGAGAAGGTTTTAGCCTCTCTGTAGTCAGTGAGACTCTTTTGTAATGAGCAGTACGCTCTAGGCAGTGTGCCTTCCTGCAAGTGCAGGCCCCTCATTGTACACATACTTTGTGCAGAAGTTTCATCTGACTGTGGATAGGCTTCCCACCGTGGTTTTTCCCTTTTCGGGTTTTCCACGTACAAATCATGGTGTTATGTGGTACGGTTGCTTAACATTGATTATCTGGTTAATTATTAAGTTGTATTGTTTACCGGTATCTGTTCCTATCGACATCTGTTCCTACCGGCATCTGTATGTGCTTTACCGGTACTTGATTTGTTTAAGGTCATATCGTGGATTAAAAGTTATAATCTGTTAACAACTGATTCACCCCCCCCTCCTCTTAGTTGTTCACCGGTTATCCTAACAATTGGTATCAGAGCTTTGGTCCTCTTTTGCAGAAGCTTAACCGCTTGAGGTAGATCCTATGGCAACTAACACTTCTAATCCACCGACAACTATTTTCAGAAGAGAAATCCCTAAGCTTGATGGAACAAAATATGGGATATGGAAAATTCGAATGGAGACTCATCTTAGATGTCTTGTCAAGGATATTTGGGAGATCACTGAGAAAGGATACACACCTTATGATCCAACATCTGACATTCCTACTCCTGCAGACCTGGATAAGAATATTGAAAATGATTGTAGAGCTAGAGAAGCCCTCCTATGTGCACTTAATGATCAACAGATTATGGGATTGACTGACAAATCATCGACTAAGGTTATATGGGACAAATTGCAAACTCTGAATGAAGGTGACCCTACTGTCAAAATTGCTAAACTTGGTGGCTACCGAGTAAGATATGAAAACTTAAAAATGGAAGATAATGAACGAATTGTTGTGTTTATGGAAAGAGTAAATGAGATTGTTATGGGAATTCAATGTTGTGGAGGATTTCTAAGTGAAGATGAAATAGTTTCCAAAGTCTTGAGAGCCCTTCCACTGGCTTACAAGATGAAGGCAACTGCAATTAACGATTTAAGAACAATGGCAAACACTTTAGTCAACAAAGATATTCTGATTGGGAAATTATCTTCTTTTGAGCTTGAAAAATTTGGATCTTCTGGAGTTGTAAAGTCTAAACCTGCTTTTCATGCATCATCATCAACATCTACCGGCAAGAGTGATTGGAGAGCCCTATATGCAAAAGAACTGGAAGACATGAGGAAAGAAGATGAACAACTTGAGCAACTTGAAGCCTTATTTGCTAGAAGAGTACCTAAAGGTCCAACTAGAAGTAAGTATGAAGGAAAAACACATTTTAAATGTTTTGCATGTAATAAGATTGGTCATTTTGCATCTAGATGTCCTGAAAGGAGTGCAAGGTTTGAGGAAAGAGTTAAGAAATTTTTTAAGCCTAACCCAAACCAATATAGATTCAAGAAAAACAAACATTGCTACATAGCAGATGAGGAAGGAGTAACTGATGACTCTGGAGATGAACCGACAGAAGACTTTGCTAGTGGATTTGGAAATGGAAAGGAATGGGTGTTCTATGCTTTGAAGGAAGATGAACTGAAACCGGCTATCAAAAATGAAGAAAAGGCCCTGGCAGCAAAAGTTGAAGATAAGGATGAATGGGTAATTGATAGTGGATGCTCACATCATATGACTGGAGATAAAATGAAATTTTTGTCCCTGCAAGAATACAATGGTGGTCAAGTCAGATTTGGAGATGACAAGGCATGTATGATCAAAGGTAGAGGTATTATTTCTTTGGATGACAA
This sequence comes from Cryptomeria japonica, assembly GCF_030272615.1. Classification (NCBI taxonomy): domain Eukaryota; kingdom Viridiplantae; phylum Streptophyta; class Pinopsida; order Cupressales; family Cupressaceae; genus Cryptomeria; species Cryptomeria japonica. Next base: position 490,454,969 of record NC_081414.1, read on the forward strand.
GCATAACACTGATAATGTCTATTATGTAGAAGGTTTAAGGCACAATCTTTTGGGTGTTGGTCAATTGGTTGATAAGGGTTTTCAACTTCAGTTTAAAGATAAAAAATACAAAATCATTAACAAGACTAGTTTGAAAATTGCAATTGGTATTCAGACAGGAAATAATATATTTCACTTGAACACTGGTAATAAGACATGTTTGATTGATCATATTGATGAGAGTTGGCTATGGCATAAGAGGTTGTGTCATGTTAATTTTGATTGCATTGTTAAGATCAATTCAACTAAGGCAGTTAGAGATATACCTAAGATTATGAAGCCTCATATTATGAAGCCTCATAATTCGGTATGTAAGGAATGTCAATTAGGTAAGCAAGTCATAAGTTCTTTTAAGAGCATACATGATAAATCTAATGATGTACTTGATTTGATTCACACTGACTTATGTGGTTCAACAAGGACTAGAATCTTTCAAGGTGATAGGTATTTCATGCTGATTATTGATGACTATTCTAGAATGATGTGGGTGACTTTTCTAAGGGAGAAGTCTGAAGCTTTTGAGAAATTCAAGATCTTTAAAGCGAAGGTTGAAACAGAAACTGGATTGAAAATCAAATGTCTAAGATCAGATCATGGCGGTGAGTTCACTTCTCATGAATTTAACAGTTATTGTGAGACAAATGGAATCATGAGACAACTATCTGCACCTAGGACTCCTCAGCAAAATGGAGTAGTTGAAAGAAATAACAGAACCATTTTGGATGCAGCTAGATCTATGATGATGGAAGCCAAATTGCCTCATATCTACTAGAGAGAAGCAGTGAGTACAACAATCTACACATTCAATAGAGTTCACATCAAAGGTGAAACCGGTAAGATCCCTTATGAACTATGGTTTGGACATACACCCACTGTTAAGTGTTTCAGAATTTTTGGAAGTAAATGCTATATCAAAAGAGATGATTCAATTGGAACGTTTGATCCTAGATGTGATGAAGAGATATTTCTTGGTTATTCAATTCAGAGCAAAGCATATAGATGTTATAACAAAAGATTGCAGAAAAAATTGTGGAAAGTGCTAATGTGAAAGTGGATGAACAATACATAAATCATTCTATATCATATGACAGGGAACTGACAGTGGAAATGATCATAACTGAACCAACAATGCCTCAACCGGTACAAGAAGCTGAGACAGTTACACCGACACAATCAGAACATTCAACTGTGACTGATGATCAGAGTAGTGAACCCTAAGTTCAAAAGACACCAAGGTATGTAAGATTAAATCATTCTGAAGATCAAATCATTGGAGATAGAAACAAGGGAGTTATGACAAGAAGAAAACTGGCAAATGAAGAGGTATGTCTTATTTCTCAAGTTGAACCGACAACTGTTATTGAAGCTTGTAAGGATAAACACTGGTTAAAGGCTATGGAAGATGAATTAGATCAGATAGAGAAGAATGAAACTTGGTATTTAGTTCTTCGGCCTAAATATAAGAATGTTATTGGAACTAAATGGGTTTTTAGGAATAAATTGAATGAGGATGATCAAGTTATAAGAAACAAGGCTAGATTAGTTTGTAAAGGATATTCTCAAATGGAAGGAATCGATTATGGTGAGACATTTGCACCTGTAGCTAGAATTGAAGTTGTTAGACTATTTCTTGCCTATGCAGCTTATAACTATAAAGTTTATCAAATGGATGTCAAATGTACATTTTTGAATGGTGAGCTTGAGGAAGAAGTTTACAGTGAGCAACCTGATGGATTTTCACTTACATATGACAAAGACATGGTTTGCAGATTGAAGAAACCTTTATATGGTTTGAAACAGACTCCTAGAGCTTGGTATGCAAGGTTGGATAATGTAATATCCCAGTAATTTTTTTTTTGATTTTTTAACAATAAGAAATACAAGCAATCACTACAACCCGTTAAGGTTAGAAAAATAATCCAAACTGCTGAAAGGGAACCCTTCCACCTTTTGTTCACCGAGAGCCCAAGCTGGGAAGGTGAGAGCATACGGTGTTCCGGGGTCGTTAGCAACAACAATCAACTGAAATTACAATGCCTGGGTGGCAAGCCAACCCCTTCTGCTTATTCAGTAGGATAGAAACCAAACTTTTGGCGGTAAACCGACCAAGGGAAAAATGACAAGAAACTGAGATTCAATCACTCTACTGCATATTTCAGTGGGAGGACATTACATTAAGACATCACTCAACTGCATATTTTAACGGGAGGACAATTGCTTTAACTTATCACTCGACCACTTATTCAGTGGGAGGACTAAAAATTACAAATTTGCTGAATACCAGGCGGCAAGCCAACCTCTTCCACTTATTCAGTGGGATGAGAGTTACAAAGATAGAACTGGTTAGTAGTACTACTACCTAACCTTACAATAATAGAGATGAAAGAAGGAGAGTAATGCAGATTTCTACAATAAGGATATAAATTTCTGTTACAACCAATCTGCAGGCTGAAAGTACAAACCAACAACCTATAGAAATACCAAAATACTCATAAATCCTTCATTTTACATCCAAATCAACTCAAACTAGTCCCAAACCCACCGTACATCATAAGCAATGACAACCAATCAAAACCACACCCCAAACAAACCCTTATTTATTTTGCACTCATCCCAATGCAACACAGAAAACCACGCCTAGCCTAAGAATTTCGATTTGGCATAATAAATTCAAAACTCAAACAAATGTGTTATAAACTTACAAAGTTTATTGCCAGTGCTGGGAAGGAAGATAGAGCTGATACCCATAACCGTCAATCGCTTCGGCAGAGAGGTGTGATCGAAAATATGCTTCAGCCACAGGCAAAACCAGTGAGTCTCTAGAATCACTTCAACACCAAAAATGTCTATGGTAAACTTTGAGAATGTAGGAGAATACAATGCACAGCTAGGTACTGCATTTCAAGTACGAAACCGGGTAGCACTAGGGAGACGCACTCCGAAGCCTCAAGTTCTGTCGCCAAACCGACAACATAACATTACAAATTTTCAAGATGTCCCAAATGAGAGCCCAAGGCTCTTATTTATAACTCTTCAACACCCAAAATCAAATGCAAATTCCTCCAAACGCCAGTCCTTCATTTGCATTTCATTTCACCCAAGTGTAGCGCCACTTCTCACAAGTCAAACCTCACGCAAAAGGGGAAGGGACCCACATTAATTACTTGGCAAATAATGGAGATGCAATATAACATAATATTCCTCTAAAATATTTCACCATTCCATAGTACACATGAGTTTCACCAAACAATTAGGATAAAATAGGCATTAATCCCAATTTTAATAAATCAGTCGCAAATAATTAGATTAATTAAATATTAAACCTTAGGATAAGGAAATAATATTTAATTATGTCGCATATGACTCCCGTACTAATTATTAACACAACTAGGATGAAACTGAGCCCGGACGACCACAGAACTGTTGCAGAATCAAAACCCTGTCTACTGCCAAAAATAGAATTGTGCCACATTGCCACTTACTAAAAATAGTAAGTCAAGAACTAATGCTCAGAAAAGCATGATCATCGCGTCTAGAGGCAAAACATGGAGAGCTCAGTAGGATAGTAACATCAGAATGGCCATTCCCTGACTTACTAAAAATAGTAAGTCCTCGTTCCATCAATGCTGGACCCCTCATTCTTCATTCCACCTAGCCTACGGGTCTCAGGAATAGGCTAATGGACCACTGGAAGGTCATAAGTGAGAAGGGGACATTACAGTCTGCCAACCCCAAAATTGCTTGTCCTCAAGCAACTGTAAGGCTGGATGTAATAAAATCTCCTCATTTTCCCACATAGCATCCTCTGCTGGTAGATTCTTCCATTTGATCAAGTATTCTCTGATCACTCTTCTCCTCAAAGATCGTTCCCTAAATTCAAGGATAGCTTCCAAAACCAAAACCAACTCTCCCTCCTCATCAAGCAAAGGCAACTCAGCTGAAGCAACAACATTATGTCCCAGAGCCTTCTTAAGGCGAGACACATGAAATACATTATGGATCCTGCTGCTTGCTGACAATTCCAACTCGTAAGCCACTTCTCCAACCCTTCTGCTGACTCTGAAAGGTCCATAGAATTGTGGCTTCAACTTCTCAACCCACTCTTCTTGAGAGTAGACTGTCTGTAGGGTTGGAGCCTCAGATAAACCATGTCGCCCACCTCAAAGGTGCACTTAATTCGCTACTGATCAGCATACAACTTCTGCTGATTCTGTGCATGCTGGAGATTGTCCCTCAAAATCCTCAGAATATCCTGACTCTGCTGCATCATATCCTTTGCCTGAGGGGTTATGCTATCACCAAATACCAAATCTGCGAAGCTAGGAGCTTCATAACCATATAGTGCCATGAATGGTGGCATCCAGATGGACATGTGATAGGAGGAATTGTAACAATATTCCCCTAGGTGGATCCATCTTACCCAAGTATTTTGCTGCTCTGAGACATAGTTTCTAAGATAACCTTCCAACCACTTATTCACTATCTCGGTCTGCCCATCAGTTTGAGGGTGATAACTGGTACTTGGAGTGAGCATAGTACCACACAATCTGAAAATCTCTTGCCAAAAAACACTTAGGAACTTGCTGTCCCTATCACTCACAATGTTCTTCGGTAAACCATGTAATATGAACACCTCTTGGAAGAACACTTTAGCAAATTGTGCTGCTATAAAAGAGCTAGTGATGGCGAAGAAATGAGAAAACTTTGTAAGTCTGTCCACCACCACATAGATACTATCCTTCCCTTGAGCCCGTGGCAACCCCGTGATGAAATCCATGGAGATAATCTCCCATTTTTGATCGGGAATAGTCAAGAGTTGTAACAAACCAGCCGATAGAGTATGCTCATCTTTGTTCCTCTGACATGTATGACACTCCTTGATGTACTTCAAAACATCACTTTTAAGTCCCTTCCAAGAGAATCTCTCTCGGATCTGCCTGTATGTTTTGAAATAACCTTGGTGACCAGCAAGGGGGATGTCATGGAAAGTCTTTAGAATATTCTCTTTTAGCCTAGATTCAACTACTATGAAGATTCTTCCCTTGTACAGGATCAATCCCTCAACCAATTTGTACCTTTCATCATGAAAAGTACCTTCTATAAGGCTGGTTGCAAACTGATTTCTGGCATAATTAGCAAGCAACAACTCTCTCCAATCAGTAGTAAGCTCGCAAAGTGAGCTTAAATGGGGTCTTCTGGATAAGGCATCCACCACAACATTGTTTTTACCCTTAACATACTCAATATCGAAGTCGTAAGCCTGTAGCTTACTCACCCATTTCTGTTGTCTCTCATTTAGATCCTTTTGATGCATGAAGTGTTTAAGTCTATTGTGATCAGTCTTAACAATGAATTTACTCCCTACTAGATACTATCTGAACTTTGCAGGGGCATGCATTATGGCAAGCATTTCCTTGTCATAAATGGAATACATTCTCTCAGGACCTCTCAATTTTCTGCTCTCAAAGACTATAGGATGCTTATCCTACATGAGGACCGCACCAACACCTTCCCTAGATGCATCACACTGTAGTTCAAATGGCTTGGTGAAATCAGACAATGCTAAAACAAGGCAGGAACTCATGATCCCTTTAAACTGCTCAAATGTTGTTTGTGCCTTGTCGGACCATTCAAAAACTCCTTTCTTTGTGAGATCTGTAAGGGGGGTAGCCAATTGAGAATACCCCTTCACGAACCTTCGATAGAATCCACACAATCCCAAAAATCCCCTCAAATGTGTTATGTTTTCGGGAGTAGGCCAATCAAGGATGGCTCTAATCTTTTCGGGATCCACCTTCACACCACCCGCACTGATAATGTGACCAAGGTAGAGCAACTCTTCCATCCCAAACTCACATTTGGACTCCTTGGCAGACATGGACTCAGATTCTAATATGCCAAACACTTCATCCAACTACTGTAAATGTTCTTTCCAAGATCTGTTGAATATTAGGATGTCATCAAAAAATATCAAAACAAACTTCCTTAATTGTTCTTGGAAGATTCCGTTCATGCACGACTGGAATGTAGCAGGAGCATTAGTCAAACCAAAAGGCATGACTAGGAACTCAAAATGCCCAAAGTGGCATCTAAAAGCAGTCTTCTCCACATCTGAAGCTCTCATTCTGATCTGATGGTACCCCGATCTGAGGTCAATCTTGGAAAAGAACACTGCCCCATGTAGCTCGTCAATGAGCTCATCAATTCTCGGAATAGGATACCGATTCTTGATGGTTTTCTGATTCAGGGCTCGGTAATCCACACACATGTGCATGGTCCCATCCTTCTTTCTCACCAAAACAACAACCGAAGCAAAGGGGCTTTTGCTAGGCCGTATGTAACCCATGTCAATCAATTCCTGAATTGCTTTCTCAATCTCATCGTTCTGCTTCTTCGGATATCAGTAAGGAGTAGTCATGACTGGCTTAGCACCTTCCTCAAGCTCAATAATGTGTTCAGCGCCTCTTTCAGGAGGCCTGTCAGGAGGTGGATTTTCGAACACCTTGCTTCTCTTGGTTGTCAAAGCTTGAATGTCTTCAGGGTAATCTCTGTGCTCCTTTTGTGGTTCGGAAGGCATGACCATGATCTTGCTTCTATCCTTGATCATTGCTGAAATATCTGAGGAATAGCTGCCCTTATCTACCAATGGATTGGAAGGCATTATCAAACACTCTGCTGCCCACTCCACCTGATTATGGCGGATTGACCTTTCCATTCTTTTCAAGGATACAACTTTAAGTCCCCCATGCGACATTCCCCTCAAAACTACCTTCTTCCCTTCAGACATGAATTTCAGCTCCATGGTTTGTAGGTTTAGTGTGATCTCACCAAGAGATCTCAGCCATTGAATCCTGAGGACTACATCATCAGTCCCTCCAATACTCACCACAAAGAAATCATCTCTGATTTCATGATTTCCCAACTTCAGAGACATGTTGGAAATCATTCGGTTACAGGATATAGTGGAGCCATTTGCTACCATGACTTTGAAGCCCTCAACTTCCTCTGCCACTAGTCCCCTTTTTGCAACAATCCTTTCATCAATGAAATTGTGTGTTGCACCTATGTCAATGAGAGCTATGACATGATGCTCTCCAATCACACCCTGAACTCTGAAGGATTCATTTTTGTGAATGCTCGAGAGTTGAGCAACCACTCCTCTATCTTCTGACCCAAATTCAGGCCCTTCAGGAGCCTCCTCATACTCACTGTCCTCAACTTCAGTTTGCTGTTAGGAGATTTCAGAATCTGATCCATCTTCTGAATAGCATTCCATCTTATGCAAATTCCCTTTTCCATGGCACCTATGTCCCGGAACCCAAGGTTCTCTGCAAGAATAACATAGATTCTTTCTCCGGAGCTCTTGACGGAGCCCATCATCCATACGCGGAGGGAACCTCTTGGTCTAATTCGTGAACTTCTTCTTGTCCTTTCTGAAGGGGAAAGGCTTGGACTGAATTTTACTCTTTGGGGCAACCAACTCCATACTTCTAGATTTTTTTATAGCTTCTGCCAGGGTGGGCGGATCAAAAGCTTTGACCCATCCTCTCAAAGGTTCTTCAAGTCCCTCAGTGAAAAGGACAACCAACCGCTTCTCTGAGATGCTACTCACCATGACTGACAGGTTTTGGAATTCAGTCACGTAAGTATCCAATGAACCTTGCTGCCTGAGTTGTGCAAGTTCTCTGAACTTCACCTTTGGATCCCTGGTGTCAAATCTCTCAATCAGCTTGTTGGTGAAATCAGCATAGGTGGTGATTAAGTTATGACCAAGGGTGACCAACCCATGGTACCACCATTCGTGGGCCACTCCATCCAAGTTCAAGGTAGAAAACTTGATGGCATCCTCCTCCGGCATCGGCCTCAAGGACAAGTAATTGTCCAACTTTTGGACTCATGCTCTAGCTGTACTCTTAGCACTTCCATCAAAGTGTGCTAAGGTCACTCTTCCAAGAGCTTGCTGATAATCTCTTGGGGCAACAGACTTATAGTCATTCCTCCTTCCTCTCTTCATTTTCTGATTCATAAACTGATCCAAAGTTAGGATATCTCGGATCTCAATAGGAAGAGAAGCATACTCCATGTAGTTGTTTCTTATTTCATCAGTTGTGGGTATCTCTATTTCAACTTGTTGTACTTCTCTTGGTAGAAATACAGGTTGTAAAGTCCTTGGGGCTGAACCTCCATGGTTACTCCCATTGTTACTCCCATTTCCATTTCCTATAGGAGTGTTAGAAGTGTTGGCTTCTGGTCCATTGTTGGGCTGATTAGGGACCCCAACAACGTTCTGGTTGAGCTTTGCTAGCAGTAAAAACATCATGTCCATCATGTCATTGAATTGCCTCTCTTCCTTCTTGTCAGGTGCCTCATTTGTTTCTGTAGTCTTATCTTTCATTGAATCCACTGAATCTGAGGTATCTAGATCCTTCCCTCTATTTCTCAGTACTTCTAAAAATGTGTCCTCTTTGGGCGCTATAGGAATCTGAAACTGCTGTCTCTTCTGCTCTCTGTTGTAGTATATGACGTCTCTGTCACTCATGGAGACTTCTAAACCCACTGACTCTCACAGGCTGGCAAGAAGACCAACTCTGATACCATTGTAATATCCTAGTAATTTTTATTTTTATTTTTTAACAATAAGAAATAAAAGCAATCACCACAACCCGTTAAGGTTAGAGAAATAACCAAAACTGCTGAAAGGGAACCCTTCCACGTTTGTTCACCGAGAGACCAAGCTGGGAAGGTGAGAGCATACGGTGTTCTGGGGATCATTAGCAACAACAATCAACTAAAATTACAATGCCTGGGCGGCAAGCCAGCCCCTTCTGCTTATCCAGTAGGATAGAAACCAAACTCTTGGTGGTAAACTGACCAAGGGAAAAATGATAAGAAACTGAGATTCAATCACTCTACCACATATTTCAGCAGGAGGATATTACATTAAGACATCACTCAACTGCATATTTCAGCGAGAGGACAATTGCATTAACTTATCACACGACCACTTATTCAGTGGGAGGACTGAAAATTACAAATTTGTTGAATACCAGGCGACAAGCCAGCCTCTTCCACTTATTCAGTGGGATGAGAGTTACAAAGATAGAATTGGTTAGTATTACTACTACCTAACCTTACAATAATAGAGATGAAAGAGGGAGAGTAATGCAAATTTCTACAATAAGGATATAAATTTCTATTACAACCAATCTGCAGGCTGAAAGTACAAACCAACAGCTTATAGAAATACCAAAATACTCATAACTCCCTCATTTTACATCCAAATCAACTCAAACTAGTCCCAAACCCACCGTACATCATAAGCAATGACAACCAATCAAAACCACACCCCAAACAAACCCTTATTTATTTTCCATGCATCCCAATGCAACACAAAAAACCCACGCCTAGCCTAAGAATTTCGATTTGGCATAATAAATTCAAAACTCAAACAAATGTGCTATAAAATTACAAAGTTTATCGCCAGTGCTAGGAAGGAAGATAGAGCTGATACCCATAACTGTCAGTCGCTTCGGTAGAGAGGTGTGATCGAAAATATGCTTCAGCCACAGGCAAAACCAGCGAGTCTCTAGAATCACTTCAACACCAAAAATTTCTATGGTAAACTCTGAGAATGTAGGAGAATACAATGCACAGCTAGGTGTTGTATTTCAAGTACGAAACCGAGTAGCACTAGGGAGACGCACTCCGAAGCCTCAAGTTCTATTGTCAAACCAACATCATAACATTACAAATTTTCAAGATGTCTCAAATGAGAGCCCAAGGCTCTTATTTATAACTTTTCAGCACCCAAAATCAAATGCAAATTTTTCCAAATGCCACTCCTTCATTTGCATTTCATTTCACCCAAGTGTAGCGCCACTTCTCACAAGTCAAACCTCACGCCAAAGGGGAAGGGACCCACGTTAATTACTTGGCAAATAATGGAGATGCAATATAACATAATATTCCTCTAAAATATTTCGCCATTCCATAGTACACATGAGTTTCGCCAAACAATTAGGATAAAATAGGCATTAATCCCAATTTTAATAAATCAGTTGCAAATAATTAGATTAATTAAATATTAAACCTTAGGATAAGGAAATGATATTTAATTATGTCGCATATGACTCTTGTACTGATTATTAACACAACTAGGATGAAACTGAGCCCGGACGACCACAGAACTGTTGCAGAATTAGAACCCTGTCTACTACCAAAAATAGAATTGTGCCACACTGCCACTTACTAAAAATAGTAAGTCAAGAACTAATGCTCAGAAAAGCATGATCATCGCGTCCAGAGGCAAAACATGGAGAGCTCAGTAGGACAATAACACCAGAATGGCCATTCTCTGACTTACTAAAAATAGTAAGTCCTCGTTTCATCAATGCCGGACCCCTCATTCTTCATTCCACCTAGCCTACGGGTCTCAGGAATAGGCTAATGGACCACTAGAAGGTCATCAGTGAGAAGGGGACATTACATATAAATATCTTTTGAAGCTTGGTTTTACTAAAGGCAGTGTTGATAGTAATCTATATTATAAGATCACTGATAATGATATTCTGATTATTGAAGTTTTTGTTGATGATATCATTTTTGGAGGAGAAGATAAACTGTGCATGAAATTTGCTAACAACATGAAAAATGAATTTGAAATGTCCATGATTGGTGAGATGACATTTTTCTTAGGTTTGCATATTACTCAAACTGACAAAGGCATTTTTATCTGTCAAACTAAGTATCTGAGGGAATTGTTGAAAAAGTTTGGTATGGAGAATTCCAAATTGGTAAGTACTCCTATGGCTACAAGTGAGAAATTATCTATCAAGGATACTTCTACACCGGTAAATCCGACAAGGTATAAATATATGATTGGTGGTCTGTTATATCTAACTCAGACTAGACCTGATATTATGAATGCAGTAAGTATTGTTTCAAGATATCAAAGTAATCCTAAAGAAAATCATGAATGTGCAGTAAAGAGAATATTTCAGTAATTGGAAGGAACAATAGAATATGGTTTATGGTATTCCAGAGATGATGATTTCACTTTATGTGCATATACTGACTTAGATTGGGCAGGTGATACTGATGATAGGAAGAGCACTTCTGGTGGAGCTTTCTTTCTTGGAAAGAAATTGGTTTCATGGATCAGCAAAAAACAGTCATGCATTTCTTTATCTACTGCAGAAGCTGAGTATGTTGCAGTAGCAACTAATTGCACTCAAGTTTTGTGGATGAAGCAAATGTTGAAGGATATCAAGGTAAATTGTAGTGAACCGATAGTTATCTACTGTGATAACTCTACAACTATTGACATGTCTAAGAGTCCAATATTTCACTCTAAGACTAAGCATATTTCAATAAAGTATAACTTTCTGAAGGACAAAGTTGAAGAAAAGGAAGTCAAATTGGTTTATGTGAACACTAAAGAACAGATTGCAAACATACTCACTAAACTGTTGTCTAAGGAATCATTTGAGTATTTGAGAGACAGGTTAGGGGTTTCTGACCCTCCGACAGAGACTTGATTGATGAAGTTTGTCATCAGTCCGACATGTATTATCAGAAACATTATTCATTCCGGCATTGATGAGTGGTGCTACTACTCAGGGGGAGTAGTCAGCTTTGAGATTCAAAGGTTTATATTATTGCTTTGATATTTTTGTCATATTTCTGGCATTGATGTCAAAGGGGGAGTGATAGTAATATGAAAAATCATTCAGAACCTTATAGAGATATCATTCACAAGGGGAGAGCTATTGATTGTTGGTTATCTTCCACAGGGGGAGACTTGTTTGGCATTTATTGGTACTTAGATGTTTTTCACATCTAGTGTTGCCATCAATGCCAAAGGGGGAGATTGTTGTCATTATGGATGAGTTGATTGTGGTGCATTGATGTTTTGTCATTGATGTCAACACGAGTTGATATGGATGGTTACCTGCAAACAAGCTTAGTTATTGGTAGAAGAGATTATCTGTTGACACTTCCGACATTTTTGGATCAGTGAAGTATATTGGATTTCATGAGTTATATGCTCCATGAGCATGTTTTGGTCAGTTGGTATTGGCTTGGTAATTGGATGTTATCATACACTCTGGTAAACCCTTACCGACACTGGTTTAAGGCTTTACCGATAGAGCTTTCATTGAGGAATCATGACAGGATGCATAATTGGTGTTGGTGCAACTTTTTCATGGATTTCAGGATGCTAAAGATGTTCATTGATCGTGCTTCAATCGCTTGAAGACATTGCTTTGGCATGGTGGACCCAGAATAGGTCCGGTACCTATCTAGGTTTTCGACCAGTATCATGCTAGTACTCTACACGTTACTTGGATGATTCGAGATGTTTTATGGATTTGTTATTATTGTTTTGGTCTTAAGACGACATGGCATATCATTGTAAATGGAATTATGTAATGATATTATTGTAATATCTTTAGGTGGTCGACCTAATTGGTTTAAGCCTTAGGGTTTGTATAAATAAGAGGTAGAAACTCTTTGTTAAGTATCATGGTTATTGGAAAGGTCATGGTCAAGGAATGTAATGTGCGAATATTGTAATATCATTCAAGAAAAGGAGTTGGTCGATCATTGGCGATCGAATTGGATTCAGAAGAGGATTTAGTCCTCCAACATTGAGCTTAACCGGGACTGTAATCAGGCATAGTAGATGCTATTTCCAGCAGTTCACTCTATTGGATTGTTGTCCCTTTATCTTGAGAAGGTTGTAGCCTCTCTGTAGTCAGTGAGACTCTTTTGTAATGAGCAGTATGCTCTAGGCAGTGTGCCTTCCTGCAAGTGCAGGCCCCTCATTGTAACACATACTTTCTGCAAAAGTATCATCTGACCGTGGGTAGGCTTCTCACCGTGGTTTTTCCCTTTCTGGATTTTCCACGTACAATAAATTTGGGATTGTTGCATCCTCACGTGTTCCTTATTTTATGCACCATTTGTCTTAGATGGGTTGTTGCATCCTCATGATGCATTCTCGACACCAAACATTTATATCATGCGTCTTATACAAGTTATTGCATGCTCGAAACCAGACCAAAGCCTTAGACGAGGTACTTCATTCCCGAAACCAGACAACATCATATCAAGATGAGTTGACTAGCATAACACAATTTTCTAGACCTTTTGACTCTTTCTTTTCCTTTGCGAGATGAGTTGACTAGCATAACACAACTTACTAGACCTTTCAACTTCTCTTTCTCTCTTTTTAGGATTAGTGGATGTAGCATAACACAACTTGTTACTTGACTCTTCCTACCCACATGGATCACACAATATAACACAACTTGTTGTCCCATGAGAATCTATTTTTCCATGGATCACCTAGCATAACACATCTTGCTAACCTGTGGTATCCATGTTCCCTCTTGCTTTTCCTTCCATGAACCCATACCGTAGCACAATTTTCTAGTATTGGATCATGGCCTTTTCTCCTTTTGATTGGTGTACATCGTTGTTATTTCTCTTTCCACTTGCGCTCTTGCAATAATATGTCGAGAATGATATTAGTAGATGAGACATTTTGACTATTGAGGTTCATTCAACTACTTGACTTGGAGCTTTGTGTTTTAGTACTAACGTTATTTTCTTTTATTTGTACTTGAAGGTTACTTGCATTGATTGAAAGGAGGCTTAATTATCCCTTAGCATTATCCTATCCCTATCTTGTATTTCTCTTAGATGCTCTATCTCTTCATTTATACTTTACCAAGAGCATGACTGTAAGATCATACTCTACTAAAGTGGGGGCTAAATGTAGCATCATAAATTATACACCTTTATTATTGTGTTTTTAGTACTTCCCATTCCTCTATGCATTATATGACCTTTATTTTAATTAATTAATATTTCATTCAATGCTATGAGTCTCATTCCACTTTATTACATCAAAATTTTATTATTTGGACCCTTAAATCTAAGTGTGCCCTTTATCTTTTATTGTCCCGATTTATCCTTAATCCTACCTCAATTGTAACTTCCAAAAAATATTCACATAGCTATACATCATGTTTTGAGCCATCGATCTAGAATTATATTTGAATTTTGTTATCTTGTATTCCTAAAAATTTGGGAAAAAGTTGTCAAGGCTAGGTCGGCCCAAACCTCTTGGTCCCGTTCTTTTTTCCCTGAATTTTGGGAAGACAATAAGATGGTCCTACCATATTCAAATCTAGCTCCATGCAAAAATACACTAAGTCTATGTCAATGTAAAGGTATAAGGCTTCCTCCTCAATTCATTTTCAATATCTCATCTCATGCCAACATTATCATCCAATTCAAGAGCAATTCTTCTTCCTCAAGAGCAAATTTGATTCAGGGAGCAATAAACTACATCAGACATCTTCATATTATGTTTAAATTATGATTTCATGATGAAATTTATGTATTTATCATGTTATTTCATCAACACATGGAGGACTTATTGTAAGAGCATTGCATCACCTATTGAAGGTATAATCATCTACATTCAAGCATTTCAATTTTAGATATAGCCTTGTCCTCAAAGGGAAGCTATCCAATTCAATTCAATTTCAATTTCTAAGTAAAATTATTATTTCAATTCCAAGATTAATTCCTAAATAGAGGTTTTAATTAAGCCAAACCCTATCAACAAACCTATTTTTGTCTTTTTGTGTGGAGGAAATCAACTTAAGAGTTGTGAGCGAAGAATCTAGTAGAGTAGACGACAATAATCAGACAACTTTTGAAGGTGCAAAAATTAGAGGACCAAGTTGGTTTGCACCTCCCATTCCTAGTAAATTTTGATGATCTTTTGCCATTATATTCTGCATGTAATCCCAATCTCGAATACATTTAGTTTGTCTGCATTCGACATTCGCAAAACTAGGTCAATTCACACTTCTTGATCCCAACAAGTCCACCTGAAATTTTTGTCATAGGTTCCGATATATCCTTCATTCTTATATCCTATTTTACAGCTCTGCATGATATCTTGAACTTATTGAAACTGTTATTTTAGGTCAAATTCTCAATGTTTGTCCTAGATCTAGCATTACAATTCAAACCTAATTCAAATTCAATTTCAACTCAAACAAGGATGATTAATGTA
The DNA here is from genome assembly GCF_030272615.1 of Cryptomeria japonica. NCBI lineage: Eukaryota > Viridiplantae > Streptophyta > Pinopsida > Cupressales > Cupressaceae > Cryptomeria > Cryptomeria japonica. The sequence continues at coordinate 490,470,105 of NC_081414.1, forward strand.
ATTTGTAATTAGTCATTTTTTAGGACTATGTTGACATCTTAAGGGAGGACATATATGGAGCCTCCTAGTGGCATTTTCAACTATGAATTTTCAATTTAGGATTGTTTCTGTATATGGTGAAAAGTGAATAATGAAAACAACAATATTGAAAGACTAACAAAGATCCAACCACAAAACCCTAGCCTAACAATGAAAAAGTTCCACCATACACAAATGAAGATACCTAAGATCATGCAAATAAACAATAACAAAACAAGATATACCATTCACATTTCTAGTAGGGTTGCAATCTCCATTGTCTCATATCTCCATTGATCTTGTTCAATATATTTGGTCTCAGATTCTATGTGTGCACAAGAGCTCAATAAAGAATGGATTGTGGTAGATAGGTTGATCACAAGAAGGCTTAATTGAAGAAGTTGTTAGGATTGATAATGAAGAGGGCATCCTCTTATATAGATAACACTGTAAGAAATGAAGGGATAAGATTGAGAGGTGTAAAGATAAATGGTCGGCTAGGATTAAAGGGTAGATAGAGGAAATAATTAAATGATAAGAGGGTAGGCAAGAGAATAATTAAGAGATGAGTGACATGTGTCATGGGTAGAAAAGACTAATGAATTAATTAAATAAATAAATATTTATTTAAGTAATAGAGGAAGTGGGATCAATTAAATAAATAAAATATTTATTTAATTTAGAAAAAATGACAATTTAAATAGATAAAATGTATTTATTTAAACGAGGAAAGGCTTAGAAGAGGATTAATGAATATTAAATAAATAAGAATTTATTTAATTAATAGAAGACTTAGGATAAAATAATTAAATAAATAAAAATATTTATTTAATTAGACAGGACAATTTTAGGTGTCTACATTTTGCCCCTCTTTGAGACAATGCAACTTGTTGCGTTGGCTCAAAGAAGATAAGATAAACTGATACAAAGTTGCCCCATGATGGGAGTGATATGCCCCCTTGAGAGATTGTATGAAAATGTTAGAAAAGATCATAGAAAATCTCTCGATAAGAAAGAAAGGCTAGAAAGGACTGACAAGATAGGGTGACAAGGTCACGCAGGAAAAAGACTGACTCGAGGAATCAACAAGATCGTGTCTATGTCTTTAAAGGCCAAAATTGATAGTTCTGTGATGAACATATGCTATCAATTGGATAAGCTTCTTATAGGATTCACTCAAACAGGTTTCCTAGGGAAGACAAACTGAAAACAAGGCTAGAATTGACAATTCTGTGATAAACATACGTTGCCAATTGGATAAGTTGTTGAGAGGATTCACTCAATAGGTTCCTTAGAAAAGGCAAACTGGAAAGAAGGATAGAATTGATAATTCTGTGATAAACATATGTTGCCAATTGGATAAGCTGTCGAGAGAATTGACTCAACAGGAGCCCAAAAATAGGTAGCTTTGCTAAGTTGAGAATAGGATAAGTCGTCGAATAGATAAAATCTGGCGAGTGCTATAGCAAGATGGGATATAGTGCAATGCAACAAACATATACACTAGGATGCAATGCCATGTGCTAGGCATACGCACTAGGATAGAACTTGATGAGCAACACCATGTGATGGACATAGGTACCACTAGGCTAGGATAGGGTAAGATAAGTAGCACTATGTGATGAACATGAGTACCACTAGGATTGACACAACTTATTTGATTGGATGCAGGAGTACTTACCCCAGATTGAGTCTAGAGAGCGATTTCCTGTGACACAATAATTACAAATAGATTTGACTGTTGAGGACCATGCCGCAATCAAGGCAATGAGATTGACACATTATGTATATGCCTGAGATTTGGGCAAACACGAGACTATTGACTACTTTGGTGAAAAGATGGTCCCGTAGGGTCTATAGGAGGGGACAAACGAGATGATCTAGGGGCTGATCCTTCAGGAGCTCAGATTCCTTTGAGGCCAGCTGGCTTCGACAGAGGGTCTTTATCATAGCTCTCTTGGATCCCATTTTGCATCAGTTTTTATATGATGATGTAGACACCTTTGGGTGATTTTGTAGCCATATGATATTTTGACATCATTGTATCATGACACATTATTTTTTGATATATATATATATATGAGATGACTCATTCCTTGCGGTAGCTATATGCATGTGTTCCTATGTGATGTTTCTATATCTTTTATGATGATTTTATGATGCTTATGATATTATATGATGATGCAAATATGTACATGATGTTATGCAGTATGTTTTTGTTCTTTTTCTGTTTTATATGCTTATGCAAATATGGATATACTATATGTAGGTGGATGTATGATTATTAACATGCTATAATTATTTACATGATGAGAATGCAAATGTATATATAATATGCTAATCAGTGGTGTGTGTAGGATGTGATGTGATTATGATTTCTAAATGTATGTATGAAATGAAATATGCTAACATGTGATGATGAAGGTGCAAACTACATGAAATGCAGATATTTTTGGTGTGTCATTATACTCAGTCATGTGATCGCGCATTACATGGACTCAAGGAAGGACGATGGAGGTAAATCACAAAAGAGGGATGGAAGATAGAATATATGGAAGTGAAAGAGCTTATTGTGCTTTATCATCATTGAGCTTTATTATGGCAAATAGGTTATGACAATCGAGGTATAGGTTCGACCTAGAAATTCATTGTACCCATTTGCATGGAGATCACACAGTCGCAAACAAGGAATGCCCCAGTTCACACTAGACTCATAGTGTCCTCATATCCTTGGACAAGTCATAGCATTACTAAGAGACAATACACATACAACAAAACAATAGGTGAACATATCCCATCCTGGCCTTTCTAGTCAAATGCATCCTGGAGATATAATCTTTAGTCAGAGACATCCTGGAAAAGCTAAAAGACATGCCACCAAAAAGATAAAATCAAAAGAAAACCAAGACTTGACTCCAACACAATGAAATCTTCAAGTTATTTGTGTTTCTTGCCACATATGTTAACATGTAAATGATTTGGTCACAATGTTGTCATCCTGATAAAGGACAAATAATGTTGAAAACCATATTGTTGCCAAAGTCTGCTGAAAGATTTGATTTGTTGAAATCCCACTGCTAATTGCGCCTCATCTGAAACTGATTGAGTCCATGAAATCGATACTTTATTGCGAAGAAGAACAAAACTTTATTGTGGAAGGGTGATACAAATGAATTTTTATTGTGGATTGTGCGTGAAAAGGAGGAATGAAAAAGACGATGCTCCTCAAAACATGCGATGCTCAAGGTACCACTTCCATCACTAGATTTAGGATTTTGCCCCAGTTGCAGATTGGTCCTGATTTATTATGGAAGAAAATGGCAAAAAGGGAGGTTTATTACGAACGGTTAACCAATCTTAGGTAGATCAATAACAAGCCATAATGAGAATAGGTAAGTTTATTATGGATGGATAGGCTATGATTGTGTGCAAGGTGAAGTGGAAAAGGGATTGAATCCTGAAGGAGGGAGGAGCAATGCCTCTACACATGGCGCTTGTACCCTGGTTTTCACCATGGTACTTTCCCAGGGTGCCACTGAAGTGGTTTTCACCGTTGGACGAATTTATTTCTCTTTACTTTTTTCATTTTTTCAAACTTTTTTTTGTCACAAGGCGCCTGTTTGCCAGGTTTTCATCAAGTAACGATTTTTTTTATTTTTATGATTTTTTTGTATTTTTGATATTTTCTTTTATTTTTTATAATTTTTTGACTTTTTGTATTTTTGATATTGGAATATTCTGAAAAGCTATGTGTAAAACCTGCGAAGGTGCATGTTGTTAACCGAATCTTCCGAAGGTTCTCCATCTAGTGTCGAGAGTTGATATGCACCTGATCCATAGAGTGTTGTGATGACGTAAGGACCAAGCCAAATTGGTTCAAATTTTCTCTTCTTTTCTCAGTCCTGTTGATTTTTAGGATTTTCTCTAAGAACTAAGTCACCCACCTCAAATGTGTGAGGCTTTACCTTATGATTGTAGCTGTGACTCATTCTCTATTGATAAGCCTTAAGGTGATCAAAAGTAGTTTGTCGTCGCTCATCCAATAGTTCTAGCTCCTGTAAGTGGGAGACCCTATAGTCTTCATCATTGACTATATCGCGCAAAGAAACTTGTAAGGATGGTAACTCGACTTCAATAGGAAAGATAGCTTCAACACCATAGACAAGTGGATAAGGGGTGGCTCCAGTTGGTGTATGAACACTTGTGCGATAAGCCCAAAGTGCGGGGTTGAGTTGGATGTGACAATTTCAGCCAGCGTCATCGACTGTCTTTTTGAGGATTCCAAGAATGGTTTTGTTAGATGCCTCAGCTTTACCATTACCTTGAGGGTAGTATGGAGTGGAAAAGAGGTGGTTAATATGAAAGCGATCACAAAGTTCATGAACATCATGGTTCTTGAAATGGCACCCATTATCTATGACAATGGAAAGGGGAACATCGTAGCGACAAATAATGTAGTTAAGGATGAATGTAGCAATCTATTTTCCAGTGACTTGAGTGAGAGGAATAACTTCAATCCATTTTGTAAAATATTTTGTGGCAGTGATAATGAAGTTATGGCCATTGGAAGGAGGGTGAGTCTTGCCTATGAGATCGAGTCCCCATTGACAAAAGGGCCAAGGAGTCACGATCGATTGAATTTTCTTGAGATGGATCATGAATGAGGTCTCTATGAATCTGACATTGCTTACATTTCTTGACAAACTGATATGAGTCTTTTTCCATAGTAGGCCAATAGTATCCAGTCCTGATAAGTTTCTTGGCTAAGGTTGGACCACTATAATGGGCACCGCATATACCTTCATGAACCTCTCATAACGCAATATGAGATTCATCACTTTCTAAACATCTAAGAAGAGTGCCATATAGACCTCGACAGTAAAGGGTATCACCTAAAATGACGTAGCGAGAAGATTGGTGGATAAAAGTGTGGCGCTGATTTTTGGAAAGGTTAGGGGGAAGAGTATTGTTACGAAGCTCTGTAAAAATGGCACCGTACCAAGGGGAATCGAGACCAATGACACATATCATCTTGGCAGGAGTGATCTCATATGAGGGAACCAAAAGGTTATCCACCAAGAACTCATAGAGGGTCTCATTCTGCAGTAGATCAATCAATGAAGCAATATTAGCCATGGTATCTGTAGCTCGATTGTTTTCTCTTGGAATCTGCTCAAAGATTATCTTTGTGAAGTATTTTTTTAAGTCATCTACCATTTTCTTATAAGGCAATAATTTTTCATCTTTTGTCTGGTAGTCATCATTTGCTTGACGAATTAAAAGTTGAGAGTCCCCAAAAACATGAAGTTCTTGGATCTTCCACTGAACCGCAATTTGTAAACCTCTTGTTAATGCCTCATACTTTGCTATGTTATTGGTGCAAGGGAATGACGACCGATAGGATTTAGGAATGGAACCCCCTTGAGGTGTGATAAAGAGGATGCTAGCTCCTGCACCATGCTGCGTGTATGAACCATCAAAGTATAATTGCCAAGGCTTTGTGTGTGTCACCGTCAGAATGGATTCGTCTAGAAACTCTGAAGTTATAGGAGTATCATCAATGATGGGTGCATCTGCCAATTGATCAAAAATAACTTGTCCTTTGATTTCTTTTCTATCCACATATTCATTGTCGAATACACTCTAAATCATAACCCATTTAGCTAATCTGCCAGTGAGTGTTGCCTTATTGAGAAGATATTTTAGTGGATCTATCCTTGCAACGAGATTAGTTTTATGAGTTAGCATGTAATGTTGTAATTTTTGTGAGGCAAAAACCACAATAAGACATGCACACTCAATCAATGTGTAACTAAGGCCATAGCCAACCAAAGTACGACTGATGTAATATACTACTCTTTCTTTGCCTACATTGTCTTGTTGTGCCAAGAGTGCCCTCAGTGCTGTTTATGTTGCTGATATGTAGAGTAATAGGGTTTTTTCTAGAATTGACGGCATCAAAACTAGTGGGTTTAGGAGATAATATTTGAGTATCTGAAAAGCATGTTGAAATTTATCATCCCACTTGAATTTTATATTTTTGTGGAGTAGATGTTGAAAAGGATGACATTTATCTGCAAGTTGAGCAAAAAATCTTTGTATAGACTGAGGTCTTCCCTGTAAAGACTGAAGTTGACTGATATTCTTTGGTGGTGGCATTTCTAATATAGCTCTAACTTTTGATAGATCGGATTCAATCCCTCTCTTTGAGACAATGTATCCAAGGAGCTTCCCATAGGTTACTCCAAAGACACACTTCTTAGGGTTTAATCTAACTTTGTATTTTTCTAACCGATCAAAGATCACCAAAAGGATGTCCAAATGTGTTTCTCTTTCTAATGATTTATGCAGGAGGTCCTCAACATAATCTTCCACGGTAACATGCATAAGATCATAAAAGATGGTAGTAATAGCTCTTTGGTATGTAGCACTTCCATTCTTTAGTCCGAAGGACATGACATTCCAGTAGAAAGTTCCCCAAGGATAGGTGAATGTTGTTTTGTGTTGATCCTTAGGTGCAATTTTTATCTGGTTGTAGCTGAAAAATCCATTCATCTAACATAACATTGCATGACCAACTATAAGATCCACTATCAAGTCAATATTTGGCAACAAAAAATCATCTTTAGGACAAGCTTTGTTCATTTCTCTGAAATCCGTACATATTCTGATGTTGCGATCTAGCTTGTTGATAGGTACTAAGTTAGAGACTCAGGGTAATCAATCGGTCTTATGAACCCAATGTCCAACAGTTTCTCAAGTTCTACCTTTACTAATAATGCCACTTGCAGATGAATTTTCCTCAATTTTTGTTTCACTGGCTTTTCTCTTGGTGTCACTGTCAAATGGTGCATAACTAGATCAGGATCTAGTCCAGGCATATCCTCATATGACCATGCAAAACTGATTTGTCATTCTGTGAAGAAACTTATGAATTTTAGTCTTTCTTTTTCTGTCAGGGATAGTGCTAAGAATATGTTGTGCGAAATCTCCTATGTGCCAATGTTTGTCTTGGTAGTTTCCTCCACCAACATGGATGATTTCTCTTCATATGATGTTGTCGAGAGAATGTCAAGACTTCCATCTTCATGGACCTCAGAGAGTTTTTCACCCTTAGATACGTCCTTTATTTTTACTTTTTTAGAGTCAGACAATGCCACAATGTGGTTTTCACCATAAGACCCATGATTTATTTTTATTTTTAATTTTTTGTGACTAGAAGGCCCAACACCCTCACTGATGTATGCCACGCTATTGAGTTCTATAGTGTACCCCTCTTTATGGTCCCCAAGTGGAAGATCATCTCGTATACCCAAGTAGTCTATGAAAGAATCATCGTTTTCAAATGTTTCTAGTTGTAAAGATCCTTTTTGGTCCCAATCAATAAGTTGTGGGTGAACAAGGGAAAGGCCATCAATGTTTTCAAAGTCAGTTGGAGTAAGGGTAAAGACACAATTGTCTTTAGGTATGTCAAGGTAATTGTCGAGGTCATCGCTAGCACTCTCCTCATATGTCTCAATCGTAAACGAACCCAAATTGACATCACTATAAGCGCATTCAACAATGGGAGTCCTCACTCTACGTGATTTCAACCTAGAAATGAAGACTGATTGGGATCCTCAAAAAAATTTCTTTATCATTTTATTCTTATGATGTAGACTCTGGAGTAGTTTGATCGACCCTGAATTTTCTATTGAATTCTTCTTCCTATGTGGGTTCACCTAGTTCTCTTAATGTTTCGTTGAGCTCATAATCATTAGATGATTTATCTAAACCCCATTCCCATTTATTGGAATCGATGGAATATCGTTTATTTTATTGATCATTAGAGTCTATGATTTGCAATGCTCCTTTAGATTTGTGAGTACCTAATCTAAAAGGTATGAAATCAAGTCCTTTGGAGCTCAGATTTTTGAATGCAAATTCTGGTTGCAAAGGTTGAGTGATACTTTCTTTTCTTAAGCCTCTTACCATCATATCCAAAATTTTGCAAGAACTTGAATCCTTTACCATACTTTTCACATGGTATCTTGATGTGATCTTGTGTATCCACTTCGGGTTCTTTATAAAGAATTTTGTATAAGTATTCTTCTTCCATCTCACCCCACTTTTGGAATATAGTAGGATCCCATTTTAGTGTAATGATAGATACCTTTTTAGAAGGATGTGGTCGTCCATACTCTTTTTGGAGACTCCATTACTTGTTTTAGGTACATAGTTTGATTTAGTGTGTACTCGCCCATGCCTTTGTCCTTATATTTCCCTTTAAGCTCACCTTGTTTTGACGTTGAAGGTTTTAATGATTCAAGATCAACATATGCGGATGTTGGAGTTGCTTCTCTATTGATTGGTATCATTGTTTGCAATTTTGGTCGCATGTTATTGCAATATATGATCAGATTCGGGTCACCGTTAACAATCACTTCAAATCCATTGTGTGGGAACTTGATACATTGATGATATGTAGAAGGAACAACTCTCATTTCATGGATCCATGGGGTCCCAATAGTATATTGTATGTGAGCTCTAAATCAAGGACTTGACATACCATATCCTTCATAATTGGCCCAACTCTGAGAGGTAATGTGACTATGCCCTTGGATGAGCGCTCTTCATCATCATATGATTTTATGGTGATTGCATGTGTAGCATTCACAACCTTTTCAGAATATCCCAATTGTTTAATAGTGTTAAATATAGAAATACGTAGAGGTGCATTATGAGGTTGGGTTACAAATGCATCATTGGCTTCTATAAATGTAAGGCTATGCAGAACGGAAAGGTATCTCACCATGGCTTGAAACTGGTCCACATTCAGATCAGTGGGTACATAAGTCTATCTCAAAAAATTGCCAAGGATGACCTTGTGTGTGAGGGATATGCGTAAAATCTCAAGGATGGAAATGGGGGCGGGTATTTTCCCTAGCTGATCTACAAGGTCATACTCATTCTTGGTGAAAAAATAGGTCGTGGTCTTGGATGGAACGCCTTGCAAGGTGACTTTACCTCGATGATTTGTGACATTACATTCAGAGGTTTCAGTTTTGGAAGATGAGGAATATGGTCCAATGCCTTTCAAAATAACTTTACTCCTTTGGGTAGAACCTTTGGGAGTTTTGTCCTTTATGATAATAGTCGAAACATGATTGTCCATTGAAATCTGATTATTAGTAGAATCATAATCATAGGGTATCTTGGTATAATTATCTTGATTATCTGTAGTTTTGTTTTTTCCCTTGTCATATTTAGGAAATGGCTCCTTAAAAATCGCATGCTCTTCATTGGAGGTATGACCATCAACTTATATGTCACGTATGTCAATGAGATCCTGTATGATATTCTTCAACCTGTGACAATTGCTATTTAAATTCCCTTTGCTCTTATGATATTCACAATATTCATCATCATTCCACCAATTTAGTTTTACTTTCGGCTCATATGGTGGATTATCGAGTAGTGTTATGAGCTTGTTTGCCACTAACTTCTTAAATGTTGTTTCAGTTGGTTCTCCCAACGGAGTGTATTTCCTTTGAGGTTTTGGTTGCCTTTGATTGTTCACTTGATTGTTTGTATTAGAAGAACTTGCACCAGGGAAAGTTATGTTAGGTTTCACAACATTTGCATCTACTACCCCGTCATTGACTGTGTTCTTATTCTTGTTCCAAAAGCGGGGTTTGTCTTTCCCATTTTATTCCTCTTTGTTCTCTTTGAATATCTTTATGACACCTTGTTCAATAATGACTCTTTTTTTTTCCAGTCCTTTCCCAATGACCTCTTTGAAGGTAGACAAACAAGATTTTCTTAGCTCATATCCAATATCCTTGTTGACGTTTTGAGTGAATATTTATACCATTTGTTTTTGTGGGATATCAAAAGAGCATCGACTAGAAAGACCTCTCCATCACTGTAAGAATGAAGAGAAGGATTCCCCATTTTTCTTCTTAGTATTACACAAGGTAGTTACTGACATATCTGTTTCAATTTTGTATGAAAAGTGTTGTATGAAAGCCTTTGCTAAATCACACCATGACTTAATTCCCAGTGGAAATTGGGAGAACCATTCCATTTCTTCTTCACCTAAGCTTTGTGGGAACATTCTCAATAAGTATGTTTATTCTCCTGCTACCTCAATGCAAGCTGTGAAAAACTGTCTTATGTGTGCCTTAGGATATCCTTTGCCTTTGTACTTATCAAATTTTGGTGTCATAAAATGTGAAGGGAATGGAGGCATTGGAATGCTTCTATCAAATGAGTAAGGACATATGTCATTCATTGTATATACTGATCTATGTGGTCGTATGAGAAAAAAGAGTTATTATGGTGATAGGTATTTCAAGATCTTCACCGATGACTATTCTAAAATGATCTGAGTGACATTTTTAAGAGAGAAATCAAAAGCATTTAATAAATTTAAATCATTTAAAGCTCTAGTTGAGAAGGAAGCCGGTAAGATCTTGAAGTGTTTAAGATCAAACCGAGGAGGTGAATTCACATCTGATGATTGTAAAGTTCTGATGTCAATAGTTAGAAAGATGAGAGGGGGGGGATGAATCATACAAACTTAATCTTCAATATATTCAACAGATTCAACCTCGTTAGCTTATACTACAGAATATGTAACCAAAACTGTAAAACATTCAAACTCATGAACATATAACATCACAACACATATAACACTAGATTTAACATGGAAACCCAAATAGGGAAAAACCACTGTGGGATTTCGGACCGGCTAAGAAATATACCCTTCTAGAGTATGCTCGGTTAAAATAAAATCATGTTAAATATTACAAACACATTGCTAGATGTGACCCGGTTAAGGGATTTCCCTTAGACTTGTTAGAGTCTTGCACTTTGTTAGAAGTGACCTTGTCAAAGGATTTCAAACACTCATTTAGAATGTTACCTTGCTAGAGGATTTACAAATAAGACTGTTAAGTCCACTCGGTTAAGAGATTTTCTGTCACTTACAAAATAAACAACAGTAATCAAATATATCTGCAACTTCACATCTAAAATGCTAAAGCAGATTCTTATTTGCTCAAAACAATCTTGTCATAGGACTTGTCTTGTCCCTCTGCTGGGCTCCCTACTCTGTTATTCAAACAGGTCTTCAAGCTTCTGTGCTCGGTAATCACTATGTAGCGTGCCTGTGCTTACACTTGCGTGCATACATTGTTCATCAATAATTTCTTATTTATAAACAATTTGCTAATTGCTGAATCTCCTTGATCACATTTCCCATGATCAATCATAGCCATCAGATCTTCAATCTTGACTAGGTTCAATGTATCCTTTGATCTGAAAACATTTTACCTCACCTTGGAACTTGTATTCCTTCATAGGAACTTGTGCTAGGTTATTGCGGTTCAATCTGTGCTGTAGATCTTCCTCTTGATTTTCCATTGCTGTAGATCCTTAACAAACTTCATGCACGACATACCAATCATTTATTCATCTCCAGCTCATCAGCATCCTTCATTAAATAATGCTTTTATCCATCCAATGCGATCTATTATAACTCGGTTGTTACTCGGTTAATACTGAACTTCACTCAGTAGACATTCTGCCTTCTTTAACCGATATCGACAACCTTAGGGTTTATCGACTAGGTACCTTAGGGTTTACCAACTAGGTTATTTGCTCGGTGACATGGTACAATATTAAACTTACAATAAACAACATATGTAGGATATCAAAACAATCTAAACATCATGATCTCATCATTGTCTAACTTGGTAATAGTTGCCCATTGAATAACTTATTATCCCCCTTATTTATCACATTCTTTTTGTGTCACTTACCGACCTCCTAATAGTCTTCAAATCAATCTTTCTCAAGATATGGCAACTTCATACTGAATTACAATATCAATTTCATGACATCAATGACAAAATAATGTTATAAAGATAGTTATCATCCTTCTTCAGTTATATCAATAATCCTCTCCAATCTTCTCAATATCCTTATTGAAATATCAACAATCTCCTTCTATTGAAATGCCAACAATCTCCCCCTTTGGCATTGATGGCAATACCAACTTTTAAATGGTAATACCAACGAGATATTCAAATTGATTCGGATTTAGATTGTTGTGGAGACTTCTCCTGTTATCCTTGAGTTGTTTTCTTCTTCTGAAGTCTTCTAGGCTTTCTCCCTCTTTCATTAGTCTTCCAAGTTGTTATCTTGCATTTAGTCTTCTCCCTTTTTCAGTAATCTTCTCCCCCTGTCATTAGTCTTCTGTTATCTTCTTCATTTAGGGCTTTACCATTTAGTTCTACCATTTAGTCTTCTCCCCCTTTGACAACAATGCCAAAAGGAAAAACTAATTCATGATTTCTTCCCCTATGAAGTGATTTGCCTTGCTGTGTTACACATGTATCATCTCAGTCTCGGTCAAAGCAACTTGTCTCTATTCACTATTACCTGCACACCTTTAGAAAACCTCCTAAAGTGCGTAAATCAACATCAATCCACACATAATATTTTGTAGATTCATCAAATTGATGCTGTCACCGAACTGTGTCAGTGAGTAGAAGATAGGGGTAGGACCCCTAACTTGCTTCTGAGATACTCAAAAGTGTCCCGTGGCAGTGGCTTTGTGAAGATGTCTGCTATTTGCTCCTTTGAACTGATATATTCCAGCACAACTTTCTTCTTTTGAACTTCTTTGAGATAATGATACTTTATAGAAATATGTTTTGTCTTAGAGTGCATTACCGGATTCTTTGAAATGTTAATGGCACTCGTATTATTACAAAATATAGTTACTGGCTCGGTAACCTTTTCACTTATACCTTCGAACAGTTGTTTTATCCATGCTATATTAGTGCAATTCAATGCTACAGCAACATATTCAACTTCTGCTATTGATTGTGAAATGCATCCTTGTTTCTTGCTAAGCCAACTTACTAGTCTTTCTCCTAAAAAGAAAGCTCCACCACTTGTGCTTTTCCTGTCATCAATGTTGCCTGCCCAATCAGCATTAGTATAAACTTTTAAATCAAAATCATTTCTCTTTTCATATACTAAGCCATAATCTTCAGTGCCTCTCAGGTATCTGAAAATTCTCTTGATTGATGTCATATGGATTTCTTTGGGATATGCAGAGAATCTTGCAACAATACCTACTGCATGTGCTATATCTGGTCTACTGTGCACAACATATTGCAACTTTCCAATCATAGATCGGTAAAGTGTCTCATCAACAGATGCAGATTCATCATTCTTTGATAGTTTACAACTAGTAGTCATAGGAGTACTTACAGGTTTAGAATCCTCCATTCCAAATTTCTTCAAGATTTCCTTTATGCACTTGGATTGAGTAATGAAAATCTCATCTTTCATTTGTAGTATTTGTAAACCTATAAAATACTTTATCTCACCGATTAGTGACATCTCAAATTCTTTGCACATTTCATTACCAAACTTTTTGCATAGAGAATCATTTCCACAAAATATAATGTCATCAACCAATATGGTTGAGATCAGTATTCCATTGTCCTCATCATTCTTCATGTACATATTGTTGTTTTCACTTGTTTTTATAAAACCAATCTTGATTAAGTAAGAGTGCAATCTCTCATACCATGCTCTAGGTGCTTGTTTCAGACCATATAAAGCTTTGTTCAATTTACATACCTGATCTTTACTCCTGTCTTCAACAAATCCTTCAGGCTGTTCAATATAAACTTCTTCTTCTAGTATACCATTCAAAAATGCAGATTTAACATCCATTTGATATACCTTGAAATTTTTGAAAGCTACATATGCCAACAATGTTCTTACACCCTCAAGTCTAGCCACAGGTGCAAAAGTCTCACCATAATCTATTCCTTCTTCTTGAGCATAACCTTTGCAAACTAGTATTGCTTTGTTCCGAATGACCTCACCTTTTTTCATTTAGCTTGTTTCTGAAAATCCACTTTGTACCGATTACATTTTTGTCCTTCGGTCTTGGGACCAATGTCCATGTTTCATTCTTCTTGATTTGATCAATCTCTTCTGTCATAGCATTTACCCAATCCTCATTGTTAAATGCCTCTTTTACTATTCTCGGTTCAAATTCAGATATCAGACATGTGTTTTGTCTCAGTTTGTTCCTTGTCATCACTGGATCATCCTTATCTCCTATAATCTAACTTGATGCATGATGTCTTCTGACATATTTGGCTAATATAGGTTCGATAGGCTCTGTATGATCTTATTCATCACTCGGTAACTGGATATTATCTTCATTTTCTTCAGCAACTTTCTCGGTAGGACTTCTTGGTTGAACATAAACAAATTCTTCATAATTTTCTGGTTCTTTGGAATTTCCTTCATCATTTCTTTCTGCAAATTCATCAATTCTCACATTTGCACTTTCTACTATTTTGTTAGATGATTTGATCAGACATTTAAATGCTTTACTTCTAGAAGAATAACCTAGAAATGTTCCTTCCTCACTTTTCTAATCAAACTTTCCATTTATGTCATCTTTGTGTACATAGCATCTACTTCCAAAGATTTTAAAGTAACTTACATTAGGTTTCTTGTCATACCAGATTTAATATGGTGTCTTCATAGTTCCTTTCTTTAGTTGTACTCGGTTCAGGGTGTAAACTGCAGTGCTGATTGCTTCTCTCCAAAATGTTTGAGGTACCCTCTTTTCTATCATCAGGGTTCTGGCACAATCTACAATTGATTTGCTTCTTCTCTCAGCTATCCCATTTTGCTGGGGTGTTCTCGGTGCAGACACTTGCCTTTTTATACCATGATCATTGCAGAATAAGTTAAATTCATCATAAGTGAACTCTCCTCCTCTATCAGATCTAAGAAATTTCAGTTGTCTTCCTATTTCATTTTCAACTCTTGCCTTGTACCATTTAAACATTTGAAAAGCTTCTGATTTTTCTTTTAAAAACATAACTGACATCATCCTTGAGTAATCATCCACAAATAATATGAAATATTTATCACCATAATAACTTTGAACTTTCATGGGACCACATAGATCAATGTGTACTAGATCTAAAATTCCCTTAGAAGTGCAGGACTTACTTGTAAAGCTTGATCTTGTCATCTTACCCATCTGGCATCCTCGACACATAGCATTCTCAGGTTTTTCCAGGCTCAGTAGACCTCTTACTCGGTGCTTCTTACTTATTTTGATCAGATTATCAAAGTTTACATGACAAAACCTTTTATGCCATAACCAGGTATCTTCTATTTTTGCATATAGACATTTGTTCTGAGTTGAGTCAAGATGAAATGTATTACCTTTTGTTTGTGTCCCGGTACCAGCCAACTTTCCATGTTTGTCATGAACTTTGACACATCCCTTCTGGAATTCTATTTGATATCCTATATTGTTTAGTTGTGCTACACTCAACAAATTGTATTTCAAACCTTCAACCCAGTATACATCATCACATTTAGCATTGTCAAGAAGTGTTATAGATCCTTTACCTTTCACCGGACATGGTGCATCATTACCAAATTTTACATAACCTCCATCATAGTCTTCTAATTTAACAAATTTATGTTTATCACCTATCATGTGATGTGAGCATCCACTATCTATGATCCAAGAATCATTATTATTTATGTGAGATATTAGGGCCTTTTCTTCATACCTTTCTTCATCTGATCCATCTTTAATAGCCACATAAACAACTTCCTCTGTATCAGTTTCATCAAATTTATCATCATTGGATTCCCCATCAGCTACTAGGCATGTCTTTCTATCTCTCCTTCTGAAGTCTTGGTGTCCTCTGTATTGGTTGTCTTTCTACCTATTATCTCAGTATTCTCTCTTTTCACTAGATTCTTTGTCAAGGCAGTTAGAAGCCATATGTACAATTGAAACATTTTAAAGGTATCTTTCCTTTATACTTACCTTTGCCTCTCGGTAACCTTCTGGGCAATAGTGCTTCAAACTCTTCTTGATTTTTGATTTCTTCATATAGTTTGTGTACCTCTTCCATGTTTTTGCGAAATCTTTCACTTGCTCCACAATGATTTCCTTTAGTATACTTATACATTCTATCATTGTAATCATCAGATTCACCAATATGAAAAGAACTGAATGCAAATTCTACTTTATTTACCGAAGACCCATTATTATCAAAATTACTTAACTCAAATGCATGTAGCTTACCAATAGTAGCATCCAAAGAAACTGGCATGTTTGGTACAAACCTTAGTTCATTGATTGCAGAGACTCGAATGACATAAGTAGGTAGAAGTGTTCTAAGAAACTTACTTGTTACATCCTTTTCTTCAATAGTTCCTCCTGCTCCTTTGATTTGATTAACAATTTCATTTAACCTTGTACTGTATTGGGTTATGTTCTCACCTTCATTCATTCTCATGGATTCAAGTTGTCCTCTTAGACTATCTACTTTTGCTCTCTGAACATGTTCATCACCACCATACACAGATATGAGCTTGGTCCACATTGCTTTTGCATCATTACAGTCTTCTAGATCATTAAACTCTGAGTCGGTCAATGCTGATGTTATTTCAATCATAGCTTGAATATGTTCTTGTCTGCCTTTATCTCTCCCAAGGTCATTGGGTTGGTGCTTGGTGGTATGTAATCATTCTCCAAATAATATGTTGCATATTCTCCAATTCCTGATAAATGCAGCTTCATCCTTTTCTGCCATGTGGAGAAACTTGACTTGTTCAGCTTTGGTGCATCCCTTTTATACATCTTCGGATCTTTCCCTCAAGTACCTTTAAACTTTTCTTCTGGAGTCCACAGCTCTAATACCAATTGTAAAGTTTTGATGCCAATAGTTAGAAAGATGAGAGGAGGGGGGGGTGAATCATACAAACTTAATCTTCAATATATTCAACAAATTCAACCTCGGTAGCTTATACTTCAGAATATGTAACCAAAACTGTAAAACATTCAAACTTATGAACAGATAACATCACAACACATATAACACCAGATTTAACGTGGAAAACCACATAGGGAAAAACCACTATGGGATTTCGGACCCACTAAGAAATATACCCTTCTAGAGTATGCTCGGTTAAAAGCAAATCCTGTTAAAGATTACAAACTAATGGGAATGGGAATGGGAATGGGATACACTAGCCTAGTCTATGCTCCTTGATCCTCTCCTTGGATCACCAGGTGTTTTAACCACACCCTAGGGTCTCTAGGACTTCCCTTCCTTGTGGAATCCCCTGACCTTGCCCAATCCACCCACCAACAATCTGTGATTTTCCTCCCTAAGTCACATCTACTCTCAAGCATTAAAAACCCTCACATAGGCTAATAAGGGTTTAGCTCCTCCTTCACCTTCTTAGGTCCTAGCAAGGTTAGGACAAGTCTCTGACATGGTTATCCATCCATTAATGTGCCCCCAATAGGTTTTAACCTTCCATTTCATTACCGATCTCACTATTTTGTTTTTTTCCTACAAAATAGGGCTACAAGGAAATTAGGCCTCCATTCCAGACTTTTAGGGCTCCCTCTTGCAAACGATGCACACACTTGTGAAACTTCCCAAAAGGATTGCTAATCATTTAGCAAGGGCTCAAATATTTTTCTGGTTTTGGGCCTCCAAGTGTCCGTACACTGCCCTAGGTGAATTTTGGGGTTTTTGTGGGTTTTTTCAAGGGTTTTAAGGCCTGCCTGGGTCACAGTGATGGTTTACTATCTTTGCCACCTTATTTGGATTGGTGGAAGCTCTTCCTTCTCACCAATGGTGCTTCACACATCCCTCTACACCTCCTCCAAAGGGTGCCCCCCTCCTTGCCCTACCTTGCTCTCATGGACCTCTGCAACTTCAACCCTTCCTAGCCGGGCATAGTCTAGTCTCGCCTAGGGGTGGGTCTTTGAAAGACTTTCCTGCATCTTCAAGGGCCGTGCTTGCTTTGGGATACTGTACAAGGTTTTCACTCCTATTCGCCATGGTTTCATGGTGTCTCCACAATGGGGATAGGAGTTATCATTCCATTACACAAAACAGTCCAAAACTGGACAGTGACAGAGTACTTCACAAAATAATTACAAACACACACAAACCTGCACAAGAACCTACCCTAAGTGCTAAAAATGAAAGGATAAACACAATGAAAGATTTACAACACCATTTAATTTACAAAACAATCCATTATCAACCTATTAATGCTTCATTTGTGCTGACTAGCAACAAAAACACAGTCAAGTCACAATCAAGGTCTTTTCTCTTGGTCGTACAATCTGACATCCAACCCCTCATTTTAGGGTTTGCAATAGCTTATAGTGTCTCTACCTTGGTTGTTGTGCCCTGGTTAGGGTTCCTAATGCCAAACTAAGGTTATCACCTATTTGGAGGAAAAGTTGCATGACAACTTTGAAAAGTTGTCATGCAACTTTTTACAACTTTTGAGCAACTTCTACAATGTTGCTTTTCTTGGCTTTTGAGCCTACCTTGGGCTATCCTATGGACACAACCATGTCAAAAGGACCCCAAACACATCAAAGGCACACCTACCTTCTACTGCACAAGAAAACTGAACCTAGATTTATGAACCTAGGACCTAAACTAGGACCTAAACAAAACCAATGAGCTCTTAGCTCTTATTACATTTACATGGCTTCTTAAAGAAGCAAAATTCCAACAAAGGTCACATGGGGAAAGACCTTAGAAAGGTGCTTCTACACCATACTCCCCCTCTGCACAAAATTAAGGAACTAGGGGAGAGATGAGAGTCGAGTCAATACCAAATTTCTTGAACCTGCTCTCTTCAACCCAAGTGGCTTCAGACTCAGGTTGACCTACCCACTTCACCAAGTGTTCCATGTAGATTTGGTGTCTAGTAGACTTCTTCACCCTTGAATCCAAGATCTCTTCTGCTATGGGTTTCTTCACTTGAGGTAAGGCATTCACATCCAAGTCTTGTAGTACCTTGGCTTGATTCTTAGTTTGCCCTGCTATTTCACCCTTGTATAGTATCAGATCAGCAACATTGAAGACTGGTGATATAGCCAAATCTGTAGGAAGATCCACCTTGTAGGCTTTGTCACCATATTTGGATAGAATTCTACAAGGTCCTACCCTCTTCATTTGTAGCTTAGTAGGCTTGCCGCTCTGCACTCTAGCTTTGCTTAAATGGACCATCACATAGTCATCCACTTTGAACTGAACCTCTCTCCTTCTTTCATCCACTTTTGCTTTCAGTTTTTGAGTAGACTCTAGGATGGCTTTCTTGACCCATTCTTGGACTTCCTTGATGGTTTGAGTGAAGTCCTCTGCTTTCCCACTCTTCATCTCCATGGAACCAAGTTCTCTTAGTTCACACACCCCTCTTGGATGTCTGCCATAGACAACCTCAAAAGGACTCCTTCCAGTGGTCCTATTTACACTGCCATTGTAGGCATACTCAGCTTGTGGAATAACTAGATCCCATGTCAGCCCATACTCCTTGGTTAGACACCTTAACAAGTTGCCTAACACTCTGTTAATGACTTCAGTTTGACTATCAGTTTGTGGATGGTAAGCTGAGCTGAATGACACATTAGTTCCTAGTCTCCTGCATAAGGTTTGCCAAAAATGGCCCATGAACTTGCTATCCCTATCTGAAACAATACTTAATGGGAGTCCATGAATCCTTACAATCTCCTTAAAGAAGAGATGTGCAATATAGCTAGCATCATGATTAGTTCTACATGGAATGAAATGGCTCATCTTAGAAAATCGGTCTACCACCACATAGATGCTATCCAAACCTGTCTTTGTCTTGGGGAGTCCTACCACAAAGTCCATGCTCACACACTCCCAAGGCCTATTTGGGACCAGTAATGGTTGATAGAGGCCTGCATTACTTGATCCTCCTTTTGCCCTTTGACACACACCACATTGCTCCACATACTTTCTCACATCTCTTGGCAACTTAGGCCAATAGTAGTATCTCTGTACTAGATCCAAAGTTTTATTGACTCCAAAGTTTCCACTCAGACTACCATTGTGTTTCTCTTGCATGAGATTTTCTCTCATGGATCCTCTAGGTACACATAGCTGATTGCCTTTAAACAAGAGACCATTTTTGAGAGTGTAATCTGCATACTCACCATGAAAATGATTCTCAAACTCATTGCAAACCTTGTAGGCTGATGAGAAGTCCTCATCTTCTTCATAGAGATCCTTGAAACCTTCTATCCCTATGCTCTGCAATTGTAATTCTTGGACAGTCAACAACTTTCGGCTCAAAGCATCTGCCACCTTGTTAAGCTGGCCCTTTTTATGCTTGATGGTAAAGGTAAACGATTGGAGGTAGTCCATCCACTTCAAATGTCTATTTCTAAGCTTCTCTTGAGTGTTAATGTAACTCAAAGCCTGGTTATCTGTGAACACCACAAATTCCTTTGGGAGTAGGTAATGCCTCCACTTCTTGAGAGACTGAACTAGTGCATACAACTCTAGATCATATGCAGAATACCTCTTCTTTGCCTCATTAAGCTTCTCACTGAAAAATGCCACAGGCCTTCCCTCTTGACTCAATACACCCCATACTACAATTCCACTTGCATCACACTCCAATGTGAATAGTTTGTCAAAAGTAGGTAAGAGTAGGATGGGTTTTGTGGCTACTTCTTACTTCAATAATTGGAATGCTTTATCAGCTTGTTCCGTCCATTTGAACTTAGTTTTAAGGCCTCCTTTTATGGTGTCAAGCACTGGTGCACATATGCCACTAAAGTTCCTCACAAACTTTCTATAGAATTGGGCTAAACCATGGAAACTCCTAACTTCAGTCCCTATTTTAGGGGCAGGCCAATTCAAGATTGCCTCCACTTTGCTTGGATTCATCTTCAAGGTTCCCTTAGACACCACAAACCCCAAGTAGACTAACTCTTGCTTCAAAAAGTCACACTTCTCTAAGTTGATTGCCAACTTCTCTTCATGCAACCTCTCTAGGACTAACCTCAAATGTTCAAGGTGCTTCTCTTTGGTTCTGCTATAGATGAGTATGTCATCTAAGTACACTACCACAAACCTACATGTGAAGTCCTTCAACACCTCATTCATAAACCTCATGAAGGTGCTTGGGGCATTAGTAAGTCCAAATGACATCACAAGCCATTCATACAACCCTTATGTGGTCTTAAAAGCGGTCTTCCACTCATCACCCTCCTTAATTCTAATATGATGATAACCACTTTTAAGGTCCAACTTGGTAAAATACATGGCACCTCCTAAACAGTCCATCAAATCCTTTATTCTAGGAATAGGAAATCTGTACCTTATGGTGATCCTATTGATTGCCCTTGAATCGGTACAAAGTCTCCACTTGCCTCCCTTCTTTGTTGCTAGTACTACCGGGACTACACATGGGCTGATGCTCTTCTTGATCAGTCCTTGATCCAACAACTCCTGCACTTGCCTTGCCACCTCCTTATTTTGGTCAGGTGTGAGCTTATATGCTGCTTTATTGGGCAGGGATGCACCAGGTACAAAGTCTATTTGATGGCTAATAGACCTTCTTGGTTGAAGTGTTGCAGGTGCTCCATCACTCACTATATCTTTATACTCTTGCAACATTTGTTTTACCTCCTTAGGTACCTCTATCTGCAACTTATCTTCCTCCTCCTTTGGCTTCACAAAGATGGCACATCCCACTGTCTCCTCTTCATGTAGCAGGTGTAAGAACTCTTTGCCAGTATTAAGTAAAACACTAGGTGTTCTTGAGGTTCCCTCATCATTCTCTGTCAGAGACTGAATCTTAAAGGTGTTGTTATCCTTCTTGAAGGAAATGGAGTTCTCCTCTCCATCATAGATCATCTTCCTATCAAATTGTCAGGGTCTACCTAGCAGTAGATGCCAAGCATCCATAGGTAACACATCACAAAGGATCTTGTCCTTGTATCCTCCAATAGAAAACTCCACCCAAGTCTGTTCATTGACAAGCACACTTTGCTCTTGATTCAACCATGTCACCTTGTAAGGGCTAGTGTGGGGTATCTTTGTGAGTTTCAACTTCTTAGCTACCTCATCTGATATGATGTTATCAGTTGACCCTGAATCAACTATCACCTTGCAAACTTTACCAAAGATTTTGCATCTCACCCTAAACAATGCTCTCCTATGCTTAGGTTCATCCTTTACCGGTTGTCTTATCAAGACTCTATTGAACATCAGATTCTCCCCAATCTTTGATTCAATATGGTCCACCTCAAGTGTTTTGCTACTTGATGTGTCTTCATGAGCATAAGCAACCCTCTTTCCATTGTTTGATGAGGTAGGCTTGTCAGGGCATCTATAGGCCGGGTGTCCCAATTGACCACAGTTGTAGCTTTTCATGGTTGCAAAGTAGGAGTTACCCCTGTCAGTACCTCTACCCCTACTTGGACCCCCTTGTGCACCTCTTCCTCTAGAATGGCCTCCTCTGAGATTGGTTTCACTGCTATGTTCAGTCAACTTGGACTCTCCTTGATTCCTTTGCTCATTTGCCTTGCTTTGGTAACCACCTCGGTGATTTATTTGGTCTCTACCTCTGCCTCTACCCCTGTTGTTAGAGTCTCCCTTCCTTTTGTTCCTCTCTTCCACCTTGACAACAAGCTGATGACATTTTTGGACAGTAGTAGGATTCCATAGGCTTATCTCCTCTTGGATTCCACTTTAGGCCACTTAGATACCTAGCCACCTTGATAGATTCCTCCTCTTGGACTTTTGATCTAAGACAAAGATTTTGAAACTCCTCTATGTAGGAGGTCACATCAAGGTATTTCTGCTTCAATCCTTGTCTCTTCTTATGAAGTTGGACTTCATAATCCTCTGGTAAGTAGTTCTCCTTGATCTTACTCACCATGGTCTTCCAGTTGGCTATAAGTAGCTTTCCCATGCTAACTCTCTCTTCTTGCAAGTACTTCCACCATGTCAAGGTTGCTCCCATTAGTCTTGATTTGGCAACCTTAACCTTTTGAGCTTCTATCACACCTTCACACTAAAAGTGGTTCTCCATACCCTCAATCCATTCTATGACAGTGTCAATGTCCATCCTTCCACTGAAATGTGGCAATCCTTCAAAAGCTTTTGTATTCAAAGCCTCGATGGCCTTTACAAAAGGTTCTTCATTGATTAAGGGGTCTGGTTTAGGTATGATGTCATCAAGATCAATTGCCTTCTTGCCTCTGTCACTAGTTTCCGCACCCCAGAGTTCTTGTGCTCTCTGAACAACCACTTCTTGCAACTTGTTCCTTATTTCACTCATAGCATCTTCAAGGAGTCTATTTTTCTCCTTTTGCTCTTCTACCTCCCTAGCCAGCTCTGCATTAGTGACCATTATGTTCTCCCCTACTGATTCACTAGAATATAGAGACATGCACGGTCCACCAAATCTTTAACTTGCACTTTGATACCAATCCACTGACCTTGCCCAATCCACCCACCAACAATCTGTGATTTTCCTCCCTAAGTCACATCTACTCTCAAGCATCAAAAACCCTCACATAGGCTAATAAGGGTTTAGCTCCTCCTTCACCTTCTTAGGTCCTAGCAAGGTTAGGATAGGTCTCTGACATGGTTATCCATCCATTCATGTTCCCCCAAGAGGTTTTAACCTTCCATTTCATTACCAATCTCACTATTTTTTTTTTCCTACAAAATAGGGCTACAAGGAATGTGCCCAATTAGGCCTCCATTCCGGACTTTTAGGGCTCCCTCTTGCAAATGATGCACAAACTTGTGAAACTTCCCAAAAGGACTACTAATCATTTGGAAAGGTCTCAAATATTTTTCTTGTTTTGGACCTCCAAGTGTCCGTACACTGCCCTAGGTGAATTTTGGGGTTTTTGAGGGTTTTTTCAAGGGTTTTAAGGCCTGCCTGGGTCACAATGATGGTTTACTATCTTTGCCACCTTATTTGGATTGGTGGAAGCTCCTCCTTCTCACCAATGGTGCTTCACACATCCCTCTACACCTCCTCCAAAGGGTGTCTCCCTCCTTGCCCTACCTTGCTCTCATGGACCTCTGCAACTTCAACCCTTCCTAGCCGGGCACAGTCTAGTCTTGCCTAGGGATGGGTCTTTGAAAGACTTTCCTACATCTTCAAGGGCCCTGCTTGCTTTGGGATACTGTACAAGGTTTTCACTCCTATTCCCCATGGTTTCATGGTGTCTCCACAATGGGGATAGGAGTTATCATTCCATTACACAAAACAGTCCAAAACT
Source organism: Cryptomeria japonica (assembly GCF_030272615.1). Lineage (NCBI taxonomy): Eukaryota > Viridiplantae > Streptophyta > Pinopsida > Cupressales > Cupressaceae > Cryptomeria > Cryptomeria japonica. Next base: position 490,494,277 of record NC_081414.1, read on the forward strand.
GGACAGTGACAGAGTACTTCACAAAATAATTACAAACACACACAAACCTGCACAAGAACCTACCCTAAGTGCTCAATATTAAAGGATAAACACAATTCAAGATTCACAACACCGTTCATTTTACAAAACAATCCATTATCAACCTATTAATGCTTCATTTGTACCGACTGGCAACAAAAACATAGTCACAGTCAAGGTCTTTTCTCTTGGTCGTACAATCTGACATCCAACCCCTCATTTTAGGGTTTGCAATAGCTTATAGTGTCTCTTCCTTGGTTGGTGTGCCCTAGTTAGGGTTCCTAACACCAAACTAAGGTTATCACCTATTTGGAGGAAAAGTTGCATGACAACTTTGAAAAGTTGTCATGCAACTTTTTACAACTTTTGAGCAACTTCTACAATGTTGCTTTTCTTGGCTTTTGAGCCTACCTTGGGCTATCCTATGGACACAACCATGTCAAAAGGACTCCAAACACATCAAAGGCACACCTACCTTCTACTGCACAAGAAAACTCAACCTAGACTTATGAACCTAGGACCTAAACTAGGACCTAAACAAAACCAATGAGCTCTTAGCTCTTATTACATTTACATGGCTTCTTAAAGAAGCAAAATTCCAAAAAAGGTCACATGGGGAAAGACCTTAGAAAGGTGCTCCTGCACCACAAACACATTGCTAGATGTGACCCAGTTAAGGGATTTCCCTCAGACTTGTTAGAGTCTTGCACTTTGTTAGAAGTGACCTTGTCAAAGGATTTCAAACACTCATTTAGAATTTTACCTTGCTAGAGGATTTACAAATAAGACTGTTAAGTCCACTCGGTTAAGAAATTTATGTCACTTACAAAATAAACAACAGTAATAAAATATATCTGCAACTTCACATCTGAAATGCTAAAGCAGATTCTTATTTGCTCAAAACAATCTTGTCATAGGACTTATCTTGTCCCTCTGCTGGGCTCCCTACTTTGTTATTCAAACAGGTCTTCAAGCTTTTGTGCTCGGTAATCACTATGTAGCATCCCTATGCTTACACTTGCCTGCATACATTGTTCATCAATAATTTCTTATTTATAAACAATTTGCTAATCGCTGAATCTCCTTGATCACATTTCCCATGATCAATCATAGCCATCAGATCTTCAATCTTGACTAGGTTCAATGTATCCTTTGATCTAAAAATGTTTTACCTCACCTTGGAACTTTTATTCCTTCCTAGGAACTTGTGCTAGGTTATTGCGGTTCAATCTGTGTTTTAGATCTTCCTCTTGATTTTCCATTGCCGTAGATCCTTAACAAACTTCATGCGCAACATACCAATCATTTATTCATCTCCAGCTCATCAGTATCCTTCATTAAATAATGCTTTTATCCATCCAATGTGATCTATTATAACTCGGTTGTTACTCGGTTAATACTGAACTTCACTCGGTAGACATTCTATCTTCTTTAACCGATATCGATAACAGGGTTTACCGACTAGGTACCTTAGGGTTTACCAACGAGGTTCTTTGCTCGGTGACATGGTACAGTATTAAACTTGCAATCAACAACATATGTAGGATATCAAAACAATCTAAACATCATGATCTCATCATTGTCTAACTTGGTAATAGTTGCCCATTGAATAACTTATTATTCCCCTTATTCATCACATTCTTTCTGTGTCACTTACCGACCTCCTAATACTCTTCAAATCAATCTTCTCAAGATATGGCAACATCATACTGAATCAAAATATCAATTTCATGACATCAATGACAAAATAATGTTATAAAGATAGTTATCATCCTTCTTCAGTTATATCAATAATCTTCAACAATCTTCTCAATATCCTTATTGAAATATCAACAATCTCCTTCTATTGAAATGCCAACAAAATTTGTTAATTATTGTGATAAACAGGGTATAAAGAGACAAATGTCTACTCCGAGGACACCACAACAGAATGGCATAGCAAAAAGGATGAACAAAACAATAGTTAAAGCTGCAAGAACCATGTTATTGTAGGGTAATGTATCCAAAATGTTTTGGAGAGAAGTGGTCAGTACTATTGTATACACTCTAAACCGGGTACTGGTAAAGAGAGGTAACAATAAGACACCCTACCATAATACCCGCTTTTACTTAATCAAAACAATAAGACACCCTATGAGTTATGGTATGGAAAAACCCCTTGTGTAAGTTATTTTAAATTTTTTGGAGGTCAATCTTCTATTAAGAGAGATAACTACACTGAGAAATTTGATGCAAAATCTGATGAGGGAATTTTTCTTGGTTACTCTTCTAAGAGTAAGGCATATAAATGTTACAATAAGAGAATGAAGAAAATTGTTGAAAGTGCTAATAAAAAAGTTGATGATCTATTTGATAAGTCTAAAGGTTCAAGCAGATCAGAACCTGAAAAGGATGACAATGAGGAAAAGTTTGTGATCATTGAACCGGAAGCAAAGAACAATGAAGAACCGACGAATGCAGAATTAGATGCTCAACCGATAAGTGATGACAGTGAGGAAGAAGATGAAGAACTTGAGGAAGAAGATGTAGAACCAGCATAGGTAATACCTAGATATGTCAGATTGAATAATTCATAAGAGCATATAAGTGGTGATAAGAATGCAGGTGTGCAAACCAGGAGAAAGATCCAAGAGAACTCATATTTGATATCTACAATTGAACCCGAGACAGTTAAGGAAGTACTAAAGGATGATGATTGGGTGAATGCAATGAATGAAGAATTAGATCAAATTGAGAAGAATTAGACATGGTCACTTGTTCCTAGACCGAAAGGATAAGAGTGTAATTGGAACAAAGTGGGTCTTTAGGAATAAATTGGATGAAGAAGGAAATATTGTAAGAAGCAAGGCAAGGTTAGTCTATAAAGGGTATTTTCAAGAGGAAGGTGAGGATTATGGTGAAACATTTGCACCTATTTCTATATTAGAAGGGGTAAGGATGTTGTTGGCATTTGCTGCATATAAGGGATTCAAAATCTACCAAAAGGATGTTAAGTCAACCTTTCTAAATGGATTCTAGAAGAAGAAGAAGTATACATTGAACAACCGGATGGATTTTCCTTAACTGATGATAAGGACATGGTGTGTAAATTGCATAAAGCACTATATGGTCTAAAGCAGGCACCGAGAACATGGTATGGAATATTACATGCACATTTTTTTCAAAATTGGATTCCAACGTACCAGTGAGGACAACAACATTAATTTGAATATTGATGGAGACAAGATGCTCATAGTAGAAGTTTATGCAGATGACATCATTTTTGGTGGAAATGATGATATGTGTATGGAATTTGCTGATATAATGAAAAAGGAATTTGAAATATCTTTAATCGGTGAAATTAAGTTTTTTATTGGCTTACAGGTTCAACAACTAGATGGTGGTATTTTTATTTGTCCGACCAAGTATATTTAAGAGGTGTTGAATACTTTCGGCATGGAAGACTACAAACCGATAGGAACACCGATGGTGACAGGCTACAAGTTGTCAAAGGAAGATGCTTCCCCTGCTATTAGTGAAAAAGAGTATAGATCTATGATTGGCAAGCTACGCGATGTTGGATTAGTGGCTAGATTTCAAAAAGAGCTTAAGGAGAGTCACATGGTGGCTGTGAAGAGAATTTAATGGTATCTCAAAGGCATAGTAGACTATGGTTTATGGTATCCCTATAAAGGAGATTTTACTTTGGATGTCTTTACTGATGTTGATTGGGCAGGTAATGTGGATGATCAGAAAAGCACAACCGGTGGAGATTTTCTACTTGGAAGAAGATTAGTGGCATGGACGAGCAAGAAACAAACATGTGTTTCTCAATCTACAGCTGAAGAAGAGTACGTAGCTGCATCCATGAATTCCACGCAAGCAATATGGATGAGACATGTGCTAGAAGGATTTTAGATAGATATGTCAGAACCGGTGACTATCTATTGCGATAATACAAGTGCAATAAACATTTCTAAGAATTCTATAATTCATTCCAAAACCAAGCACATTGAATTGAAGTATCACTTCCTAAGGGAAAGAGTTCAAGAAAAAGAGGTGAAGATGGAATATGTGAAGAGTAAAGATCAGCTAGCTAATATCTTTACTAAGCCCTTACTGAAAGCTACCTTTGAGTTTCCTAGAGGTAAACTAGCGGTTAGACCCCTACACCGGAAGAACTAGAATAATTGAGATCCATCAATCCTGTGGATTTCATGTTTCTTTTTCACTAAGGATTGATGAAGGTGCAAGCTACTCCTTTGGGGGAGCAAGTCTGATGTAAAGTTCTAATTTAATGCTTTGTTATATTTTTCCTTATTTGAGTAGTGGAGATGTTGGAAGAGGCAGCAACAAAATTGAAGATAAGTGATGCATTTACACCTTTGGCATTTTGGTCAAAGGGAGAGAAGAAAAGAAATCATCAGATATGGCAGAAGTTGAAGATCAGAAGATCAGATTGAGAAAAGCATTGGTTAAGGGGCAGATGACAAAAGGAGGAGAACCGACAGATGATGTGATACCGACAAGCAAGTTACAGATGATGATGTACTATGATTGTATATCTGATTAGTGTTGCCATCAATGCCAAAGGGGGATATTGTTGACATTTTCCATAATTGATACAGATACAGGTGATGCACTTGAAGACTTATGACTGCACTGGTAAAGGATAGAAGTCTATTTGTGATGAAGAGATTGAGATTCTATGAATACATGACATGATCAGTTATTTGTGTTGTCATTGATGGCAACTAGCGTCAATTGATGTTCCTGATGTTTTGTTTTGTCATTTTAGTGATTTGGTTTACCAGAAGACAGGGTTTACCGACATGGAACTAAAGTCTGTTAAGTAGGACTTTAACTGGTAAAGAAGACATGTTTTGATTGAAACAGTTGATCGATGATGATTGGTGATTTGTGGTTTGGATGGTGAACTTGTTTCATGGAAATGTGTAATGACTGGAACCGGAACTTGTGAAGATTACCAGAAGGCGTGTTTCAAATTTTTGATAAAATTTTGCTAAGGTTTTAGTAGGGTTTAAGACTAGTAAATAAATCATCAAACTAGTAATGATTTCTGTTATGATGGTGATCGACGACAAGTCTACATGAAGTTGGTAACATGGCACAACCCGCGTGAAAGATTTAATTTTTTTTTTGGCATGATTAAAGGAAGAATTTCTTGGGAATCAGCGAAACACTTAGTAGAGTATTTTGAGGGTTTGACTTTGGTATAGATTGGATTTCCGTGATGGGTTACAATCAATCAATGGTTTATATTGCATTGTAATTTATTGTAATGATCTATATAATGATCTGTGATGATCTCTTATGATTTGAATTATAAATTCATGATGTAATTAGGGTTTTGTGGCCGCCCTAGTTGAGATGGCTATTTAGGATGACACAACTGATGTTTATTGTGTCGGTGGTCTTAGAGAATGTGTTAAGCCATCCAAGTGAAGTGTGAGATCTTCCTGAGAGTTGTAGAGTGTTGTGTATAACTAGATCTAATCAAGCAAGCAGAGAAGTGCAAGTAACAAATCATTTTCTTACAGTTGTTCCCTAGCAGTTGCAACAGGTTAAATCCCTTAATCGGGTAGGTCCTAACATGCCTTAAACATTTAAGTCCCCTAACAGGGAAGCTCTCAAAAGAGTGTTAAATCCTCTCACGAGGTTGATCCTAACAGATCATCAAGCTCCTAACTGTGCTGCTAGGAAAATCCCTTAACCGGGTGACTCCTAACAGGGTATGCTCCTAATCGAGCGTATTGTAAGCTCCTAACAGGGCTAAAATCATAACAAGGTGTACTTCAAAACAGTACAAATATTTGTGGGTACCAACTCCTAGCATGGTTTTTTCCCTATTTGGGTTTCCACGTCAAAAACTTATGGTGTTCATGTGTGGAATGTTTTTCATGTGATGTTCTTGTTTATGTTTCATTTCATGCATTATTTCTGAGACACGGGTTATGATGTTTTATCATAAGTTTATCAAAGGTTACTGGTACTAATAAGGAGTTGTTTGAGAATTTTTTTGATCTGATTGATAAGGTTAATGAGTTGGTAATTGATCAAGTTTATATGATTTCTTTGGTGGTGAAATTATTGATAGTTGAGGTAAATGATTTGATTAATGTGGTAAGAAAATCTGATAAAGAGGTTATTAGATCTGATTAAAGAAGTTGAGATATTTGTTAAATGGTTTCAGATCTGAGATAAGTTTTTTTTTTAGTTAATGTTTCAATTGGTCTTAATACTAATTCACCCCCCCCCTCAGTACTAACCAAATCCTCATAGGATTAACAAATCTGACACGCGGTCTCCTCATGTCATGATTTTGAATATTTGCTTGAGTGTAATTATATGCATTGCTATGATCTTGAGTATCATCATGAGCATGTGTGGTTGTAGTTCTCCTCCTTGGGAAAGGACGACTGCGGGGTTGTTCATGAGAGGTTCTATCATAATTGGCATGAGAATGATTGTATGTGTTTGAAATTTCAGGTTTTCAAAATATGGAGGAAGGTGTCTCAAGAACAAGATGCTCTCTCCTATTACCACCATTATTGGGCCTCCTTTTCCTTGTATTAACTTGATTTATTTGATTTGTATCATCCTCCAAAATTTGTGACATATCAAAATCACGGGGTAGTCTTGTTCCACTTTGTCTCATGACTTGGAAGAAATATTTTTTATCCATTTTCATGATCTCTTGAACCAGTTTATTAAAATGGGGATCCATGATAGTTTCCTCAACTTCTACAGAATCCACAGATACATTATCATTATCATCATCATTTCCATTATTGTTGTCATTGTTGTAATTGTCTGATATATTATTACGATTGTCAAATGGATTATAAAATTCATCTCCATCAAACTCATAAATACTCATGTTTAAATACCTTAAAGATTCTTTGACTTCCCTTCTAGATCTTTTTGAACGGGTTTCAACCATAGACTAAAGTCTTGACCAAAATGAAAGGTAGTATGAAAATGTAAAGACTATGGAAGACCAAGAGGTGTATGAAGTGTAGATGATTCTAGGGTAAACCTGCAATGTCCAAGAGTCTAATACCAAAGTATGTATGTTTGAGAGTAAGGTGTGGCTTCCAAAGAACCGATGGACCTTGATTAGGTAAGTTGACCTTGACTCAAGAAGACCAAATGAGACCCTAAGATGATAGATCTTGATACGGGAATCACCTAGTGTTGTGTTGTAGTATGTTTGCAAAGTTTGATGAGGACAAGCAAAGTAAAATTTTGACTCAAATTTGGAAAATATGTATGAGGGAAATGGAAGTGAAGCAAAATGATTGACTATGTGTGACCAAGACAGGTTGACTAAAAAATGAAGCCCTATAGGAAGTAGCCTTAGAAGCTCTTTAAATCTGAAAACTTAAGTCCTTTTTGTTCTTGACAATTTTCCGTAATTTCTCAACTGTGAACACAGATGCAGTTTTAACAAACCCAAACATGATTTTTGATCCCAGACGTAGTTATAGTAAACGTAGATGCATTTTTCTGGTGATTATAACAACTTTAGCTTGAAAGTCAGAGACACAATTCTGCTCTACACAGACGTAATTTCTCAACACGGACGTGGTTCAAATTGACACAGACACGATTTAAAAAATTTCTCTGGCAAATGTGACAGCATACTTTTCTGACACCCAAATGTGATTCTTCTCTACACAGACATGATTTTCCGACACAGATGCAATTTAAACTAACACAGACATGGTTCTAAAAATGTTTTACAATTATATCCAATTATAAAATTGTTGAATGTGATCAAATCTCAATTATTTGACTTTTAGTGACAAGAAAACATAGTAAAACAGTGAAGACCCAATGTGTGAAGGTGTTTTTGTCCAAAAAATGATAGTGTTTCAATTTCAAGTGTGATTGTAAAATTTCCTTGTTTGTTTTGCATACACTTGAAAGATACGACATACACAATGTTTGTTTAAAATGTTTGATTGATTCTTTGATTAATGAAGACAAGCACAAATCGTAAGGCTGACTAGGACAATAGTTGTTGGATCTCAATTGGTTTCCCAACTACGCTTATTCAGAACAGATACTTAGATGCTTGATCCCACTGGTTCCCCTCGACGGCACTCACTTCTCCATGACAGTCAAGCACCAGTCCCCACGAAAACTCCCCATGGCGAACTTTGTATCTCTACTAAGAATCATAAGAATGTGAGACAACATTAGAGGTCCGACCTCTTGTACCAACAACTAGAAGGTTTTTGGATTCTAACATAAAAAGGTGTCTAGTAAGGGCATCTGTTTGGGTGGCTATAATCAGTAGCATGTTATGCTCTATTAAATGGAAGGCCTCCCAGCCTATAGAGGTTGCTCTCTATAGGGTTTATGTGAAGTCATAACATTGTTATAGCAACATGTAACACCCATTTCTTGCAACTTTTGTCACAAACACTTTTATTTATAGTGGCTTGGAAAAGCTTGGCTTTAGCCCGTTACCACTTGGGTCATTTTCTCTCACTTGGCCTTATGGGCTGCTCAGGAGGCATGTCCTCTAAAAGGTATAACAAAAAGAGCCTATTGCTCAAGACACAAAAGACACTTGTTAATTTTAGAGCACCAATTGAAGTGTTTTGCTAGACTAAAGAAGACAAAGCAAGCAATTTCAAAATCAAATATTTGTCAAAGGTCCTACACCAAACTTGTTAGTAGTTTTGAAATGATAGCCCTCCTACAAGCACACGAGTTAGGTATTTTTTTAGAAATCCCAAAAGACTTTGTGAAAGAGTGGCCTTCTACAAGACATTTTTCTCCTTTTCACACAGCTACACCACTTCATTGGTGTGATGAAGAGAGGTCAACTCAAAAATCCAAATCTGAAAAACCCTAAATGAAAGCAAAGAGAAAATCTAAAAAACAAAGACGCAATTATACTAGATGCAGATGCGATAACAAAACACAGATGCCAAAAGACCTAACATAAACGCAATTCCCATATCTAAAATCTGCAAAATCAACAAAAAACCCAAATGCAAAAACACGATTTTAACTGACACAGATGCGATTTTAGAAGATCCAATCCTGCAAAATAGAAAATCAACCTTGCACAACAAAAATGCGGTCAAATAGAAAGCAAACACAGAAATTAATCAAAAGTGTAGTTAGATTTGACACAGACGAAACTTTAGGATAGCAGATCTGCAAAACGATAATAAAATTAGAAACATGGAAATATTCGTCGCAGACGTCGGATGAAATCACGGATGCGAAAAAATGCAAAATCATCGCAATGTCGAACCTGTAACTTTTAAAAACACAAAATCTGCAAACAAGATGTCAAAATAAAAAAAGGGACAAGAATATCACCGAGCGTGCCAAAATGTATATGGTGAAAAGTGAATAATGAAAACAACAATATTGAAAGAGTAACAAAGATCCAACCACAAAACCCTAGCCTAACAATGAAAAAGATCCACCACACACAAATGAAGATACCTAAGATCACGCAAATAAACAATAACAAAATAAGATATACCATTCACATGTCTAGTAGGGTTTCAATCTCCATTGTCTCCTATCTCCATTGATCTTGTTTGATATATTTGCTCTCAAATTCTATGTGTGCACAAGAGCTCAACATATAATGGATTGTGGTTGATAGTTAGATTGCAAGAAGGCTTAATTGAAGCAGTTGTTAGGGTTGATAATGAAGAGGGAATCCTCTTATATAGAGAACACTGTAAGAAATGAAGGGATAAGATTGAGAGGTGTAAAGAAAAATGGTCAGCTGGGATTAAAAGGTAGGTAGAGGAAATAATTAAATGATAAAAGGGGTAGGTAAGAGAATAATTAAGAGATGAGTGACATGAGTCATGGGTAGAAAAGGCTAATGAATTAATTAAATAAATAAAGATTTATTTAATTAATAGAGGAAGTGGGATCAATTAAATAAAAATATTTATTTAATTTAGGAAAAAGGACAATTTAAATAAATAAAAGTATTTATTTAAATGAGGAAAGTTTTAGAAGAGGATTAATAAATTAATTAAATAAATAAATTATTTATTTAATTAACATTGGCATATGTGCAGAAGTTTGATGACATGATGATATTGTATGTTGTCATTGATGTCAATATGTTGAAGTATGAATCGGTATATTGAAGTAAGCAAACTGGCAAGAGAACCGGTATGATGATGTGAACCGGTATATGTGAAAATGTGAAGCAGTATGTGTGTGTGTGAAAAAGTGAACCTGTAGCTGCAAGCACAACACTTCAATTAAGTCATTATATGCATGGTTAGTAATCAATGATCAATAAAAATAAACCATAGCAAAGCGACCCATTGCCTTCTAAATGATGCGAGTATAAGATTGCTCTCAGTTTGTTATAAGCAATACCAGTGACTAGACTACACCAAGACGAAGGATTTAATCTATATGATATTAAGCTATATGGATGCAAGATGGATGAATAATTCAAACAATAATAACCAATTCAAGCAACAATGGATGCAAGCAATAATGAATGTAAAATGGATGCAAGTAATCTAAAAAAAGCAATAATAATCAATCAATGACTCCAGAGCGAAATTAGCGTGATAATAATCTCCAAGTGTGTTCTCAAAAATCTCTGGGGTGAATTGGAATGAGAGCTGAAGATTGAATTTATAGAGAATTACAAAAAGCTCAATTTAGGATTAATTGAAAATAATTGAGAAATCAAGTTGAGTTAACCTTGAGATAGATTCCAATTATAGTTTAATTGAAATGCATTCAAATTAGAAGTCCAAGTTGCATTGGAAAATAATAATAAATTAATTCCATGCATATCTGATAAAAATAGATAATTCCATGCACATATTTGATTCATTCAAGAAAAAGGTCTTTTCAATGCAACTGGACTTCTTTTTTTGAAAAGCTTTGAGTTCCAATTTTAGAGAATAATTCCATAATTCAATTAAATTGCTTTTCTGATTTCAAGTTCTAAATTTAGAAAAAGAAATAATATCTCAAGTTTGATTTTTCTCCTAATTCAATTCTTTTTTTTGTTTTGTTTTTTCAATTCAACTCTTTGTAATAAATTAATTCATCTTTTGTAAAAAAATTAATCCTTTCACATGATTGAATGGCAAATTTATTAATTTAATTAAATATGCAAGGATATTTAATAAATTAAAATGGGATAATTGATCAAAAAATGATATTCTTGGAAATGATTTGATTAATTAAATAAATATTTAATTAATATTGAGTGGTTGATTTGCCATGTGATTTTTGATAATTAAATAATTAATAATGTGCTCAAGATTGATTTAATTGCCTTTGGTTAGGACCTTGGTGATGTTGTCGAGATTAGGGGCCAATGGTTTAGATGATCGTTTTTAGGGTATTACAGTATGTTTGTTCAAGTGTACCGGTATGTTGGAATGTGAACCGGTATATGGAAAAGTTTTGTATCAGGGTTTCATTTGGTATAACTATCGGTTGGTAGTCTTAGCTTCAGGGTTTCCGATTGATGCATTTTAAGTCTGTGTGATTCGACCGACGACATTCTGTGATGGGTTAGCATTGAAATGAAGATCAAATCATGTTGCCATGTCAGCCTTATGCGCGTGAAGGATTTCCTTGAGAATCTTGCATGGAGATTGATCCTATCTACCTCGGGAATGTGCACAGTCTCTGTAAACGGTGGAGAGCACGTGATGGGTTATCAACTTCCAGAAGCGACAAAGAACGAACGATGGACAACATCTTGAGATGTGTTCAAGATTGTTTTACACTATGCAAAGTGTTTGAACGGTCAGGATTGGACCGATTGTATTGATAACTTAAATGTTTAGGGTTTAGGGTTTATGCTACCGACCTATCTGTTTCCTATAAGGTCGATGATGATTTGCATTGTGAAGTTGTTGACAAATGTTATGTGTGTATCCAAGTGAAGAGATACTTATTTCTTGCCAGATCGGAGAAGTGTGTTGATACCTGCAGAGTGTGATTGCAGAAGCAAAGGAGCTAAAGTAGATCTGCCTTGGCATTGAGTGTTGTTATCAAATCAGTATATTACCTGTTGACTTCTAACCATTTCAGCAGTTGGAAAATCCCTTAACCGGGTAGCTTTAACAGGCTTTTTGTAAATCCTTTAACAGGGTGACTCAAATCAATGAGTTCTTCAAATCCTCTTGCGAGGTAACCTTTAACAAGGTTCTAACCTTTAACTAGGTATTTAGTCATCCCTTAACTGGGTGATCCCTAGCAGGATCGGTTCCTAGTAGAACCTATTGTAAAAGTCCTTAACCGGACTAGGCTCCTAACAAAGTGGACTTCAAAAGAGTTCAAAGAACAACTTGTGGGTATTCATCCCCACCGTGGTTTTTCCCAGTTGGGTTTCCACATGAAAAATCGGTGTGTCATGTGTGATGCCTTATCATGTGATGATTAGTTTTTTTTGTTAAGTGGTAATGCATGTTGAACCAGTGGTCTTTATATTTCTGATGTATTACCTGTTTATGCATATGGGTGAAGTGGAAAGGAGATATTAGGTGTGGTGAATATCTAAGTGTTAACCGGTTTATGTCTTTCACAATCATTCTGTGTTTTATCGATAGTACCATGTTTTAGATCTGTGATACCGTTTATTAGTTAGTTCAATCTTTGGAGTCAAAGTGGTTTAAGGAGATTTTTGGCTATACTAATTCACCCCCCCCCCCCTCTCAGTATCTGTTGAGTATTTACTATTCATCATTATTCATCAATTGGTATCAAAGCATCCTCCAGGTCCTCTATGTTGTAAGCTTAACCGCTTGAGGAAAAGATCCTATTCTAATGATGAAGAGGGAAGGTCCTAAGTTCAACAGAGACAACTTTAAGATATGGAAGGATAGAATGAAGATATACATTAAAAGCATGGGTGCTCAACACTGGAGCTATGTTGAGAACACTTATGTTGTCCCTATTTGATTTGAGAACATCAAAGCATGGGAGCTATGTTGAGAATACTTATGGAGCTATGTTGAGAACACTGGAGCAATAGAGAAATTCAGGAGAATGGGCAAGTAATGGAAGCTCTTATCAGCAGCCTGTCTGATGTTGAGTTTCATGATGTTCAAGAAAAAGACAATCCCAAAGATGTATGGGATACTCTAGAGTCTATCTATGGCTGTGATGAGCATGTGAAGCAGGCTAAGGAAGAAAGCCTTAGAGGAAAGTTTGAAGACATGCAGATGGTTGAAGGAGAGACCATTCAACAATATGGGATAAGGATTAAAACTGTTGTTGGAGACATCAAGAGTGCAGGAGGCACAATGGATGACTCCACCATTGTTAGCAAAGTTTTGAGAACCTTGTTACCGGTCTATGCAATAAGGGTTGCTGCTATTTAGGAGTTGAGATCTATTGACAAGACAAAGGTGTCCCTTGATTTTATCATTGCTAAGTTGACCGCTTATGAGCTAAATAGTTATGATGGCAATGTTCAGAAGACTGATTCAGCCTTTAAAGCATCTGTTGCGCTATCTAGAAAGGGTAAAGAAGTTAGTACCAGTTGTGAACCTAGACAAAGCAGAGATATGGATGATGAGGAAATCCTGATGGAATTTGAAGCTCTTCTGGCCAAGAGACTTGCTAAGGGAATTGGTAAATACAGAGGTAAGCTCCCTTTGAAATGCTTTTCTTGTAATAGGATAGGACACATTGTTGTTAACTATCCTAATGGTGATAATAAGGACAAACCAGAGAGGTTCAAAAAGTTCAAAGGAGGAAATAGGAGAAATTGTCTTGTTGTAGTTGATGAAGGTGTCACCGACGATGAATCAGAAGATGAAGAAAGTGAAGACATAGTATTTGTAGCTATCAAGGAAGATGTGTCAGACAAGAAGGCTCTTGTCTCTCGCTTTGATAATTCTAATGAATGGATTATTGACAATGGTTGTTCTCACCACATGACTGGTGACTGGAGAAAGTTTATGTCTCTAGAAGAGTATGATGGAGGTGTAGTCCGATTTGGTAATGATGCACCTTGTATGGTAAAAGGAAAAGGGTCCATCTCTCTAAATGGAAAAAGTAGTGCTGATAATGTGTATTGGGTAGAAGGTCTCAAGCATAACCTTTTGAGCGTTGCTCAGCTGAATGATAATGGACTCGCTCTGGAATTCAAAGATGGAGTATGCAAAATAAAGGGAAATAATGGTGAATTGATGGCCACCAGTATGCAGACCAAAGGTAGCCTATTTCAGCTAAATGCAAATATCAGCCAAGGTCTAATGGCTAAGTATGATGATAGATGGATATGGCATAGGAGACTCTGCCATGTAAATTTTGATAACATTATGAAGGCTAGTAAAATCAAGGCAGTTAGAGGATTGCCTGTACTAAACAAACTGGAGAATCCTTTGTGCAGAGAATGTCAACCGAGGAAAATGTCTTCCTCAACCTTCAAAGGTAAATATTTCACAACAGATAATTTACTTGATCTTGTGCATACTGATTTGTGTGGTCCTATGAAAACTAGGAGTGTTCAAGGAGATGGGTACTTTATGATTCTTACTGATGATTGCTCAAGAATGATGTGGGTCACATTCTTGAAAGACAAGTCTGAAGCTTTTGGAAAGTTTAAAGCCTTTAGAGCATTGGTTGAAAAAGAAAGTGGTAAGAGAATCAAATGCCTTAGAACTGACCAAGGAGGTGAGTTCACTTCTAGTGAGTTCAATAAGTACTGTCAAGAAAATGGCATCAAGAGGCAACTGTCTACCCCCCAGACTCCACAGTAGAATGGCCTAGCAGAAAGGAACAACCGGACTATAGTTGAAGCAGCCAGAACAATATTGATTCAAGGAAAGGTTGCTCACACTTTTTGGAGAGAAGCGGTGAGCACTGCAGTCTACACTATGAATCGGGTACTCATCAAGAAAGGTAAGGATAAAACACCTTATGAGTATTGGACCGGTAAGACTCCTATAGTAAGCTACTTTAGAGTGTTTGGTATCAAGTGTTATATCAAGAGGAGTGAACACCAGAGCAAGTTTGATGCAAAATGTGATGAGGGAATATTCCTAGGATATTCCACCAAGAGCAAAGCTCTCAAGTGTTTCAACAATAGGACTCAAAGAATTGTTGAAAGTATCAATGTCAGAGTTGATGAAACCTCTAAGAAACCTGAGGAAACCGACAGTGAGCAAGTGGTAGATGAACTGGTTGTAACCTTCTGGGAACCAGTTGCAAAACAACCTAGTACTAGTAATAGTGCTTCAACATCGGTAGATGTTGATGCTGATGAAGATGAGGATGAAGAAGAAAAGAAAGAGGAAAAAGCTAAGATCATTCCTAGGTATGTAAAGCTGAATCATGATCCAAAGAAGATCATAGGAGATAAGGATGCAGGAATTCTTACAAGAAGAAAGGTCAGAGAAAACTCTTGCATGATCTCTGAATTTGAGCCTAAAACATTTAAAGAGACACATAAAGATGAAGATTGGATCAAGCCTATGGAAGAGGAACTTGACCAGATAGAAAAGAATGGTACATGGTCCTTGGTACCTAGACCCGAGCATAAAAATGTTATTGGCACCAAATGGGTTTTCAGAAACAAGCTGAATGAAGATGGCACAGTGGTAAGAAATAAAGCCAGACTGGTGTGTAAGGGATATGCTCAAGAAGAAGGAGAAGACTATGGAGAAACCTTTGCTCCAGTAGCTAGATTGGAAGGAGTTAGAATGCTTCTTGCATATGCAGCCTTCAAGGGATTCAAAGTGTATCAAATGGATGTAAAATTTGCATTTCTGAATGGGATACTTGAAGAGGAGGTGTATATAGAGCAACCAGATGGGTTTTCCCTATCAGAAGACAATAACATGGTGTGTAGGCTACATAAATCCTTGTATGGATTGAAGCAGACACCTAGAGCATGGTATGAACACTTACACTCACATCTTGTAAAGATTGGATTTGAAAGAACAAGTGAAGATAGCAATATCTATTTGAAGTCAGAAGGAGATTAGATCCTGATCTGTGAAGTGTTTGTTGATGACATAATTTTTGGTGGAGATGACAAGATGAGTCATGCATTTGCAGATGAGATGAAGAAGGAATTTGAAATTTCACTAATTGGAGAGATTAAGTTCTTCATTGGACTACAGATTCAACAAATGAAAGATGGTATCTTTTTCACTCGATCCAAGTATGTCAAAGAGGTTTTGAAGACCTTTGGCATGGAAGACAGCAAACCGGTTGGTACACCGATGGTGACCGGTTGTAAACTGTCAAAAGAAGATGACTCAGCATTGGTAAATGAGAAAGAATATCGATCAATGATTGGTAAGTTGCACTATGTAGTACACAGCACATCGAACATTGCCCATGCAGTGGGCATTACTACACGTTTCCATAGAAGTCCAAGAGAATCCCACTTGGTAGCAGTCAAGCGGATTCTTAGATATCTAAAGGGAACTGTAGACTATGGATTGTGGTATCCATATAGTAATGAATTCAACCTCAAAGTGTTTACAGATGCTGACTGGGCTGGTAATGTGGACGATCGGAAGAGCACAACCGATGGTGCATTCTTTCTTGGTGGTAGACTAGTTTCATGGATGAGTAAGAAGTAGAGTTGTATCTCTCAGTCTACAGCAGAAGCAGAATATGTAGCAACATTTATGAACTGCACTCAGACAATTTGGATGAAGCATGTATTAAGTGGTTTCAAAGTCCTTGTATTTGAACCGGTAAGTATATTTTATGACAACACAAGTGCAATTAATATTTCCAATAATTTGGTTTTGCATGCTAGAACCAAGCACTTCGAGCTCAAGTATCATTTCTTGAGGGAGAAGGTTCAGAACAAAGAAGTTGTATTGGAACATATTTCTAGTAAGGAGCAGTTAGCAGATATATTCACCAAGCCTCTACCAAAGGCTACATTTACCTATCTAAGAGGTGAATTAGGGGTACTACCCCTTCAAGAGGTGAACTAAAGGTTTGTGCTCCACATCAGTCAGGTATTGCATTGTCAAATCTTTTCAGGATTTATGTGTTGAAGGATGCTACTCCTCAGGGGGAGCAGCATAGTGGAACATAGTTGTTTGTGCCTCCAATTTGGCATTGTTGTCAAAGGGGGAGAAGATGTGAAGTGGATAAGATATCTGCAGTATTGGGGAGAAGATGTGAAGCGAAGAGATATCTTTGTATATTGCCATCAATGCCAAAGGGGGAGATTGTTGGAATATGTGCAGAAGTTTGATGACATGATGATATTGTATGTTGTCATTGATGTCGATATGTTGAAGTATGAACCGGTATATTGAAGTAAGCAAACTGGCAAGAGAACCGGTATGATGATGTGAACCGGTATATGTGAAAAAGTGAAGTGGTATGTTTGTTCAAGTGAACCGGTATGTTGGAATGTGAACCGGTATATGGAAAAGTTTTGTATCAGGGTTTCATTTGGTATAACTACCGGTTGGTAGTCTCAGCTTCAGGGTTTTCAGTTGATGCATTTTAAGTCAGTGTGATTCAACCAATGATATTTTGTGATGGGTTAGCATTGAAATGAAGATCAGAACATGTTGCCACATCAGCCTTGTGCGCGTGAAGGATTTCCCTGAGGATCTTGCATGGATATTGATCCTATCTACCTCGGGAATGTGCGTAGTCACTGTAAATGGTGGAGAGCTCGTGATGGGTTATCAACTTCTAGAAGCGGCAAAGAACGAACGATGGAGAACGTCTTGAGATGTGTTCAAGATTGTTTTACACTATGCAAAGTGTTTGAACGGTCAGGATTGGAACGATTGTATTGATAACCTAAATGTTTAGGGTTTAGGGTTTATGCTACCGACCTATCTGTTTCCTATAAGGTCGATGATGATTTGCATTGTGAAGTTGTTGGCAAATGTTATGTTTGTATCCAAGTGAAGAGATACTTATTTCTTGCTAGACCGGAGAAGTGTGTTGATACCTACAGAGTGTGATTGCAGAAGCAAAGGAGCTAAAGTGGATCTGCCTTGGCATTGAGTGCTGTTATTAGATCAATGTATTACCTGTTGACTTCTAACCATTTCAGCAGTTGGAAAATCCCTTAACCGGGTAGCTTTAACGGGCTTTGTGTAAATCCTTTAACAGGGTGACTCAAATCAATGAGTTCTTCAAATCCTCTTGTGAAGTAACCTTTAACAGGGTTCTAACCTTTAACCGGGTATTTAGCCATCCCTTAACTGGGTGATCCCTAGCAAGATTGGTTCCTAGCAGAACCTATTGTAAAAGTCCTTAACCAGACTAGGCTCCTAATAGAGTGGTCTTTATATTTCTGATATATTACTTGTTTATACATATGGGTGAAGTGGAAAGGAGATATTAGGTGTGGTGAAGATCTAAGTATTAACCGGCTTATGTCTTTCACAGTCATTCTGTGTTTTACCGGTAGTACCCTGTTATAGATCAGTGATATTGTTTATCAGTTAGTTTCGTCTTTGGAGTCAAAGTGGTTTAAGGAGATTTTTGGCTATACTGATTCACCCCCCACCCCTCTTAGTATCTGTTGAATATTTACTAATCATCATTATTCATCAATTAATATAAGAGTTAGGATAAAATAATTAAATAAATAAAATATTTTTTTAATTACAGAGGAAAGTTTTAGGTGTCTACAGTTTCATAATCATGTTTCATCCCTATTTGATCTATCATTTATTGGATTATTGTATCCTCATTTTATTTACCATTTATGGGATTGTTGCATACTCTTGTTTCATCCCTGGTTTATCTAATCAATTTGGGATCATTGAATCCTCATGCATCATCCTCATTTTATGCACCATTTATCTTAGACAAGTTTTTGCATCCTCATGTTGCATTTCTGAAACCAAATATTTTATATCATGTGTCTTGTACAGGTTGTGGAAGGCTCAAAACCAAACCAAAGTCTTAGACAAGATGCTTCATTCCTGAAACTAGACAACATCATAATAGGATGAGTTGACTAATATAACACAACTTTCTAGACCTTTCAACTCTTCCTTTTGGATAGGTTTACTAGCATAACACAACTTTCTAGACCTTTCAACTCCTCTTCATCTCTTTTTTTTAGGATGAGTGGATCTATAATAACACAACTTGATACTCAATTCTTCCTTCCTACATGGATCACACAACATAACACAACTTGTTGTCCCATGAGAATCTATACTTTCATGTATCACCTAGCATAATAACTTGCTAGCTTGTGGAGTCCATGCTCCTTCCTCTCTCCCCATGAACCCATAGCATAACACACTTTGCTCACATTGGATCATATGGTCTTTTCTCCTTTTAATTGGTGTACATCCTTGTTCTTTCTATAAGTCCACTTGTGCTCTTGCAATAACATGTCGAGAATGATATTAATGGTTGAGACATCTTGACTATCGAGGCCTCGTCAACTAGTTGACTTGGAACTTTTTTTAGTACTAGCATTGTTTTCTTTGTGAAGGTTACTTACATGGATTGACGGGATTCTATGCTTGGAGGCTTGGCCATCCCTCAACATTATTCTATCCCTAAATTGTCTTACTCTCATATTCTATATCTCTTAATTTCTACTTTATTGAGAGTATGACCATAAGATCATACTTCGCTAGTGGGGGAAAAATGAAGTGCCATATATTGTACACCCTTAACTAATGTGTCCAATTTCACACTTTCCTTGCACTCATTTTAGTATTTTCCATTCTTTTGTGCATTATAGGACTTTTATTGATTTAAATTAATATTCAATTTAATGGTACGAGTCTTATTCCACTTTATTACATCATCAAACTATTATTTGGGCCCTTAAATCTAGGTGCATCATTTATCTTTTATTATTTTGATTTATCCTTATCCTACCCCAATTTCAACTTTCAAAACATATTTTTCATATCTATACCTCATGTATCGAGCCATCTAGTTGGAATTGGCATTATAACCTTGTTATCTATTATTCTTAAAATTTTGGAAAAAAATTGTTGGGATAGGTTGTCCCACACCTCTTGGTCCCACACTTTTTGCCCATAATTTTGAGAGGATAAGAAGGAGGTCCTACCCTATTCAAATCTATCTCCGTACGAAAATACACTAGATCTAAGTTGGTTTAAAGATGGTTTTAATTTTGAATTACCGATATAAGGCATCCTCCTCAATTCATTTTCATCATCTCATTTCATGCTAGCATTATCATCCAATTCAAGAGCAATTATTCTTCTTCAAGAGCATATCTAATTCAAGGAGCAACAAGTTACATCAAGGCATCTTCAATTACATTTTTTTTATGATTTCATGATGGATTTTATGTGATTTATCATGTTATTACCTCAAAACATGGAGGACTTATCCGAAGAGTATTGCATCACCTATTGAAGATATAATCACTTATATTCAAGTATTTCAATTTCAAATCTATCCTTGCCCTCAAAATCCAATCTTTCCAATTCAATTCAAGTTCAATTTATATTTCAATTAGGGTTAATTACTAAACTGGGGTTTGACTTAACCCATCAAAAGCCTATTTCCGTCTTTTCATGTACAAGAAATCAACTCGAGAGCTATGAGCAAAGAATCTGACAGATCAAACAACAATAAGAAAACTCAACTTTTGAAGGTGCAAAAAGTGGAGGAATAGGTCATTTTGCACCTCCTAGTCCCAATAATTTCTAACAATCTTCTAACAGTAGATTATGTGCATCATCCTAATCTAGAAAACATTCAGTCTGTCTATAGCCGATATTTGCAGGACGATGTTTGTCTACACCTCCTGGTCCCAACAATTCTGCCTGAACTTTTTGTCACAGGTTTTTTATATATTCTCCATTCTTAATCCCAGTTTATAGCCCTACATTATATCTAGAACTTACTATTACTATTATTTTAGGTCAAATTTTGATTGTTTGTCCTAGATATATCATTTCAATTCAAACCTAATTCAAATTTAGTTTCAACTCAAACAAGAAGGATTGTTCTTTTCTGTATTCAATCCTTTAAGGGTTGGATCAATCATATTCAATCCCCCTTAATGTAATTTATGTAGAATCAGTGGATTTTATAATCTAACTAGTGAAGCCTTATTGTTCATATCTTACATTTTGGTGAACCCAACACTTCTTACTCTTGCATATCTTCTAATTTTATATATAATATTGTATAATTTCATTGCATATATTGAGTGAATACTACTTTGGTTACATATTTTATATGACATATGAGTTTCTTGTTTTATCATAAGTTCATATGGAGTTCTTATCTTATTTTTATAGTTCAATTTCAAGTTACATTCAAGATTTTTATGATGTTTCATTTCATGCATATGATGATAACTTAGCTCTTCCTTTCATTCATAGCTACGATTGGTATCACCAATGAGGGTACATTGGTGTAAGAAGAGACTATGAACACTTCTATCAAAGATCTCCCTCCTAAAGATGAAGCTTTGGAGAATGATGTTCATTATTCTCCTAAAATGTACCTCCCCCATAAGGATCATTTGGTGCAAGGAGATGATATTGTAGCTCCCTTTCCTAGTGATACCATACCTTCTTTTCATTTCAATGACCTCCCCCCTAGAGATGAAGCATTATGAGATATGATTGTCCCTTTCCTTAAGTTTGTCTTAATCATGAAGATACCTTAGAGCAAGAGGATGATATTGTTTCCCATCATTATAATGTTTCCAATGCTATCTCTCCCAAAAATGAAGATCCTAACTAAAATAAAATCAATGGCATTAATGTTGTTGAGAATCCTAAGGTTGATGTCCACCTTCATTAAGATGTCTCTCAAGCTCAACAAAAACTAAAAATTATTGTTAAGGGTAGAGTGAATCATCAACCTAATTATCATTCAGTTCCTTACACATTATAATGAAGTGTTTACTTTGGAAGCTAACAAGAACATATAAATTGAAGCACGATATATTTTTTTAGTTCCTACAACCCTCTCTCCAATTCAAACAAATACGCCATCTCCTACTAAATTTGTTCCTAAATAGAAACTCTTGGATGATAAATGGGGGTCATTAGATTTCACACCCTCTTTTTGTAGAAAATTTATGATGCCTAAATTTGATTCTCAAAATTATTATCCTAACACATGTGTGGATTTGATTGGGCCTCTTTAAACTTCAATTCAATTCGACCTCCTTTGGACATTTCAACACCTATATCTCATCCTACACATGGATACAATGGACATGTTTTAGGATGTGTGCAACAAAGTATTGAGAGTCATGAGAAAACACACTTTTCCAATGAAGAGATAGGTTTACAACCTCTTCCTTTTTCAAAATCCCCTCCCCCATTGTCTAGTGAATCCATGTCTTCTCATTCCAATATGGCAGTACACCAAGATAATGTTTTGTCCAACCTTCTTCATGCTAACTTAATTTCTCTTCTTTGGCCTAAATAAAGAAAGAAAAGTAGACAACATATTGTAAATTCTACTTTTTTGCAAGTATCATAAAATCCATGGCCATTCTACTAATGAATGTAAAAAATATATTGATTTAGGTATCATAAAAGCAACATGTGACAATGAATGACATATTTCTTAATGATCATTTCAAATAACATTCAAGTTCTTATTATGTTTCTCCTCACTATGTGACATTGTTACCTTACCTATTGGGGGCTCATTGTCAGTCATGGTGGTACAATTTAAAGTGAAATCATACTCAGTGAGAAACATAATAGTCTATGTATTCTTGTCTTAATTCTTGTAGGGAAAGAATAGTTTTGAATAATTTCTCATTTCTAAGGATTCACTTTTTCTTTGTTACGTTGTATCTTTCATAACTTGGATGTCCTTTCTTGCATAGGATTATCCTTCATGTGAGTAAATGTGTGTTCCCTAGTTAGGACCTATTCCTTCCTTGAAATAATACGTCTCTTATGAATAATTTTTCCTTAGAAGGTGTTAGATCCTTCATCATAGTTATCCTTGTCTCCATCCTTGGGGGGCAAGAATAGCATTTCATTTCAATCATCTCTTTTATTATAAATGTTGCCTTTTCCGTTATGAGTTGCATTTTTCATAACTTGATGTCCTTTTTGCTATAGAATTATCCTTCAAGCAAGTACATGTGTGTTCCTTGTTTATAACCTATTCTTTGTTTGAAACGATACATCTCTTATGAACAATCTCTCCTTAGTGAATGTGTGCAATTCTTCACTAAGAATGCACTTTTGCCTAAGCAATGGGGAAGGTGTGTGCTTTTAGTCTCCTCCTTCCAAAGGTGTTATCCTTATTAAAGATATCTATCTTTGGAGGTAAATATCTTTATTTAAGGATATATTCCTTCATGCATCCCTTAAAATGAATTCTTCACACTTGTTGCAACATATCTCTTTTATTGCTATCTTTTCATTACTTATAAGAGTTATACCTCTTTAGCTTGGAATTATGTAAATTGCTACCTAAAGGATATCTCGTTGGTGATGGTGTGTATCCTGGTTTCTATCTTCCTTAAGGCATCAACATAAATTTATGTTGACATTTGTGAGATTTTGCCAAGATCAAGGGCTCAATAAAAAATACAATAGAGAGACAAAATAGATGATAGAAATAAACTGTATTCTATCAAGATGAAAATACTGATCAACTGGATCATCAAGGGTTATATACAATGAATATGAGCCTGCTTATATAGGCAAGGCTATATGGATATGTGAGCACACAAACATGACATGTGGCTGAGTAAGAAACAAGGGTAGGTAGGAAATAGGTGTGGGTAGGTAGGAGAAACAATATAATATTCCACATGAGGTGGATCACCCACTGAATGTGGAATGTAACAACAAGATAAGTCCCCAAAAGGTGGAAATTCTCCTACACACACTATCCCAATGTGGCACAAACACCCAAGTGTCTCATACCCAAACTACTATAAAATGCATTTCCTAAGGAAACTTAAGTAAGGTATAATAATATCCGACATGAATAATTATTTACACCAACACCCCCCCTTAAGTTCAAACTTAGGGGATTGCACTTAAGTCTACAATGCAACTAAGCAATGCAAGATGGGTCCCGGCTACTAGGCCATGTTAGGTACCCATGTACAAATGTAAATGCATGCAAACCAATGCAATGAAATCTCTCACAAAGCAGGGAAAGAGAGAAAAACCCCAATGGGAAAAAACCCTCCCCCAAAAGAGAGATGAAAACTAGATACAAAGAACTCTCATAGAAGCATGTGAGGAACAAAACCCCATGTGAGGAAAAAGTCCTCCCCATATGAGAGAAGAAGAGAAGCTAGGTAGCCCCCCCCCCCAATGTGGAATCTACACCAATGATAGAAGCTCGATGATGTATGAAGAAACTGCTCCATGAAGGTAGGTTGATTTTATTCTTCTCAAGAAGATTCTTCAACTCATGAATATCCTTCTTATAACAATGATGATCATCATGTCCTGACTTCTTGCAATATCCACAAAAAAGATTGTCCTTATATGATTTCCTCTTAGGTGAGAAGGTGAATCACCTTGTTGTGGAGAGGAAGATTGTGCTCCATCTTATTGTGGTTTTGACTTAGGTTGCTTTTGATTCTTGCCTTTTCTTTGATTGCTTTGATTCCCTTTATTAGCCACCAAACCTTGGGACTTTGAAGATTTGAGAATCCCCATCGTGGTCAACTTAGATTGCTCAAGTATCAACATCTCCGTGAATGAATCAAATAAGGGAGAAGTGTATGAGGAACCTTGAGCTAACCTATGGGTGTGAAAGCTAGATACAAAGGCTGCATACTATGATGGAAGCTTGTCCAACAAGTTGTAAACCAATTGAGCATCCTTTTTGTCAATTCCACAATCCTTTAGCTTTGTTCGTAGCTCATTTGCTTTTGTGACATAATCTTGGATTATATCAAAATCATTGGGATCCAAAGTTGTGATCTCACTATCAAGCTTGTAGCCCTTAATCTCAACAACTTGACCATACAATTTCTGAAAAATATCCCAAGCCTCTTTAATTGTGGTACACTTATCAATGTGAAAAATGAGGTCATCTGAGACATACTTTCTAAGAGTTCCAAGTGCCATAGAATTCTTAGTAATCCATTCAATTTGAGCATTAGGATCAGCCTTAGGATCAGGTGGTGTTGTAATAGTTCCATTTACATAATGAATGAGTCATTTTTCCATTAGTTTACTCCATGACTTAATCTTCCATGATGCATAATTATGAGGAGTTAAAAGTGGAAATTTAGGAGAACCCATAGCACCAAAATTAAAAAACACAAGATAGAGAGAGGAAAAATCACACAAGACACCCCCCCAAAATACTCAATCAAGAAACACCCCCCCCCCCACAAAATGGTGATTTGGCACTTTATACTTAGTGCATATACAATGGGCCACTTGCAAAACAAGGCAAAGTGGACTTCTGATTTCAATTTACAACTTCTCAAAATGATATATAAGACACTTCAACAAATATTGCTAGTGATCTAAATTGAGATCCAAGTGAAATACAAGTACCAAATAGGCCAAAAATGACCAAATACTGATAGTACAATTTCTACTCAAAATCATTGCAAATAAATGGCAGATTATGAAATTAGATGAAAAATTATGCACTTTCAAAAAAAACAGCACCTAAAAAGGAGGTCGTATGACCCAAAACAAAGCCTCTAAAGTTGCAAAATCGAGGATTAAACAGGTACAGTCATCAAAATCTGAAATTTCTAAAAAATCCATCCATCAAAATCAGACAATTCTTCCACCACTGCAAATAGCACAAAATTTTAACCCATTTCAAAAAAAATTGCACCAAAAAAGGAGCAAAAATGAGCAAGATATGGCCTTCCAAAGTTGAACTGCAAAACTGAAAAGCTCAATGAGAGGGGGTTAAAAAATTTTCAAAATACTCCTGACATGGCACAAACATCGCGCTGACATCAGAAAATGATGGGCTTAAATTTGATGCCCGTATGCCCGTCAAAAAAATTTCGCCTCCATGCCTATGTCGACGTCCGTACAGTACGGACTTGCTGAGGTGGACTGCTGACTGGTCAGGTACGGTCGATGGTCCACGTGGAAATGACTGGGCAGGTGGTTACCACCCTGCATGATGATGTGGCAGAGGAATCTTCATGCTAGGAAGGAGTAGGTAGAGTTCACATGGCCTGGGAGGTACACCGGCGGGAGGAGCTTCAGCGTGGCCTGTCGGCAGGGAATGTTGCAGCAGTCGGAAGATCACAGAAGGCTAATCGGCGGTGGGTTGGGGCCCGGAGCGGCAGAAGACCGGTGGGGGCCTGGCTGGAATTGTTGTTGTGGGGGTTGGGAAGAGAAGACGGGGCCCGACGGGGAGCAAGTTGGGGAAGGGTTACCAACGGTCACGAGTTGTTGCACGACAGGTACAACTGCACAGAGGTCGGTAGGTACAGCTGCACGAGGAGAGTTGCCAGTGGGAGACCGGGCCTGCAAATATTTAAATACACAGTATGGTGCGGGTCATAGAGGGGGTCTGCAGACCCCCCAAAAATAGGATTTTTTTTTTCACTATTGCAATCCCCCCAAAAATTTCGAAATCCATATGACAAATAGTCAAAATAGGCAAAAAAAAAATTCTCACCAAATATAGTCGATTTTATAGTCAAAATTCACGGAAACAGCTTCTCGGACTCAACTGTGATGTCCAAATCATTGTACGACGCCCCCAAAAATAGCACCTCTCCAGATCTGAAAATTGAAGCCTCCAAAATGTCTCCAAAAGACTAATCAATGAAGCCCTATAGGCTCTGATACCATGTGAGATTTTGCCAAGATCAAGGGCTCAATGAAAAATACAATAGAGAGAAAAAATAGATGATAGAAATAAACTGTATTCTATCAAGATGAAAATACTGATCAACTAGATCATCAAGCATTACATACAATGAATATGAGCCTGCTTATATAGGCAAGGCTATATGGATATGTGAGCACACAAACATGACATGTGGCTCAATAAGAAACGAGGGTATGTAGGAAATAGGTGTGGGTAGGTAGAAGAAATAATATAATATTCCACATAAGGTGGATCACCCACTAAATGTGGAATGTAACAACAAGATAAGTCCACAAAAGGTGGAAATTCTCCTACACACAACATGCCAATGTGGCACAAACACCCAAGTGTCTCATACCCAAACTACTATAAAATGCATTTTCTAAGTAAACTTAAGTAAGGTGTAATAATATCCAAGATGAATAATTATTTACACCAACAACATTTTAGTGGGGGAGGGAGCATACATAATGACCTCCTTATAACATATGTTCAATTCAAATTGTGTATTTTTGCATCATGCTTTGCTTAGTTGTCCTTTTTTAATTCAAATTATGGATTTCCTTGCATGGTTATCCCTATTCAAATCAAGTTTGTGGATTTTCTTATGAACAATGTGCTTTGTTTGGTTATCCTTATGTCATAGATGACATGTACATGCTCAAAACCAGATCAAAGTCTTAGATGAGATGCTTCATTCCCAAAACCATAAATTTTTCTATTAGATGTCTTATACAAGTTGTTGCATGCTCGAAGCCAAACCAAAGTGTTAGATGATATGCTTAACTCTTGAAACCAAACAACGACATATATATCAAGATGAGTTTGTTGCAAATGTGATGATGATGTTGATATGATTGTTATGGTTGTCATTGATGTCAACATATTGTACTAGTATTGGTTTTCTAAGTTGGTGATCTGGAATATGTTTCCCGAACTATTTGGTGCTTCAAAAGTTGCACTTTGAATGATGTTCAGTGCCGACTGGTAATTGATGGTGTTGTTTGTGGTCCAAATTTCTCCATTTTTTGGATATGAAGTTGATTGCTTGGATTCTTGTTTATCTTGGTTCCATTCTTGTTTTTCTAAGTTGAGAAGTGTTATTTTGGGTCCGGTCCAATCCGAAATTGGAGATTGTATAACAATTTTTGTGTAGCTAATGAGTCTTGTTTTGGCTCCAGTATTTGTGATAGATGTTACATCTTCATCTGACCCATGAAGTGTGTTGTGGTGTGTTCCACTTCTCATTCCTTTCCATCACGAGAATGTTTAGCGCAAACCTATTTCAAATTATGTTTGGCTGACTTCGAAGGTTATGTAGTCATGTGGATAGTATAAGTAAAGGATGATCTGAATGAATGATGTATGGATGATATGTGAGATTGAAAAGATGAATACAATTAATGATTGATTTATGTGAGAAGATGTGTGAAGATGTGTAGAGTGTTGATAAGCACCGAAGGGAGTTTTGGTGGTACAGTTAGTGACAATTGAGTCACACTGGTTGATTTTCTTTTCTTTCTTTCTCTTCTAATAGTGAGCCCTCTTGAAGTAAGTATTTTGGCAGTGATCCACCTTGATAAAAATCACCTTAATCGATGTCACTCTAACATGTGTTATATATTAAGAACTAACATTCTTCGTGGTTTGTCCCTTCTTGGGTTTTCCAAGTCATATCTGGTGTTCATTGTATATGATTCTTTTTTGTATGTGTGTGCTTTCATGTTTACAATTGTTCATGTTAAATAATTCATAAGTTGGTCATCTTGGATCTATGAAAGAATTAAAAAGTTTATTTGGCAATTGATTCACCCCCCTCTTAGTTATCTGGGCATTCAACAATTGGTATCAGAGATTTGGTTCCTTGGAAAAGAGCTCAACAGCTTGAGGTAGATCTGATGGCACATAAACAAAATATTCCTATCTTTGAGGGATCTAACTATGGCTTTTGGAAAGTGAAGATGAGAAGTTACCTTATCTCCTTGGGTTATAACACTTGGAAAGCGACAGAGACTAAGTATGTATTGCTGACAAATGGTCTTACTATTCTAGATGAGATTCAGGCTTATGAAGAGAATGAAAAAGAATGGTATGCCATCTTTAGTGCTTTATCAAAAACTAAATTAACAAAGGTTATTTCATTAAATACTTCTCATGAAGTTTGGGAAAAGTTAAGAGAAATATATGAAGGGAATGATAGAGTTAAATTATCAAAGAAGTTGACTGCTAAGCGCAAATATGAGAACTTGAGGATGGAAGAAGGAGAGGATATAATGCTATTTTAAGAGGGTTGATAGTGCAGGTAAACAAAATTAGAGAACTTGGCGACACCTTAAATGATGAATACATAATGGAGAAGATCTTGATGACCCTACTAGAAAGATACAATGATAAGACCTCTGTTATTGAAGAAGTCTATGATCTTAAGAAGTTCACTACGGAACAACTATATGGCACTTTGACTGCGTTTGAGATGAGCAAGTTTGGAAAAGACAAAGCTAAAATTGAGACGCATCAGGATGATGAAATTTCAGATGAGATGGAAGCAAATTTTGAGAGGAAGTTGAAGAAAGGCACCGACAAATATAAAGGTATGTTACCTCTTAAATGTTTCAGATGTGGAAAGATTGGTCACATAGCTACTACATGTTCTAAAAAAAAGAACAAGAAAAAAAATTAGAGAAGGTAAAGGAAAGTTCAATAAGAAAGCCTATTATGTTAAATATGATGTTGGTATTTCATATGATTATTCAGACTATGCAGAAGGTGACTGTTTGTTTTTGGTCAAAAAGGATGTACCTAATATTGGTTCCAAAATCAACGGATTGGAAAACCCTAAGAGTGTGCTAAGCTCTGTGATCAGGTTCATCAACTGACTTGACCAATGAAAAAGATTCTCCTAATGGGAGAAATCTTCTACTCTCCAGGCTCTGCAAAAACTTGGCAGGTATACCTTGAATATAGTAGATTTGCAACCTTGTTGGAATTTTTGTTTTGAATTCACTTAGTATAGCACAAATACTCTAAGTGAATGCTTTATTCCTTGCTACTTCCTGCTTCTATTTTATCTTCAGAAATAAACAAAGAAAAAATTAAACTTCCAAATGAAAATTGCTTTATATAATAGTGACCAGTCCCTCTTCTAGGGTTGCAGAATTATTCAATCCAATTTTTTATTATTATTCAAGTTACTTGGAATTAAAGTGTTTATATCTTATATAAACATACAAGAATATGATATTGAATGATTGTACTTGTTAATCCAATTACTTCCTCCTGACTACTACAATTTAATCGAAAGAAATTTAATTCTGCCTAATAGAACCCAATCAATCAAATCACACAAAATAGTAAAAGTTGCTTTGATAAATCAGAGTTATCCTTGATACTTTGATTCAGACATGTAAGAAAATCAATTGAGGACAACCACACAATACTTTAACTTCTAGAAACAACAAATAATTGAACCTAGAAACTTCGGATTTTTGTATTGTATTTCGCCACTGTAATGAGGTACAAAACTTTTTGTAGTATTCTCCTATTCTCCTTATATTTTCTATATTCTATTAGCTATATCTTCCCCAAAATCCGTCTTTGTTTTTCCCTTAAATACAAAATGGGGAGAAGCAACAAGCTTTAGACCATTACAATGTATCTTTTCATAACTAATTTGTATATTAAAAAGATTAAGAAAAAGCATCTCTAGTCTTGCTTAAGCAAGTGTGATAACATAAATGAAATAAAACATGATGTTAAACATAGTCGGTGATTACAAGTAATCCCATTGTTAGGACAATACGAGTAGTAACTCATGACCACTGGGTCTGACAAGGTTCTACTTTTAGTTGGGCAGCCTCCACATTCATCAGTTGGCTCGTTGTGCTTTTAATCTTCTACAAGCTTCGGGTACATGGTTTCCCATTGATAGATCTCATAATGACTCGGTCATCTATAACTTTCTAAAACAGGCACGTTGATGAGGTGGTCCTTCTATCTCTTATCTGTAATAGCTTTGACCTTAGTAACAAACATTGAATATCTGATGTCTAGAGTGATGATTCTATCTAGGAACACGTTGAACACTCATGTCCTTTTCTTCCTTCATGTGAGAGATGATCTTAGGAACCATTTGACAGAATTCACTTTTCCAGTCACTGAAATCTCTGATATGTTTTTCTTTGTCCACTATGGTTGGTATGGTCCAATGCTGGAAAGTATGAAAATAATCTATCTTAACCCCCACCTTTTGTTCTTCTCCTAGAACATATTTAAGCTCCTCAATGATCTTGCTATTGTTTTTTCTGTTTGTTTTATTGTTGGGGAAGTAGTTAGGTCCTTTTGTGTAACCCTACATAAACTGATCAAGGTGTGATGGGTTGGTTGCTATCTCTTTGACAAAGCCTCTAGTTTAGGCTTGTTCTCTGTGAATACTTCTGTCATCTTCAAGAGAGACTCATAGCTTCTATAAACATCCTCCAATTTTTCAATTACAAGTTTTTCCCTATGGGCCAATATCTGTTCAAAAGCACAATGCATTTCTCCAGGCATTTTCTGCAGGGTCTCTTCATTGACTGCCTTCAAATCCTGAATTGCCTTTTCATAAATTTTCTTCTCCTCTTCCCATCCTTGGTTGTCTTTAGTGTGATCTATTATCTTTGGAGGAGCATTCTTGTGTAAGACAATGACCTTATTCTCGTTATCAGGTTGTCCCTTGGCTTTTTCTTTCCACATAGTATTTTCAACATATAACTTATTAATTTCGTTGTTCATCTCATTTTGACCATGTTCAAGTTCAATTAGCCTTTTCTGCATATGTTTTATAACATCTCTTGTGAACATGGCTAAGTGTATGGTTAAAGTGGTAGCCTCCAATGGGGAGGTATCTTTTATAGTCTTCAAGATTGTTGTTCTTTTAGCTTCTTTCACCAAATCTACAAGCTTCGACTTGTTGGTATTCTTGGAACTCACCCATACAACTAACATATCAATATTGGGGTTGTATATTGTACTGATTACCCCTTCATCAGAATTAAATTCTACAACTAGCATTGGCTCTTCTTGTTGCCTCACCTAGTAGTTTTTTTAAAGTCATCCCCGACACAATCAACAAATTACTTTTCAGGCGAATTTATCTTGCCTCGTCGAGAGTAACATGCACATCATTTAATTTTACCTCTTTAAAGGTTTGAGTAATAATCTCGTCTTGCTTGGACTCATCTACACCCATGAGGTTCATTTGCTTTCTTTCCTCAAATTCCTTCATTTTTT
This sequence comes from Cryptomeria japonica, assembly GCF_030272615.1. Lineage (NCBI taxonomy): Eukaryota > Viridiplantae > Streptophyta > Pinopsida > Cupressales > Cupressaceae > Cryptomeria > Cryptomeria japonica. The sequence continues at coordinate 490,526,305 of NC_081414.1, forward strand.
TATTTTTAGCCAAAAATATTTGAATTCTGAGGAATGGATGAATTCATCATCATCCAAGAACCTCATAGACATGGCTACCCTCTCATCAACAATGTTAATAGGCTCAAATCCTTCTCTTACTTGGGCTTCATAGCCATGTATGTCTTCCTCATACTTTGGTGGGTCAACCTCTGATTGCTTTGCTGCTTCATCTCCTCTCAAAGCCCTTAATGTACTAGCAATTTTATCTGTGTCACCCTCCCCTTTTGATTCATCATAAGGTACTAGGGGGTCTAGATCATTTATCTTTTGTTTCTTGGTAGGAGGGGAGATAGGAGAAACCTCCTCTGTAGACTCATCATCTGACACGTCATGTATGACAACCTCTTGGGGTTTCTTTGGTGGAACAATGACTTGTTTTGGTGGAGATCCACCACCTATTGATTTACCATATATTATTTCAAAATTATTCAAACACAATTCAATTCATCTATTTCTTCAACATAAAATCCAAGGAAAGTGGGGACTTTTTTCTTTCTCTCTTCTTATATCCTCACTATGACTTGCCATTTCTTTCTTCTCTGCATAATCTCCCCAAGAGATGTATAGTTTCTGATTAGGTCCTCTTTTATCAACACTTCATGTGAAATAGATTTAACAATAGAACCAATGTGATTCTCAAGATCACATATTCTCTCCTTGCCAGATTTTAATAAATAATAGGTTTTTATATTATTTTGTAATTTTTCTAACATATTGGATCCAATGGAAAAACCTGCAAATGTAACATGATGAGGCAAGAATGTCCCCTTCCTCCTTTCTATCACCTCATTTTTTAGCCACAACATCTACCATATGAACTCCAGAAAGGCAAGTCTATCTGATACAAACATGGGCAACAAATAAGGAGTTTGGGGGCATCCATATACCCTGATGATGGTGTTTTTACCCATGTAGAACCAATCAACAAAATTATGAGTGTGACCCTTTTTAGGGTCATGGGTTAACGACCTCCATACCCTCCTTATGTCGAGTGATAATCTTTCAACTAGATGATTAAAAGAACCAGAGATATTAATAACAAAGGAGTCGCACAAAACCTTATAGTCAGCATCTTTATATCTCCTATCCCATAGGTAACTCCAAAATTGTACTGGTATCTTATTCCCATTATCATCCACTACTCCCAATTTTAATCTTTGAGTGAAAGCTTGCTTATTTTGGAACGAGATCAGATAACACAACAAAGAGTAATGACGAAAGTCGTTACTTTTCTTATCTTTCTAAGCCATCAGCTGCTCATGTATCTTCTTCTCAATTTCAGATGCAAAATCAAATTTGAGGTTTACCTCGGAATTTTGTATTCTCATTGCCATGCACATGAATGGTATTGGCATTCAGGCCTTGGCATTTTCTTCCAGTATTTGACATAAAGCAAAGTAGGTTCTTTGGAAATACACAAGAAAATCATCAACATGGAAAGGATCATTGCTCGTTATCATCAAAGGCTTATTGTTAATGCCCCTTCTCCTATAAAATGGAACCTCATCCTTCTTGAATGTCTTTTGTAGCTTATTATAATCTATCCCAAATTTCTCAAGGTCGAATTTGGTGAGGGCTTGTTTGTTGAGCATAAAATAGTCAATAATAGTAGATTTTGTAACTACCAGCAAAGGGTTCCCACTTGGCATTCTAACAGTTCTAGTAACATGGTGGTAGTTGTTTGCCAATAGCTGAATTAACTCAAGATCCACAAAAACATTTGACACAGCTAGCTTTTCAATGTCATAGGTCTAGGGATTCGACACATGAATCTTTCCATCTTTATTTTTGTAAAACTACCAAGTCCCTTCTAGAAATGGGAATTATAGCATCTCTATAGCCCTCCATCTTACCTTTAAACACATTTTTGGTTCATGTGTCTGCTGAGCTAGTCAATGCATCTAACAATTATTTTTGCAGAGGCCTTTTAGCTGGGTTTGTTACCCTAGGTTTCTTCTTTGAACCCTCTTCCCTTTGAGAAATATCCCCTTCCTCAATTTCTTCTTTTCTTTTAGGCATTTTATTTTAGGTTCCTCGCTGAAAATTCAAATGCTTCTGCAAATGTGGTAACTTGAGGAGGTAATTGAGTACTTGTAGTTACCGTGCGCAATTTTGGCTCATTCCTTTTTATCCAAAGTTCAACCCACACAATTCTCTTTCTTAGAATGAAATAACTGAGCTAAAATTTGGCTATTATTAGTGACCTTTGGGATCTTTTCTACATTTAATTCTTTCGTGTCATTAACAGCTCTGCCACCCTTTTCAAAAGAATGCTAACGTCATCATCAACTTTCCTCAGCTTCATTGTTTTTTCCGTATCACCAACTTGCTTTATTAATCCTACTTTATCATTGCGAAACAATGACAATACTTATCGCTATATCCTCACACCCTTTTTCCTTTTACGTCAACTGCCCGCGATATGGTGACACCAATTTTGACCATTATCTCTATATCGCTGCCTAATTTTGTATTGGATACACCTCCTTTGTGATATAGCGATAATCTATTAAGTTATCACTAAATCACATCCTTTTGGACCACTTGGCATCTTTCTCTTGAGAAACAGTGATAGAACTTCACAAGCTCTGTCCTCTTTATCACTATTTTGTAGCTTGCTTGATATGATAGAATGTGGGACCCGTCAAATAGCGACACCTTTATGAACTATACTTTGCTTGTTGCCATTTTGCTTAATGTTTAATTTAATGAAACCCAATCTCCGCGAAATGGCGATGCCACAATATACCATGTAGCCTTAGTCTCTGTTTCACAAACTACCTTTTATGATGAAACATGGGTCCCACTAAATAGTGAAGTCCATATAAGCCTTATTTCTTTCATCACTGTTTCTCAAGAAGCCAAGATTAATAAGATTCGGGCCTTACGAAATGGTGAAACTTAATATACTTCACTTTCCTTTTCACTATTTCGCTGAATGATTTATGTAACATGCTTTTGGTCTTGCGAATTAGCAATAATCTTTCAACCTTAGTTTTCTTTGTCATGGTTTCATAAGGCATTTAATATAATAGAGAAGTGATCCCACAAAATGGAGATAATTGATATTTTTTCTTTATGGTGGCCCTATAAGACAATAAATGGGCATTTCTAGAGAATATGGAGCTGATAAATAAGGGTTTTACTAAAGACATGATTTTTGTATAAGGTTTGCTTGTATTTAAAGGTTGTTTCATGTTTAGGGATTTTTATATTATGCTCTAGAATTTTAGGCTAGAAAACACATTGAATTATCTTCAATCATGGGACTCAATTTGTGCTTGGGTATAATCATATTTTGTTTAGGACAATAGTAGGAAAATAATTTTTAGACATCATGATTTTTGGGAAACTTGTTATTTTGTAGGTTCCAACAGTACCTAAGACTAATGTTTCTAACATATTATCTTCAGAGACTGTTAAAGTTGTTGCTACTACTTTAAATTATAGGAGAGATAGAAATGAATGATTGATTGATAGTGGATGTTCAAATCATGTGACCAGTGATAAGAGTAAGTTTGTAAAACCTGAGAAATATGATGGAGGTTCTGTTAGGTTTGGAGATGATCAAACAACACAAATTGTGGGAATTGGCTCTATTACCTATGATGAAAAATATGGCACTAGCAACATTTACTATGTGAAGGGTTTGCATCATAATCTCTTGAGTGTTGGACAAATGTGCGAAATGGCTACAATGTTGTGTTTCAGGATGGTGGTTGTGAGATCCAGAATGGTTATTGCATCAAGGAAAAGAGCTAATGGAAACATGTATTTTCTAGAAGGAGCTACAAGACACTGCTTGTTATCTTAGTTCAATGATAGTTGGCTCTAGCTTAAGAGGATGTGTCACATCAACTTTGACAATTTGGTAAAGATTAGTTCAATAAGTGCAGTAAGAGATTTACCAAGGCTAACCAAACCGGATAACAGTATTTGTAAATAATGTCAAGAAGGAAATCAAACAAAAGAAACATTTAGAGGAAAGGAATAATCTTCTACCGGACTGTTGGGCTTGGTGCACACAGACTTATGTGGTCCTACCATAACAAGGAGTATACAAGGTGAGAGGTATATCATGCTCTCAATTGATGACCATTCTAGAATGACATGAGTTACATTTTTAAAAGAGAAATCAGAAGCATTAGAAAAATTAAAGATATTCAAGGCAAGAGTTGAGAATGAATTTCGTATAAGTATAAGTGTTTGAGATCTGACAGAGGAGGAAAATTTATTTATGATGAGTTTAATAATGTTTGTGAGGAACATAGAATTAAAAGACAATTATCCACCCCTAGGACACCACAACAGAATGGTGTAGTGAAAAGAATGAATAGAACTATACAAGAGGAAACCAAAACAATGATCAAAGGAGAATGACTACCAAAGGTTTACTCTAGAAAAGTTATACATACAAAAATATACACCCTTAATAAAATTTTATTTTTGAAAAGATATGGGAAGACATCATATGAAATATGGCATGGAAGGATTCTGAGAGTGAATTATTTCAAGGTATTTGGAAGTAGATGTTATATTCAGAGAGATAAGGATACTCTTGGAAATTTTGACAACAGAGCAGATGAAGGCATATTCCTAGGATATTCTACAAGGAGCAAGACACACTGATGTTACAACAAAAGACTAAACAAAATTGTTGAAATTGTAAATGTGAAGGTTGATGAAGATGTTTTTAAATACTTTGATAAATTAGCAGGATATGAATCAGATGAGTCCTTTGATAGAAGAAGGGAAGAGGCAAATAAAAAAGAAGAAAAGGAAAATGAAACTCAGAACTCTAACAACAACATCAAAAATCCCGAGGTATGTACAAAGGAATCACTCCAAGGATTAAATTATTGGAAACAAGAACTAAGGCATGTCAAGAACTAGTTTTGTTATGTTTACATTGTGAGACTGAACCAAAGTTGGTAGAAGAATTTTGCAATGATCAAAATTGGATAAAAACAATGAGAGAACTAGACTAGACTGGAAAAAATCAAACATGGGAACTTGTACACAAACCACTAGATAAAAATTTAATCGGAACAAAGTGATAATTCCAGAACAAGTTGGATGAAGATGAAAAATTGTAAGAAACAAAGCAAGGTTGGTTTGAAAGGGTTAAACTCTGATTGAAGGCATTGACTTTGAGGAAACATATGCTCCAGTTGCTTGGATGGAAGCTATTAGGATGTTCTTAGCCTTTGCATCTTTTAAGCATTTCAAAGTTTATCAAATGGATGTAAAATCAACATTTTTGAATGGAGAACTGAAAGAAGAAGTTTATATTGAACAATCAGAAGGATTTAAGTTGAGAGATGATTGTAGGTTGAAGAAGGACTTGTATGGATTGAAACAAGCCCCTAGAGCTTGGTATGGAAGTCTAGACAAGTATTTGATTGGTCAAGGTCTTCAAAAGGGGTCTACTGACAATAATCTTTACTTCAAATTTAATTCAGGTAAAAACTTGATTGTTGTAGTGTATGTTAATAACATAATATTTGGAGGAAATGATGGTTTGTGTAGAAGATTTGCTAGTGAGATGTAGAACGAATTTGAGATGTCCATGATTGGTGAGTTGAATTTCTTTCTTGGATTGCAAGTAAATCAGAATACCAAACAAATTTTCATTTTTCAATCTAAATATATCAAAGAATTGTTGAAGAAGTTTGGGTTGGAGAACTCTAAACTAGTTTGTACACCTATGATAAGTAGATGCAAGTTAACAAAAGATGATAAATTTCCCAAGGCTAATGCAAGTAAGCACAAATCAATGATTGGAGGACTATTATATCTAATTGCAACCATATATCATGTATGTTGTTTGTTTAGTAGCTAGATTTCATCAAGAACCAAAAGAATCACATGTTGTTGTAGTAAAAATATTTTTTAGATATTTGAAGGGAACAAAAGAGTATGGATTATGGTATCCCAGAAATTCATATTCACTTTCATAACTTATATAGATGCGGATTGGGCAGGAAGTGTTGATGACAAAAAAATTACAAGTGGTGGAGCATTTTTCCTTGGCTCCTGGTTAGTTTCTTGGTCAAGTAAGAAGCAGGATTATGTCTCCCTATCCATTGCTGAAGTTGAATATACTGCAACCTCTTCGCGGTGCACACAGGTACTTTGGATGAAATAGACTTTGAAGGATATTGGTGTGTTGTTTGATAAACCCATCTCAATTATGTGCGATAACACTAGTGCAATAAATATTTCTAAGAATCTGGTATAGCATTCTAGAATAAAGCATATATCTATTCGATATCAATTCTTGAGGGAAAAGGTGTTGGATGATAAAGTGAGGCTTGAGTATGTACCTGCAAAAGAGAAGACTACAGATATCTTCACAAAGGCATGTGTAAGGATACTTTTGAGTATCTCTGGTAGAAGTTAGGGGTATTAACCCCTCCTAGTTTGAACTGATGCACATTTGGATGTGCATTGGTCTAGTAAATTACATGATCATTCTTGTCTAGACTAATGCTTAGGGGCTTCCTCTCAGGGGGAGCAGAGTAAGTTTCATAAGGAGAGATGTGCTTGCCTTTGTCCTTGATGTCAAAGGGGGAGAGATGTATAAAAATGATGATACAGAGAGAGTTGTAGAGTTAGAGTTCTATTTTTTGTTTGTTGTTTATGGATGTTACCATCAATGACAAAGGGGGAGATTGTTGCAAATGTGATGATGGTGCTGACATGATTGTCATGGTTATCATTAATGCTTGTCATTGATTTCAACATATTGTATTGGTATTGGTTTTCTGAGTCGGTGATCCAGAATATGTTTCTCGAACTGTTTGGTGCTCTGAAAGTTGCGCTCTAGATGATGCTTAATGCTGACTAAAAAAATTGATGGTGTTGTTTGTGATCCAAATTTCTCTATTTTCTGGATATGGCGTTGATTGCTTGGATTCTTGTTTCTCTTTGTTCCATTCTTGTTTTGCTAAGTTGAGAAGTGTTATTTTAGGTCCGATCTGATCCAAAATTGGAGATTGTGTAACAAAATTTGTGTAGCATATGAATCTTGTGTTGGCTCTAGTATTTTTGATAACATATTGATTTGACTGATGAAGTGTGTTGTGGTGTGGTCCACTTCTCATTCCTTTCCACCATGTGAATTTTTAGTGCAGGCTATTTCAAATTATGTTTGGCTGACTTGGAAGGTTATGTAGTCACGAGAACAATATGAGTAAAGGATGATTTGAATGAATGATGTATTGAAGATATGCGAGATTGAAAAGCTAAATCTGACAGATGATTGATTGATATGAGAATATGTGCAAAGATGTGTAGAGTGTTGATAGGCACCAAAGAGAGTTCTGACAGTGCAGTTAGTGACAACTGAGTCATAGTGGTGGATCATTTTCTTTTCTTTCTTTCTCTTCCGACAGTGAGCCCTCTTCTAGTGAGCATTCTGGCAATGAGCCACCTTTGTAAAGATTACCTTAACTAGTGTCACCCTAACAGGTGTTATATATTGAGAACTAACATTCTTTGTGGTTTTTCCATTCTTGGGTTTTCCACGTCATATTTGTTGTTCATTGTGTATGATTGTTTTTTGTATGTGTGTGTTTACATGTTTACATCCATTCATGTTAAATAATTCATCAGTTGGTTATCCTGAATCTGTGAAAATTAAAAAGTTTATTTGAGAACTGATTCACCCCCTCTTAGTTGTTTGAACATTCAACAAAGTTGAATAGCATATCACAAATTGCTAGACCTTATAACTCTTCCCTTTTCAACTTCTTTAAGGTAGGTTGACTAACATAACACAACTTGCTAGAGATTTCAACCCTCCTTGTGTTGCATTTTCAGGATGAGTGGAACTACCATAACACATCTTGCTAGACTATTACAACTCTTCCTTGCTACATGGATCACATAACATAACACAACTTATTATCCTGTGAGAATACAGGCTCCCATGGACCACCTAGCATGATATAGCTCGCTAGCCTATGAAATCAATGTTCCCTATTTCTCTATCTCTTGTGAACCAATAGCATAACACAATTTTCTTGCGTTGGATCATGGTCTCTTCTCCTTTTAATTGGTGCATGTCATTATTTCTTTAGTTCCACTTGTGCTCTGGCAATAACATGTTAAGAATAATATTAGCAGTTCAGACATTTAATTATCGAGGTCTCTTCAACTAGTTGACTTGAAACTTTGTGTTTTACTAATGTTGTTTGTTTTTGTGTATAATTAAAGGATACTTGCATGGATTGATAGGATCCTATTCTTGGGGGGTTGGCCACCCCTCAATATTATCCTATCCTTGGTTTATCTTTCTCTTAGATGCTCTACCTTTTCATTTCTACTTTATTGTGTGTATAATCGTAAGATTATGATCCACGAAAGTGGGGTCTAAATGTAGTATTGTAAATTGTACACCTTTATTAGTGTGTTCAATTTCACACTAGCCTAGCACTTATTTTAGTACTTCTCATTCCTCTATGCATCATAGGACCTTTATTGTAATAAATTAATATTCACTTCAATATTATGGGTCTTACTCTATTTTATTACTTCATCACACTATTATTTGGGCCCTTGACTCTAGGTGCGCGTGTTATCCTTTATTATCTTGATTTATCGTTAATCCTACCCCAATTTAAACTTCCAAACCATATTTCACATATCTATGCATCATTTTTTGGGCCACCGAGCTGAAATTAGCATTAAAACCTTGTTATCTTGCATCTCTAAAAATTGCAGCCAAAATTGCTAGTACCAGGTTCCCCCCATTGACACAATCTGAGACCAAGTCACACCAACATACACGGTCTAGTACTTTTTGCCTCAAATTTTAGAAGGATAATAAGGTGGTCCTATATTATTCAAATCTAGCTCTATGCGAAAATACAGTAAATCTATGTCGGTCTAAAGATGATTTTAATTATGAAATCCCTATATAAGGCATCCTCCTCAATTCATTTTCAACATCTTATCTCATGCTAGCATTATCATTCAATCAAGAGCAGATCTGATTCAAGGAGTAACAAACTACATAAAGGAATCTCCATATTATGTTTCAATTATGATTTCATGATGTATTTTATGTGATTTATCATGTTATTGCATCAACACATGGGGGACCTATCATAAGAGAATTGCATCACCTATTAAAGGTATAATCATCTATATTAAATTATTTCAATTTTAGATCTAGTCTTGCCCTCAGAAGGAAAGCTTTCCAATTCAATTCAAGTTCAATTTTTATCTCAGTTAGAGTTAATTTCAAACCTAGGCTTTGACCTAGGAAAACCTCTATCCACAACACTCTTTCTCTACTCGTGTGTACAACTATCAGTACTTGACTAAGGAAAGAAGCCCAAGATAACATCAAGAAGTTGGTGCAGGCCTGTTCCCAGAATTTGGACTTGATTTATGAGGACCATGGCGGTTGGGATGCCTTTGTTCGAACCATTTTTTTCCTAGGGCACCCTTGTCCTTAGAATTTTTCACCTAATTTTGTAGATAGATTCCAAGCAATCATAGGGTGCATATTTTCATATAGTGGATTATACTTAGAAGACCAGGGTATTCTCGAGATCTCTATCATGTAGATTCATCTCCATATTGCAAATACAATTGCACAGACGAATTTCCTATCCATTTCTATTTTTGTTGCATAATCTTTGTTTATCAGTCAATTGTAGCTTTCTAATTTTTCATTTACTTCATACTTTAGTCATAGTTTCACATTGCTTCAATATATCTCCATATTTCATAAACTTTCCAAAGAAACAAAAGAAATAGAAACCTTAGAAGTGTCATTTGAGTGTCTTCTACAAGAGTTAGTCAAATTTGATCACTCTTTCAGGTAATTTTGTATTCCAATGTTTGTATGAAAGTGGATCTTGGTTTTCTTTGATAATGTTCCTAGAGAGTCACTTGGTATAATAATATTATATATTGAAGTAGGACTTGTAACTTTTCCCACTCCTATTTATGTCATAATCAATAATCTCAGTAATAACATTTTTCTAGGTAGATTGTGGATTCATGCTATGAAAGTAGTCTCTTCTATTCTTCATCACATAATCAAATTCATATACAACAATGAACTCCATGCAATCATGGTTGATCCTAATCCTGATAATGTTGTTCATGATGAAGTAGGATGTATATCTCCCTTTCAAGCTATGAATCCTTATACAACATTGTCTCCTATCACTTATGATTTATAAAATAATTGGGGTACATTGGACTTTACACCTTCCTTTAATGGGTATAAGATCCCTCAATTCAAGAATGAAGCCTTGAAGGTGCCTTATGTGTCATTTATCCAAGCTTATTCTAAATAAATTCCCACCTCTCCTTCCAAAACATGTCTTGATGATGATGGGAGCTCTTTAGAATTTGACACTAAGAATGAACCCTCTCCTTTAGATATTTCAACACCTATATTTGATTCTAAACATGGATACAATGGACATGATTTAGGATGTGTGTAAAAAAGTTTTTATGGTCATGAGAAATCTACATCACACTTTTCCAAAGAAGGTTTTGGTTTCCAACCTCCTTTATCGACATTCGCTCACCCATATCTAATGCATATTCTTACAAATTCTCATCACAACAACAAATTATTTTGTATGAGCTTCTCAAATCCAACTTCATTAGTCTCCCTTTGAAAAATCAAAGAAAGAATCGTAAGAAAAATCTATGTAATCCTTCTTTTTGCAAGTATCATCAAATCCATGGCCATTCCACCAAAGAGTGTCCTGATTTGGAGGATAAAATTCAACACCTTATTGTAACTGGTATCATTCAAGCACTTGATGAAAAAAATTTGGACTCTCATCGTATTCCTTCCTTATAAAATTTAAGTTCCTATTTTGTTGCTCCTCGCTATGTGACATTTCTATCTTACTTACTGAGAGCTTGTTTTCATTCATGGCCATACAATTTCAAGTGCAATCACAATCAATGAGCAATATAATAGGATTTTTATTCTTGTCTGCACGCTTGGGGGCCAAAAATATCCTTTCAATCATTCTTTCTTTTTCAAGACTCACTTTTAATTTGTTGAGTTGCATGTTTTCATAATTTGATACCATTTCTTGCATAGAATTATCCTTCATGCGAGTACATGTGTGTTCCTTATTTAGGACTTATTCTTCCTTGAAATGGTTCATCTTTTATGAATAATCTCTCCTTAGTGAAAGTGTTAGACAGTTAAAATAACCGGAAGACAACTGAGAGGGGGGAAGGGATGATTCAGTTGTCACCAGATTACCGGAACCTTAAGCAATTAAAATTTTAATACCGGAACACATAATATCAATACCGGAATGCATAAACCAATTATCGAAATATAAAATATACCAATTAAGCACAAGCAATAATTAGAGAATAAATACCATCCACATGACACCAAGATTTTTATGTAGAAAACCCGGTAAAGGGAAAAACCACGGTGGGAAGCCTACCCACAGTCAGATAATACTTCTCCAGTAAGTATGTGATTACAAATTGAGGGGCCTACACTTGCAGGAAGGCCAACAGCCTAGAGCACACTACTCATTACAAAAGGAGTCTCACTGACTACATAAAAATATAGACTACAATCTAGAAGGAAGAATGAACTGCAATGATAGCATCTCTTATGCCTGAATACAGTTTCAGTTAAGCTCAATACCGGAGGACTTAATACTCTTACATAAAACCAACTCGATCACCAACGATTGACAAAATCCTCTGCATGAATGATTATTACATTATTCATTTTTATACCATTCCCATATGATCTACAATGAGATCTTACAACATATATATACAAACCCTCGACCATAAACAATAAGGTCGGCCACCAGACAATAAAGCAATTACATAATTACAAAACATGTTGGCCTAAGACCAAACAAATAATATCCAACCCATAAGACATCTCGGAAACACATCGAGAAGATCAAACAACATGTTACATTAAGCCGATCCAAAACCTAGATAGTACAGAATAGGTCTGGTACCAAATGCAATGATCCCAATCAGCCAAGTCTCGAACACAATCACCATCAGCATCCTGAATCTCTACTAGAAGCCGCACCAACACCACTTATGCAAAACATCAAAGATCTTCAACAAAGCTCTGTCGGTGAAACCCTCACCGGATCAACAAACCAAGCTTACCATCATATGGGATAGCATCCAATCACCAAATCAATACCAACTAACTAAACATGAATCTAAGTAGAATGAATAGAAGATCTAAGACAATTCCAAAAGCCAAAGCATACCGAAGTATACCGGATCATCATGATCTAAGCAACCAGAAACCAAACAACTTACCGGGACCAGAAGGATAGCGGTAAAGAAGCCAAAACAGCTAGTGTTGACATCAATGACAAAACATCAATGCAACACATAATCAATACCTCCAAATGGCCAACAGAAAGTGTGCAATCCTTCACTAAGAATTCACTTTTTCCTAAGCAATGGAAATCGTATGTATTTTTAGTCTCCTCCTGTCAACTATGTCATCTTTAAAAAATTTCTCCTCTACCCTTGGAGATAGACATCTTTGTGCGAAGATCTCTTCATCCTTTGTTAATCATGCATCCCTTAAAATGATCCCTTTACACTTGTTGAAAGATATCTCTTTTACAATTATCTCCTCCTTGCCTCAAAATAAATATGCCCTCTTTGGCTTGGATTGCATGTACATTGTTTCTTAAAGGATATCTCCTTTGTGTTGAAGGGGGTTATTCTTGTTTCTATCCACCTTAAGATATCAACATAATTTTATGTTGACATCTTACGGGGGAGGGGAGGGCATATATGTGGCCTCCTAGTTGCATTTTCAACTATCAACTATCAATTTGGGATTTTATCACATCATGTTTGATCCCTATTTTATCTATCATTTATGAGATTATTGCATCCTCATGTTTCATCCCTGTTTTATCTATCAATTTAGATTATTGCATTCTGAAACCAAATGCCTCCATGGATCGCCTAGCATAACACACTTTTTTATCCTATGGAATCCAAGTTCCTTCCCTCTCTCCCATGAACCATAACATAACACACTTTTCTAGTGTTGGATCATGGTCTCTTCTCTTGGTGTACGTCCTTTTTCTTTCTATATGTTCACTTGTACTCTTGCAATAACATGCCAAGAATGATATTAGTCGTTGAGACATTTTGACTATTAAGATATCTTCAACTAGTTGACTTGGAACCTTTCATTTTAGTACTAAGGTTGTATGCTTTTGTGTTTATTTGAATGCTACTTGCATGGATTGATAGGATCATATGCTTGGGGGTTTGATCACTCCTCAAATTTAGTGCTCTCCTATTTCTATCTTGTCCTTCTCTTATATGCTCTATCTCTTCATTTCTACTTTACCGATAGTATGACCATGAGATCATAGTCTGCTAAAGTGGGGGCTAAATGTAGCGTCCTAAATTATACACCTTTATTTATGTGTCCAATTTCACACCCTCCTAACCTCATTTTAGTACTTCTCATTCCTTTATGCATTATAGGATCTTTATTGTAATTAATTAATATTTAATTCAATATAATGAGTCTTATTCCACTTTATTGCATTATCACACTATTATTTGGGCCCTTGAATATAGGTGTGCTCTTTAATTATTATTATCCCCATTTATTCTTAATCTCATCCCAATTTCAACTTCCAAAACATATTTTGAATATCTATACATCATTTTTTGAGCCATCGAGATGGAATCAACATTAGAAACCCTTATCTTGCATTCCTCAAAAGTTGGGAAAAAGTTGTCAGGACTAGGTCCCCCCACACCTCCTAGTCCTGTGTTTTTTGCCCCAAATTTTTGGAGTAAAATTAGGTCATCCTATCACATTCAAATCTAGCTTAGTGTGAAAATACTCTAAATATAAATTGGCCTAAAGGTAATTTTGATTATGAAATCCCTATGTAAGGCATCCTCCTCAATTCATTTAAAACATTTCATCTCTTGCTAGCATTATCATCCAATTCAAGAGTAATTATTCTTCTTCAAGAGTAGATCTAATTTAAGGAGCAACAAGTTACAACAAAGCATATTCAATTAAATTTTGATAGATTTTATGTGATTTATCATGATATTACATCAACACATGGATATCTCGAGAGCATTGCATCACTTATTGAAAGTATAATCACTTATATTCAAGTTTTTTATTTTTAGATCTAACCTTTCCCTCGAAAAGAAAATATTCTACTTAAATTCAATTCCATTTCCAAGTTCGATTATTATTTCAATTTCAATGTTAATTATTAAACTAGGGCTTGACTTAAGGAAAACCCCCATCAACAAACCTATTTTCATCTTTTTGTGAGCAAGAAATTGATTCAAGAGTTGCAAGTGAAAAAAACTGATAGAGTAAATGATGACAATCAAACTCAGCATTTTAAGGCACAAAAATTGGAGGACCAAGTCAGTACGCACCTTCTAGTCCCAAGAATTTCTAATGATCTTTTGACATTAGATTATGTACGTAATATTGATCCAAAAAGCATTTATCTTGTTTGCATCTGACATTCATAGGACCAAGTTGATTCGTACCTCCTAGTCTTGACCATTCCGCCCGAACTTTCTGTCAGAGGTTCGGATGTATTCTCCATTCTCGAAACCCAATTTATAGCTCGACATGATATCTAAAACTTACTGTTACTATTATTTTAGGTCAAATTATCATTATTTTTCCTAGATCTAGCATTGCAATCCAAACCTAATGCAAATTCAGTTTCAACTCAAACAATTGATCTCGTACTTTTTTTAATCCAAATTTGGAAGTAGTGCATTTGCACTCCATTTACCTTATTATGTTGCTCCTTACCCTGTGACATTGGTAGTTTAACTTTTCTTGTGTTCTCTTTGTCATGTGTGGTGGCACAACTTAAATTAACATCATGCTTGGGGGGAAAGAATAATATTTTAATTCTCTCTTTTTCAAATATTTCCTTTTTCTTTGAGTTGCATTTATAATATCTTGAGGTACTTTATTACATAGAGTGGTCATCCATGTGAGTACATATATCTCCCTTGGTTGGACTTATTCTTTGTTTGCATTAGCTCATCTTCTTATGAATGATCTCCCCTTAGTGAATATGTGTAATCTTTTACTAAGAATTCACTTTTTCCTAGTAATGGAAGAAGGTATGTATTCTTAGTTTCCTTCTCCTTTTTTAAAGACATTATCTTTATCAAAGTTCCCCTCTATTATTGGAGGTGAATATATTTGGATAAAGATCTCTTCCTCCATGCAGCCCTCAAAAGGATCCCTTTACACTTGTAGCAAGATTTCTCTTTTACAACTATCTTTTCCTTGCTTATAAGAGTTAAGCCTCTTTAGCTTGGATTTATGTACATTTTTTCCTAAAGGATACCTCCTTGGTGAAGAAGGTGTGTATCCTTGCTTCTATCTTCTTTAAGACATCAACATAGGTTCATACTAACATCTTAAGGGGGGGCATACATCATAGCCTCCTTGTAACATATTTTCAATTCAAGTTGCATATTTCCTTGCATAATGCCTTGCTTCATTATCCCTATTCAATTAAAGATGTATATTTTCTTTCATAATTCCTTTCTTCATTATCCTTTTTTAAATTCAAGTTGTGGATTTCCTTGCATAATGCCTTGTTTGATTATCCTTTTTTAATTCAAGTTACAAATTTCCTTGCATAATTCCCTGCTTGGTTATCCTTTTTCAATTCAAGATTACGAATTTCCTTGCATAATGCCTTCCATAGTTATCCTTTTTCAATTCAAGATTATGGATTTCTTTGCATAATGCCTTGCTTGGTTGTCCTTATTCAATTCAAGTTGCAGATTTCCTTGCATGATGACTTACTTGGCTATACTTTTTCAATTAAATATTGTAAATGTCCTTACATGATGCCTTGTTAGGTTATCCTTATTTCACATCTTATACATGTTGTTGCATGCTCAAAGCCAAACCAAAGTCTTAGATGAGATGCTTAACTCTTGAAACCAAACAACAACGTATATAGAAAGATGAGTTGACTAGCATAACACAACTTGCTAGACCTTTCAACTCTTCCTTTTTCAACTTCTTTAAGGCAGGTTGACTACCATAACACATCTTGCTAAACCTTTCAACCCTCCTTGTGTTTCATTTTTAGGTAAGTGGAACTAGCATAACACAACTTGCTAGACTATTTTAGCTCTTCCTTCCTACATGGATCACACAACATAATATAACTAGTTGTCCGATGAGAATTCATGTTTTTGTGAATCAGCTAGCATAACACAACTTTCTAGCATATGGAATCTACGTTACTTTTTTCTCTCTCTCATGGATCACCTAGCATAACATAACTTTCTAGCCCATGGAAACTATTTTCTCTCCTTTCTCCTCTCCATGAGCTCATAGCTTTGCTAGTCGTTGGATCATGGTTCATCACTTGATGCATGCTCTTTCTCTTTCCATGTGACTAATGGTGTTCTTATAATAGCACTCTGAGAATGAGATTAGTGGCTGAGACATTTTGACTATCAAGGTCTCTTCAACTAGTTAACTTGGAGCTTTTTGTTTTAGTACTAACCACTTTTGTTGTGTGTTTTATCTTTGATTGTCTTTGTTTGGATTTTTTGTCTTTGTATTGTTTTGTGTATCCTTGCATGTGATTGTATGAGTTAAGATCCTAAGATTGGGGACTTGATTCCTCAAAATTAGTGATGTCTTATCTCTTTGTGATCTCACTCCTAGTTTCTCATATACCTATCTCTCTCTTCCTCATATTTCTACTTTTCGCTCCTAGTTTCTCATATACCTATCTCTCTCTTCCTCATATTTCTACTTTACCATGAGTATTTGCATAGGTTCATACTCCCGCTAAAGTGAGGGAAAATGTGGCATCATAAATTATAACCTTGTATAATTCACACCTCATTCTTGTACCCCTACTTTAGCATGTCCCATCCTGGTTCTCCCCTATGTATGTTTTAACCCTTTTTACTCCAAATTTGATGTCACCTGCCTGCATGATTGAGTGGACCCCATGCTAGGATTGTGTCCTCCTATTTGCCTACTTGTTTGACCTATTTTGTAAGGACAAGGGCACTTGGGGTGCCCCTATCTGAACTAAGGCGCCCAAGGTGCCATGGTCATCCTTAAATAGTTCCTATTTCAAATTGGTCAGTGCACTTTCCCTACTTGATGAGTTTTCATCCTTGTGGCTAAATTTGATTGTTGGAGGTTGGCCTAATCAATATATTGCCTAAGGAACCCTATATAAAGACATCATATCAATTCATTATAATATCATTTTCATACCATATCATCTTGCATTAACATCTTCAAATTCTCAAGCATCAAAGGCACCATTTCATCCCACCATATCCTTTCATAATCTTGAAGTGTTGTGGAGAAAATCTACATCATTTTTTATGAAATCATGCATGTTTGATTAGATCATTCATGTTCATGTCAAGTCATCTTATTGCATCAACACTTTTGGTCACATCTAAAGAGAATTGATCATCAACTTCAATCAACCATTAGAGATTTGAGGTATACTATTTAGAATTTACTTGAGAATTTCTTTTTTCAATTTAAGTTTAATTGCTAAACTAGGGTTTGACCTAGGCAAACCCCCATCAGCAAACCTATTTTTTGTCATTTTATGTGTAGTAAATTGACTCAGTAGTTGTGAGTGAGGAATTTGACATAATAGATGATGACAATCACTCTACTTTGGAAAGTGCAAAAAGTGGAGGACCAGGACAGTTAGCCCGCTTGGTGCCAATAATTTCTTATGAGCTTCTAACACTAGATTCTATGTATCATCTTGATCCAGAAAACATCAAGTTTGTCTTCCCATGATATTCAAAGGAATAGGACTATCCACCCCCTTGGTCTTGACAATTCCACCTAAATTTTTTATCATAGGTTTTGATATATTTTCCATTCTCATATCTAAATTTATATCCCTGCGTGATATCTAGAACATTTTATTACTATTATTTTAGATCAACTTGTCATTATTTGTCCTAGATCTAGCATTACAATTTAACCCTAATTCAAATTCAGTTTCAACTCAAATAAGGAAGATTAATTTGTTCTATATCCAATCCTTTAAGGATTGGATCAATCAAATGCACTTCTCTTCTTAATGTAAAGTTGATCCCAAGTCAAGTTAGTGGCCTTATCAATCTAAGCAGTGAATCCCTAATTTTACCACCTTACATTTTGTTGAACATCATGGTTAGGCACAAGATAAGAAATTTGTGAATTCAAATTCTTATATTTACCAATAAAATTAGTCACTTTTTCTTTAGCTCCTTGCTTACAATGAATCAAATCAGCCAAATTAATTTTAGGACTAATGTTATTTTAAAATTGTTGAATGAAAGCAACATTACCCAATTAGTGAAAAGAAGTGATGGAATAAGGAGGCAAAGAACAATACCATTACAAATTTTTATCTCTAAAGGTTCAAGTTTTAAATATCTTCAAATGAGTCAAGGGACCACCTTTTCCAAATTATAGGTCTAATTGAGGGATTTCCATATTTTTAGGAAAAACCACATGGATATTCTCATTCATATGTGTGAACATTGCTTTGGTTACATCTTTAATATGGCATATGAGTTTCTTGTTTGATCATAAGTGCATATGGAGTTCTTATCTTATTTTGCTAGTTCAATTTCAAGTTACATTCAAGATGTTACCTTTCATGCATATGATGATAAAATAACTCTTGCCTTCATTCATAGCTACTGTAAAGTGGAAAAATCAAACCCTAGTCATTCTCCCCTCCCCAACTCCAAGGAGAGAGAAGGGAGAGTCACTAGGGTTGATGGTTTTCACTTAGGGGAGACTTTACATTCAAAAGAGGGGTTGAAACCCACAAGATCCAATCCCACGCAATGCAAGATTGGGTTCTAAATGAGTTTCAAGGGTTGTGACATCAAGGATACCCTCTTTTGTAAAGAATGTAGATAGAAAGATTGAACTAAGAATGCATGTAAAGTAGGAAAGATTCGCTTATAAACAGAGCTAGGGATATGGGATGAAGTTGCGGACCTGGAATTAGCAGTAAAATGTCGAGACGGTGCTGTTCTGCAAATTTGAGCGAAAGTTAACAGGACGATGGTGCTCGGCGTGCACACGGCCCTCCGAAAAATCCGCAAAACGAAGGGGGATCTGTTCGTCTCTGCACAAGGATTCCAGATCTTCAATTACAGCCATGTACCTGCAACCTTGTTGTAAGAATGTTTGTATTCTTACATGCGAAGGTGTAATGTATGTTGTATGTAATGTGTTGTAAGTGATCTCCTCTTCAATGGTTGAATCCTTGTCTTGAATACAACACTTAGCCTTGAATGGAGACTTAGAATGCTCAATTGCTTGAAGGAATGCTTGAATGCTTGAATGTTTGAATATCGCTTCCGCGTCTTGTACACATATGTCCTTCCTCCTTTTTTGAGAGAGGAAATGTAGTTTATATACTTGTCAATTAGGGCTGATAGACTGATTTTCCCGACCTTAGGCCGACCTAGAAACATTATTTTCCACTTTGCAAACTTAAAGACCCGAAGCCCCATAAGAGACCGGGCCCAAAATAGGGCCAGGGACCAAGGCGCTGGGCACCATGGTCCCACCTCCCGGGACAACAGGGTGCAAGGAGGGTCAGGCCAGAGTGTTGAGAAATGCAGTTTTTGATGTCATGAACAAGTTTCGGGGTCTCCATTCAGGTTCCATGTTGCATCGCCATCGTGAAGACCCAAATGCGATCGAAATTGCAAGTGTCGCAATTTTAGGACGCTACATTTAGCCCCCACTTTAGCGGGAGTATAAGCGTACGCTCATACTTCCGGTAAAGTATAAGGAAACAACATTGAAAAACTTTCACCATGTCAAGGAGGCAAGATACACCAAGCCCCCAGTGGACTAAGGATCTTACGACTTCGATTGACAAAGTAAAAGGGAAGATCATGAGGGAGAACCATGACTGTCAGTAGTAAGGTTCCCTCACTATGAGTCATGCAAGAAAGATATCAAAATTTAAGGCAAAGCTAAATTTGTCAAGAAATTTTCAAGTATCTTGAAAAGATATGAACGGGATGTATGCCCCCCTACGTTAAAGTGATCGCAAACGCCTCACCGGGGGTGATTGCTTTAAGGTAGTGATACATATAAGAATGAGAAGGGAAAGGAGCACGTTATCACAAGGATTTAGCCCCCAAGTGTGAGATAAGCCCAAGGATAATAAACACAAAACACAAAGCACAAGGTGACTTCGCATTCCTCGGGGTTAGTATGTTGTATGATAATTCATGTATATCATATGTATGTATGCATAATTTTTCTTCATTCCCCAATCAAGGAAGGTCACCTAGAAGAAGGGAACACATGTGTCTTTAGAGTCAACATGAGAGAGACCAAAAGAGATCTCAATGCTTTGCATCATCCTCAAGTAGACAACACTAAGGACAACAAATAGAAGAATGAAAATAACACACAGAAGAAGTAACAAAAGAGAGGAGGAGAGAATCTACTATGCTAATGAAACTAGTCTAGCACGTCATCTACCCCCCGATCTTGCTGATCAATATTTCGGGAAGGTAGGAAACATGCTAGAGGAGGAACATCCAACACAGCAGATGGAGCTATCACAAGATCCAAACAAGGGCTATGTTCATGTTCTGAGCCACGTTGTTCTTGTCTAGGAGCTAGGATAAGTTCTTTAGAAAATGCGTTAGATAAATGGTTATCAACATCAACATATTCATATTCACTATCAGAATGAATAGGAGTAACATTTTCATGATGAATAACATTTTCATCTATATCATCATCAAGATTTATAAAAATAGGATCTTTAACTCGCACAGGATCAAGACCATCATGCATCTTATGTTTAGGAGATTTCGGCTCAATCGTCGGCTAAGGAGAAAATGGAATAATACTAGCTGAAGGTGTTTTTGGGGATTGCAAAGTTTCAGAAGCAGCTGCCTGAGCTCTAAGACGACGCTTTCGTCGGCGTTCACATGTAGAATGATTTCGTCTAGTCTTAGTAGGGAGCTGAGGAGATTGAGGAGGAGGAATGTTCTCATCCTTATCACTTGGGTGTTTAGGTTGTGGTCTCTTAGGTTGGATAATAGGAAAAGAGGAAGTTCTCTTCTCTCTATAAGAGGAAGGAGGAGGAACTGCTCCATATAAAGGAGGAATATTTGGTTTAGGAAGGAGACCAAGTCCATCATGACAAGGAGGTATAGGTCTACTTTTAGAAAGTTTATTAGATATAGGCATAATCACATTCATAGGGATGGGTTGGGAATCTTCTTGAGGAAAGACATTAGTTTTATCTTTCAAAGGAAGAACTTCCTTCTCAAGAACGATAGGAATGTCAAGTTTGGGTGTTCTAGGTTCACTTAGAGATAGGATCATATCTTTTTTCCACTTTTGATAAGATTTAAAAAGATGATCACTTCATGGAGGAAGAGATTGGAATTGTTTAGGCCAAAAGTAATCAATAGGAACGCTAGAAGTTCTTTCAGCTGGTTTAAAGAGACTATGATTAACAGTAACAACTTCACCATTATGGGGAAATTTCAAACACTTGTGAATAGGAGAAGCAATAGCTTTCATGGAAGATAGCCAAGGATAGCCTAGCTTCACATGAAATTGTTCAGATGATGGAATAATAGCAAAGTCCACATCAAGGGATTTGTTATGGACCTCAATAGGTAATGTAATAGAACCAATTGCAGGAGAAGAAAATGCATCAAATAGTTTCACAACCACATTTGTTTCATCATAGATCACTTGATTCAATTGCAAAGTAAAAAGAAATTCTTCAGTAATGATATTAACCATACAAGAAGGATCAATAAGCACTCCACGGCAAGGTGTATTCTTGACTTTTGCAACTATATATAAAGGACCATCAGGTGCCCTGATAGTTTCACTAGAATCAAAGGTGATGGAAGGTTCTTTAGGGATTTTCTGCTGCTCTACAAAGTTAATCACATTCGGAGTCATAGACACAAGATCATCAAGTGAGACAGAGGAATCATTAGTATCAATCGTATTAGAGGTATGAGAAGGCAATGGATCAGTAAAAATCTGAAGATTTTGGTTTGGAGGAGCTACAGATTTGTTGCCTTTATCATTCACACTAGAAACAGAGATAGTATTATTATCAATCAAATCTTGAATTTTACCCTTTAAAGCAAAACATTTTTCAGTATCATGCCCAGGATGACGATGAAATTGACAAAAAGATTTGTTATCAAAATAGGGTGAATTAATCTTTGCAGGATCTATTTGCCTTATAGGAGGAAGAGTAAGCACATTTTGTTCCAATAACTTATTCATAATACTATGCAATGATTCATTCAGAGGAGTAAACTTTCTTTCTTTCTTGAAAAACTTAGAAATAGGAGGCACACCTGATGCTGCATTCACATTGTTGTTGATGATGTTTTCATTGAATTTAGTTGACTCTCTGTTCGGTTTAAATTTCCCAAATGGTTGTTGACTACTATCACCCTTATCACCCGGAGCCATAGGATTTGCTTGTTCCATTTGACTCACAGTCAGTTGATAATTGTGAAGAGTTGCACACAACTGTTGGAAAGAAGTAAACTTAGAAAACAGGAGTTTTTCTCTAATATCTTTTTGTAAATTAGAAGTAAATATTCTTTGAATATCATTGTCAAGTACTGGAAAAGAAATTTGAGCATACAAATGCTTATATCTACCAATGAAATCAGTCACTTTTTCTTTAACACCTTGTTTACAATGCATTAAATCAATCAAAGTAACTTTAGGACTTATATTGTTTTGAAATTGTTGAATAAAAGCATTTGCAAGTTGTTCAAAAGAAGAAATAGAATAGGAAGGCAATGAGCAATACCATTGTAGGGCTTTATCTCTTAATGTTCTAGTAAACAGTTTTGCAAGCAACCTTTGGTCATAAGCAAAATCAGTACATATTGTTTGAAAGGTCTTAACATGTGTTAGAGGATCACCCTTACCATTATAAAGCTCCAAATGCGGAATTTCAACATGTTTAGGGGGAATAGCTCGAACAATGTCAAGAGAAAGTGGGCTCGCAACATCAAATGTGGGCACACTAAACTTAGATTGATTCATAGAGGCAATTTGTTGTTGTAAAGAAGAGACAATTTGTGCAAGATTGTTAATGGTCGCTTCAGTCGAAGAGTTCATATTAGACGTGTTAGATTGTGATGGAGGTGTTATGTTATTGAAAGAAGGTAGAGAGTAAGGTGGTGGGACACTATGATAGTTAGTCATAGGAGATGATTGGAAAGGAGGAACGCTACAAGGAGGAATGGAAAATGAATTGCCCCCTTGTGTCATGTTCATTTGTGGAGATATAAGAGGAACACTCATTGAAGGAATGAATGAAGAAGCCGGATTGAATGAAGGAAGAGGGTTGATTGAAGAAGAAGGATTGCCCCCATGACTAGTGACAATAAGAGGAATGTCTTGTATTGAAGTAGTCATTATGTTTGATGTAAAAGTAGGTATACTAGCAATAGAAGTCGTCAAAGGAATAGAATGATTAACTTGAGTAGGAGGTTGTGTATAACCTAAAGTTTCGGCACAACTCTTCATAGGCATCACATTTGAATCCACAATGTGTGCAATACCACGCAAAATATCAATTCCATTCTTATCACTTTGAACCATACATTTTAGACCCTCAATTAAAGGAAGAGCTTGACTATCGGGGTATTCTTGAGACATCCATTGTCGAAAATCATCAAATTGGTTATCCAATTTTGAAAGTTGTTCTATAGAAACCTCATGGAGAGCTTCTTCATCATTAAGAGGATTAGAGGAATTACCCATGTCCTCGTTAAAAAGACCATTCAAATTAGGTTCCATCTCCTCGGTAATTACACCTTGGAAAGACTTAATTCTAAGGCTTCGTCTAACGGGAATAGTGTAAGTAGGGCTTATTGTTGTAAAACTCATGCACTAAAGAAAGAGAGAAGATTTTGAATTTTAGAGGTAGCAAATTTCAATAAAACCAGCCAATCTCCTAGATTTAAGCTGTTAAATACAATTAGGACAATCTCCTGAAATTTCGGAAAAAATGTCCGGGACCGTGGCGAACGGAGTGCACACGGTCCTCGCAACTTTTTTTGAAATTTTCAGGGATGAAAGTTATGATGATTTTAAAGCTAATCTGAAAAAATTGAGTGATTTTACGATCTGTAGATAGGCCAAATTAAAGTTGCAATCTCAAAATTGAACCCTACCAAGATTGTTGAAAAATGTAAAATTTGAATTTTGAAAAAGAGGGGGAAACTGAAATTTTGAATTTTATGATTTTAGAGGGAATGCTGAAAGCAATGCAATTTTTGAAATTTAAAAGTTGACTCGATTTCATGCAAAATTCGAATTTGAAAGTGGAAATCAAGGTTGTTGCAATTAAACACTTAATTTCAAAAGTCACAAACTGCAAAAATTTGAATAAAGTACTGAAATTTCGAATGAATGCCAACACACTGTTCAGATTTAGGATTGTAAGAAACACAATTTTGATATGAATTTCAATTTCAATGATTTTTGAATGATTAGAAGCCTCAATCCAAGCAATCGCTAGACCAACTTTGACTTTAATTTTGAAAGTGTTAAAATTGATAAAATCAGCCAAAATTCTGGATTTCAGCAGAAAAATACAGTAAGATCTAGCTCCCGAAATTTCGGAAAAAATGTCGGGGACGAGGGCGCTCGGGGTGCACACGGTCCTCGCAACTTTTTTCCAAATTTTCAGGGATGAGAGATATTGTGATTTTATTGCGTAATCCAAAGTTACAGCCGATTTGGAAGTGTTTTGATCAGTGAATTTATCAGTCAAAGGTTGAATCAAGAAGGTTTTAAAAATTAGGGTTTTGACATTTAACCACTTAATTTTCAGAATTAAAGCACAAATATGAATTGACAATTTGCAATAGAAGGGTAGATTTGAAACAAGCATTAACAATTAAACATTCCACAAGTTTAATTACTAAAAAGAAAATTTTAGGGTTTTTATGCAATTAGCCTCTAAAATTTGCAAAAGATCAAACATGGAAATGTAATTAGGGAAGCAAAGTTTTCAGATCTAACCATGAATAATCAGAATGAGAATGTTCACATCGGGTTCACCAAAATGTAAAGCGAAAAAATCAAACCCTAGTCGTTCTCCCCTCCCCAACTCCAAGGAGAGAGAAGGGAGAGTCACTAGGGTTGATGGTTTTCACTTAGGGGAGACTTTACATTCAAAAGAGGGGTTGAAACCCACAAGATCCAATCCCACGCAATGCAAGATTGGGTTCTAAATGAGTTTCAAGGGTTGTGACATCAAGGATACCCTCTTTTGTAAAGAATGTAGATAGAAAGATTGAACTAAGAATGCATGTAAAGTAGGAAAGATTCGCTTATAAACAGAGCTAGGGATATGGGATGAAGCTGCGGACCTGGAATTAGCAGTAAAATGTCGAGACGGTGCTGTTTTGCAAATTTGAACGAAATTTAACAGGACGATGGCGCCCGGCGTGCACACGGTCCTTCAAAAAATCCACAAAACGAAGGGGGATCTGTTCGTCTCTGCACAAGGATTCCAGATCTTCAATTACAGCCGCATACCTACAACCTTGTTGTAAGAATGTTTGTATTCTTACATGCGAAGGTGTAATGTATGTTATATGTAATGTGTTGTAAGTGATCTCCTCTTCAATGGTTGAATCCTTGTCTTGAATGCAACACTTAGCCTTGAATGGAGACTTAGAATGCTCAATTGCTTGAAGGAATGCTTGAATGCTTGAATGCTTGAATGTTTGAATGTTTGAATATCGCTTCCGCGTCTTGTACACATATGTCCTTCCTCCTTTTTTGAGAGAGGAAATGTAGTTTATATACTTGTCAATTAGGGTTGATAGACTGATTTTCCCGACCTTAGGCCGACCTAGAAACATTATTTTCCACTTTGCAAACTTAAAGACCCGAAGCCCCATAAGAGACTGGGCCCAAAATAGGGCCAGGGACCAGGGCGCTGGGCACCATGGTCCTGGGGGACCAGCGCGCTGGGTGCCCTAGTCCTGAAGGACCAGGGCACTAGGCGCCATGGTCCCACCTCCCGGGACAACAGGGTGCAAGGAGGATCAGGCCAGGGTGCTGAGCAATGCAGTTTTTGATGTCATGAACAAGTTTCGGGGTCTCCATTTAGGTTCCGTGTTGCATCGCCATCATGAAGACCCAAATGCGGTTGAAATTGCAAGTGTCGCAATTTTAGGACGCTACAGCTACAATGGGGGCACATTGGTGCAAGAAGATAATATGAATCCTTCTTTCAAAGATATCCTTTCTAAAGATGAAGATTTGAAAAATGATGTTGATCCTTCTCCTAAAATGTACCTCCCTCATAAGGATCAATTGGTTCAAGGGGATCATATTGTAGCTACCTTTCCTAGTAATACCATACCTTATTTTCATTTCAATGACCTTCCCCCTAGAGACGAAGTATTAATGAGATATGATTGTCTCTTTCCTAAAGTTTTTCGTAATCATGAAGATACCTTAGAGAAGAGGATGAAGTCTAAATTTTTTGTCCACCTTCATCAAGATGTCTCTCAACTTCAACAAAAACCAAAAATTATTGTTAATGGCAGAGTGAATTATCAAATTGATTATCATGTAGTGCATTGCACATACAATAATGGAGTGTTTACTTTAGAATCTGACAAGAACAAACAAATTGAAGCACACTATACTTTTTAAGTTCATACAAACGCCTCTCTAATTTGGACAAATACACCATATCCTACTAAAGATGTTCCTAAAGAGGAACTCTCAGGGGATCATTGGGGGTCATTACATTTCACACCCTCTTTTTGTAGCAAATATAAGATGCCTAAATTTTACACTCAAAATTTTTAACCTAAAACATGTTTGGATGTTGATTGTGCCTCTTTAAAATTCAATCCAATTCCACCTAAGAGAAAAGACTCTCCTTTGGACATTTCTATTGGAATCAATGAGCATTGAGAGGGGGGGTTGAATCAGTGTTCTACAAATTTTAAACTTGTTATTTTGATTCTTCAACCACCGGATGAACTACAAATAAAGCAAAGTCCAGAAACATAAAACAAGTAACCATGCAACCATAACACCAAGATTTTTACGTGGAAACCCAAATGGGAAAAACTACGATGGGATTTGAACCAACAATATTATTCCGCTATGGCCAGTAGCAAACCAATATTACAAAAGGGGAATGCACTTGCATTCAGGCACACTGCCTAGAGATCATTGCTCAAGTTACAAAAATAGGGCAACAACCCCGAAGGAAGGCTTACTGCCCTACAAGAGATTACAAACTAATTACAATAAAGAGTGAACTGGAAAATAGAATCTGATTATGCCGAAAATCAGTTCTAGTTAAGTGCAAAATGATTTGTTGTAACTAATCTGCCTATCTGCTTTGTTCTATTCTGCAACTGCTTACCAGATCAACCAAGATCAAGATGCGCATGTGAAACTGCGCTCAATCACTTCAAAATAGTCTACCACACCATATATCACACCAAATGAATCATCCAAATCAGTCTTATATATTCGCACATACAAAAATTAATCTTCCACAAGTCGGCTTCACCAATTATCAAAACAAAATGTGTAGCTGCAAGTCAGCTTCACCAATTATCAAAATAAAATGTGTAGTTGCAAGTCGACTTCACCAATTATCAAAATGAAATGTGTAGCTGCAAGTTGGCTTAGATCTTTCACCAAACCATATTCCGAACCTAAAATAAAAGATCACATGCTTCCTATAGGTTTCATCAACCATCTTGAACACATCACCAATCACCAGAATCAACTTAAAGAATTCAGACACACGATATACCACCAAACATGAGGAATACTCTGCTTTATTGTTCTATCAAATACCGGACCTATAAACAGGCATAGGAATTAACACCAGAGAGTGAATTGTCATGATAATTTGCTTCATATACCCAACCAACTAATCAATGATCATTGAAACCAAAAGTTGCTTCATTCAAAATCACAAAACTGTATACTGAACAACACCAACAGTTTTAATCCAGGAATAATTTATTCAAGACATCCGGTTAGCCAAAACTTCATACTAGATCATATCAGTAGGCTAAGTTGCCATCAATGAAAATTCGTAAGAATCTACAAGCATCAGGAAACACCAATCTTCACCGGAGCATCACCGGAACATAAAATGTTGACAATCTCCCCCTTTGGCATTGATGATAACACTGGTGAAAAATTATAAGTATCCCAAAATCTGAAAAACACCAAAAATTTGAGTTTTGTACACTCAATCTAACCGACTCCCCCTGAACTGGTTTCCCCATTTTTCACTACTCTCTCTCTCCCCCTTTGACATCAATGGCAAAGGGTGGGAATCCACCAAAACTTATGTATAAAAGAATGAATGAATGCAATTGATTACATGAACTTAAAGATGTCAGAGTAAGTCACCTTTAAGGATTTTAGATACTCATTCCATCCTCTCAAGAAATAATCAAAGACATTCATTAGAGCACGATACATGAATGCATGAACCTCAACACTCTGAAGATCAGATGGCACTAGTTTACCTAAAGCACTTATTGCATCCTTTTGAGCTCCCAACAAGGCATCCATCCAGGGAGTTATCAAACTCCTCAGTTCTCCTACTCTGCTCAACATTTTGTCCTTGTCTTGGTTCAAGCCCTTTATTTTATTAGAGAGTTCCAAAATTTGTGCTTCAAGGGTACTCGGGAAGACCGATTGAGGTGCAAAAGAATGACCGATACCTGCTAACTTACCCTCAAGATCTCTTATCTGCCGATCAATGTCAATAGTAAACTTAGGCAAAAGAAGGCATGATTTGAAAAAATTTCCCCCTTCATCCAATGCCTCTTCTACGATGTTCATAGTAGTCTTCAAGCTCGCTCTATCTCTCTCAACTTCTTTCAACTTTTTCTGCAATCTCATCTCATTAAATATTTTCTATATAGATTCATTTGCAGCCTTTTCTAATGATACAAAATTAGTGTTAACATCATTTAACAAGTTCTTAAGCTTTCTAGAGGGAGAAGCATCAGAATCCTGAATGAAACTAGGTAAAAGATTTTCCAAAACCTCAGTTGCAAAAGAGATGATCTCTTTATCTTCAGACAGGGATTTCAATAGGACATCACTTGCCTTAATCTGAGCTTGGGTGGAAAATTTCAATATTGTAAGAGGGGAAAGAGTGCTTAAAGCAACTGGACCATGAGAAAAGTCATCCTCAACATCAATTTGCATACCTTTGTCAGAGACATTGGCCGCAATCATGGTTATCGTAGGTTTCTCTGTTTGCTCATCGCTCTTCTCCTCTGCAGTCACACTCTTTTCAACTTTTTCTATCTCCTCAGCTATCATTTCTGCAATTACTTCTATCTCAGGAGGGTCTTGAGCAGCTTCACTGGAGATATCTGATGGCAGATTCTTAGAAGGTACATCTTGTGTTGCTTCTTTCTCAACCGGATCAACAGATGCTTGAACCTCATGACCACTAGAGACCTCTGCATGTACTTCTAGAATGGAAGTGTCTTCAATATTTTGTCCTTCTAGATGGGTGGCATCTTGAGGTTAATTTACCTCATATCTATGCTCTAGAAAAAGTCTTTCATTATTTTCTCAGTCTCATTTGCAACTTCATCAATTTTTCCGAGCATTATTCAGTTAATCCTTCTCTTTCTCCTGAACTTTTGTTTTGCCAATTTCAATAATCTTTCAACTTCATCCCTAGAGATAATTGAACAAGTATTAACCAGTACATATTCCTGCATTTCTTCATCTTTCCGGCAGACAATATTTCTCTGGATATTAAGGATATCATAGAACTCTTTAGGTAACTTAGATGATAGTTAAATTAGAGCCTTACTAAAGTTGTTCGTGTATTGAAAAACTGCTTCCTCAATTTCTCTCCAGTCCTTATCATCCACATTCACATAATATACAGCAATATTATTCAAATTCCCATCCTTAATGATTTAATTCTTTATATCTTCTAAGGATTTAGGGGCAATAATCTTAACCTTACCAAACTCCAAAGCTTTGTCTATCTCAGATTTTTGCTTCTTGGTTCCTCTAGATCTTTCAAATGGCTGATCTTGAGTATTTGTCTTCTTGGAGGGTGGAGTGTCACCGAATGGCTTTCTAACTACTCAATCATAGGTAGCAGTCTTCTTAACTTTCCAAAATTCCTCATCTGACTCTGTCTCCTCCTCAGCTACAACATGCTTCCTTAAAGGGTTCTCCTTTTTCCTTTTCTCAACTCCATCAGTAGATATTGCCGTCTTGTACTTGGGTGGAGGTATCAGTTTATTTACTTCAAAGAGAGTTACAGATATGCTAGGCTTTGCCTTGGATTTCTTAGGAGGGTTTGCGGGTTTGGGCTATGACTTGATTACATCCTCTTCCCTCAGAATATTCTAAGCTCTTGCCCTCTATACAACCTCCTTTGTTAGTCCCATTTGTTCTGCAACATCCTCTACTTCCTTTTTGATCTTTCTCTTTCTTCCAGCATCAATGAATTGCTTGTGCAGACTTAGGTCCTTCTCCTTAAAGGTACCAAATCTTTCTTTCTTAAGATCTAACGGTTGGCTCAATAGATGTTGAGGATATGCTTCAAGTGTAATAGAATCAACTTCATACCCCATGGGCATGATCCAAATTATCCTTGGCTCAACCGCTTCCATATGGCATTGATCTTTATCAACCATGAAACAAATTGTCTTTTCATACTTCTCTACAATCTCCTTAGGTATTATTTCTTGGGCTTTCATAGAGGACTGAAAGGTCTTGAAATTGCCTAATAATGTGGATATTCTCATTGTAGAATCACCTATGCCCCATAACCATTCCTTTATTTGCATGACCACTGGTTTGTCATAGGCCCATTGGACCTTTCCTTTTATACTGGGGATCTCATTCAAGAAATATAATGCCAAACAATAAGAAGAGACCCATACTTTAAAGTGTGTTTCTTGTCTTGTTTAATTTTCTTGAAGTTACTTATCATTTCATTCAAAAGGACTATGCACAGATCATACCTCTTATCTTCCTTTAGAATCTGACATGCTGAATAAATTGCAGTCCCGGAGATGGAATTTTGTCTGCTTGATTGATAGACCTTGTAACCAACTACCATTGATGCAAATCTGACATCATTCTCCAAGATTTCATTGATAGACATTGATTTGTTGTCAAAATTTAAACCAGTATTGGCTATTATAGTTTTATTTGATACCTTTCTCAAACCAGGTACTTCACCGGTTGCACTCAGGCATGTCATAGCTTGAATTGTTTGCTTAGTGATCTTATGGGGCCTATCTAGCCATATGAAGTCATCATGGAACCTGCTGAGTATGTATTAGATCTATTCCACTTCATAAAATAATGGCAAATGGATGAACTCTGCAAAACCCTTGTCCTGTAAATTTTGATATTTGGTTTAAGGTTCCCCAAGCTGTCTGCCAAATGCTTGTTGTACAGGGACAACATATCAACAGTTCCAAGCTCCTCAAGATCACAATGGATGTATGCCTTGATATCCTCAATGTGAAGAACGTTGTAGGGTACTGAAGAAAATTCTCCTTCCAAATAATCTTCGACAAACTTGAAGGGGTGTTTCTTGAAAATGGGTCTATCCCTATCCTTAATCTCAACAACCAATAGGGTAGCAATTCTGGATCCTGATGCCATTTTGAATCTAGGGTTTGAAAATGGATAGCTTCGTGAAATAGTAAATACCTTTTGATTCAATTGGGCGCAAGATTGTTACAAGCTCGATTTTGATCGCCAAATCTCCTCTCTTCGTTGTACTACTCTTTTCTCTTGATCGCATTGTGAAAAATAAACTTTGAAATGCCTTTTTAGCCCCTAAAAACCTAATTCTGTGTTGTAATAAATGCTTCAATTGGTTACCTTAATTTTCATGAAATTGCTTACCAGAGCCTCAAATCTCCATAAGATCTTCCAGATAACATCTGCATACATGATTTAAACCTTCGGCAACCTTCCAGAATTGATTACAGATCATCGAAGAGGGGGTTTTATGAATCTTCATGTAAGACTCCCCATAAGGCCAAAAATCCCTAGTTACCGAATGAGGTTCCATCACTGGATTCAGGTGTGGAACCATTCTTCACATTGGAATCTTCTTTCTTAACCCGCATCTTCTTATGTTGATCTCTAATTTTTTCTACTTTTTCTTTCCCTTTCTCATCTGGTTTGTTCTTATTTATCGAACTATCATTCTTTCTTTTGTTGTATCTTGCAATGTATCTTGCTCCTAATCCATCCAAGGAAGCATCTATGCGTACCATGAAATCAGCCGAGGGGTCTGGCACAACAAGAATAGGTGCACTATTGAGTGCCCTTTTTAGATCCTGAAAGGCCCTCTCACACCTTTCTGTCCACTCGAATTTCTTTCCCTTTCACTGAAGGGATGTAATAGGATGTGCAACCCTAGAGAACCCCTCAATGAAGCGTTTGTACTTACCTGCTAGACCCATAAAACTCCTAATTTTTGTCACACTAGATGGCGTTGGCCAATCCATAATAGCTCTAATCTTTGATGGGTCAACTAAGATCCCATCATCGGATATAACAAGTCCTAGATATCTGGCCTCTGATCTAAAGAATGCACACTTCAACAGGCTGCCATACAACTGATTGTCTCTCAAACACTGCAATACCTGCCTCAAGTGCTCCTCATGCTCCTCATTCCAAGAATATATCAATATGTCATCGAGGAGCACAATCACAAATCAGTCAAGGAAAGTGTGAAATACTCCATTCATGAGACTCATGAATATAGTTGGAGCATTCGTAAGACCAAATGGAACCACGGTGAACTCATAGTGGCCATACCTGGAACGAAAAGCGGTCTTGTAAATATCGCTATCTACAATCCTCAACAGATAATACCCTGACTTCATATCTATCTTGGAAAACACTTTGGCACCCTGAAGCTGATCGAATAAGTCGTCGATTATGGGCAAGGGATATCGGTTCTTGATGGTCACTTTGTTCAACTGCTTGTAATCCATACATAACCGAAGGGATCCATCCTTCTTCTTCATGAAGATGACTGGTGCGCCCCAAGGGGAGACGCTGGGATGAATGTGACCCTTCTCTAAGAGTTCCTCAAGCTGCATCTTGAGCTCATTAAGTGCATTTGTGGTCATCCTATATGGTGCTCTCAAAACCGGCTCAACTCCTAGTACAAGATCTATGTGAAAATCAATCTCTCTGCTAGGTGGCATACCAGGTAGCTCGGAAGGAAACACATCTGCAAATTCCTCAAGGATGGGATGATCATCTAGGGAAGGCTCCTTCTCAGTCTCTTCCTCTCTATCACTGATGGTGATGGAAAATAACTGATATCCTTTTTGCATGCTCTGCTTAAGCTTCATAGCGGAAATCATATGAAGTGATACGGGCCTCTGAATCCCTGAAATAACTATGGAGGTACCCTGATCGTCCACACTCGATCTTTTTCTGGCGACAATCCATCTTGGCTCTGTGGGCATATAGCTAATCCATGCCAAGAACAATGTCATAAGATCCTAGAGGTGTGACTCGAAGGTCTACTAAGGTGGTTGTACTCCCAAACTAAAGCTGACAGCCCCTAACCACTGACTCAACAGACACTCTAGCTCCTGAAGCCAACTCCACTTCCCAACTAACACCTTGCCTAGATGCCACTAGCCCGCAATGCTCCACTACCAATGGAGATATAAAAGAATCAGTAGCTCCTAAATCAAACAAAATAGAAACATTACTACCTCTGATCATACCTGCAGCCTCTATGACTATGGCCTGATGCTTTGCTTGGCAGTTGTCAACCGCTGCGAAGACTTTGTTGGACTTATCCATGTCCCCAACTGTAGGCTCTGAACATGCCACCCATTGACTGCCTGCCATCTGACCCTGTGGACACTCTCTCGACATGTGCTTCATGTCCCCACAAGTGAAGCAAGCACCACATGCCTGAAAATGAACACCATGTGGCCTAGAGTATCCCTGTCCTCCCGTCCTACTCGAACCACTGAAACCACCCCTGGAGAACTATTGAGTCCGTGTTAGAGGTGTGTAAGGACCCTGTGATCATTGGTCGCGCATAGGACCCTATGAATGTCATTACTTTGATGAATAATGATGAATAGTAAGTACTCAACAGATACTGAGAGGGGGGGGTGAATCAATATAGACAAAAACTTCCTTAAACCACTTTGACTGCAAAGACTACACTAATAGGATCACCGATCTAAAATAGGGCACTACCAGTAAAACACAGTGAGACTGTGAAACACACAAACCGATAACACTTAGATCTTCTCACAACCTAATCTCTCCTTTCCACTTCACCCATATGCATAAACAAGTAATACATTAGAAATATAAAGACCACTAGATCAGTATGCATTACCACTTAACAGAAAACAATAATCATCACATAAAAAAGAATCACACATGACACATTGATTTTTCACATGGAAACCCAACTGGGAAAAACCACGGTGGGGATGAATACCCACAAGTTGTTCTTTGAACTCTTCTGAAGTCCGCTCTATTAGGAGCCTAATCCGGTTAAGGACTTTACAATAGGTTCTGCTAGGAACCAATCCTGCTAGGGAACACCCAGTTAAGGGATGGCTGAATACTCGGTTAAAGGTTAGAACCCTGCTAAAGGTTACCTCGCAAGAGGATTTGAAGACCTCAATGAATTTGAGTCACCCTGTTAAAGGATTTACAGAAAGCCTGTTAAAGCTACACGGTTAAGAGATTTTCCAACTGCTTAAATGCTTAGAATTCAACAAGTAATACACTGATCTGATAACAGCACTCAATGCCAAGACAGATCCATTTTAGTTCCTTTACTTCTGCAATCACACTCTACAAGTATAAACACACTTCTCCGGTCTGGCAAGAATCAAGTATCTCTTCACTTGGATACACACATAACATTTACCAACATCTTCACAATGCAAATCATCATCGACCTTATATGAAACAGATAGGTCGGTAGCATAAACCCTAAACCCTAACCATTTAGGTTAT
Organism: Cryptomeria japonica; assembly: GCF_030272615.1. Classification (NCBI taxonomy): domain Eukaryota; kingdom Viridiplantae; phylum Streptophyta; class Pinopsida; order Cupressales; family Cupressaceae; genus Cryptomeria; species Cryptomeria japonica. The sequence goes on from NC_081414.1 coordinate 490,561,439, forward strand.
CAATACAGTCGGTCCAATCCTGACCATTCAAACACATTGCATTGAATAAAACAGTCTTCAACAGTTCTCATTACATTCTCCATCATACATTCTTTGTCGCTTCTGGAAGTTGGTAACCCATCATGCGCTCTCCACCGTTTACTGAGACTTCGCACATTCCCGAGGTAGATAGGATCAATCTTCTTCATGCAAGATCCTCAAGAAAATTCTTCATGCGCACAAGGCTGATGTGGCAACACAATTTGATCTTCATTTCAATGCTAACCCATCACAGGATGTCGTCGATCGAATCACACAGACTTGGCATGTATCAACCAGAAACCCAAATACAAACTTTCCATATATCGGTTCACATACTGGTTCACTTTTTGCATATACCGTTTCACACTTCATCATACCACTTCACTTGTATCATCATACTGGTTCACTTGCTAGGCTGCTTACTTAAATATACCGATTCTTCATTTTCACATATTGACATCAATGACAACATACAATATCATCATATCATCACATTTCTGTACATATGCCAATATGCTTGGGCTTAAAGCCCTGCTGACCCTGTGGAGGCCTTTGCCTCTAATTCTATTGTGGCTATTGCGGAGGAGGGGGTTTAAAGGACCCCGATGAATTCTTGTGGTTACCCTTCCAGTGGGGTTTCTGAAACCCAAAAGACTGCGGTATAGGGTTTCAGTTCTGATGCCGATCTCGCGTGCCCTACGATCTACCCTAAATCTCCTCTGATATCAAGGCCTTCTCGAAGGCAACCCGAAGGCTCCTTGGAGTTGCCATCCTAACTAGTCCTGCTATCCTGGCATGCAATCCTCTGATAAACCGGTTGACGAGTAACTTCTCATCCTTTAGGTAGTCAACATAGGGTAAGAGCTCGAAGAACTTGCTCACATGCTAGGACGCGGAGAGACCCTTCGGTTGAAGGTCATGGAACTCGTCAATCCTGCGCTGCCTATAGTGCTCTGACAGGTACCTATCTCTGAATCTCTTTGTAAAGATGTCCCAAGTAACAGTGTCCCCAGCTAAATCATTCTTGTACTCCTCTTGCCTCCACCATGTGGAAGTCGTTCCTCTCAGAAGGTGAATGGCAATCCATGCCTTCAAATTGTTGTCATAGGGACGCAATCCGAAGCACCTATCTAGACTCAAAAGCCAAGCCTCAACCTCTACCCCATCGGTGGATCCTGCAAAGGATGGTGACTGAAGACGTAAAATCTCCCTGATCTAATCTCCGGGATCGCGGGGTGCTCTCTCAAAAATAAATGGTGCCACTACTGGAGTTGCCTCAAGTAGATGGACTGACTTAGGCTCATGCTCAGTCTAGGCCTCTATACGGTTAGGAGGTGGACTCCTACTCCGCTCCCTAGTTGTAGATCTATGACTCCCAAAATTCTGGTGTTCTGCCTGACGATCTAGTGTTGGGAGTCTATCCTGAACTATTCCTATCAGGTCCTGGAGTGCAACCAAAATATCTTTGTTGGGGTCAATCAGCTGTTCAAGAGGAGCTTCCCGATCCCCTTCTAGATCTGGCTCGTCCCGCACAATGTCCTTGCGTGCCATGCGAGCACGTCTAGGACCCCTACCGCGCTTACGAGCTTGTCACGTAACTAGTGGCATCCTTAATGATCAATAAAATAAAATAAAGTAAATAAATAAAATTAATAACAATTCTTAAAGAAAATAATATTAAAAGGGAAACGTAATGGAGAAAGGTTCCTAGTGTTGGAAACCTTGCTTTGATACCAAAATGTCATGCCCAAACTTTTGGGCAAAAACGGAACAATTTTTTTTTTTAAAACAACATAAATACATTGAATAATCTACATTTAAAAATGAATAAATAAGTCTTGACTTAACTAAAGGTTAACTTCGGATTAAATAAAATGGTTTCCTAAATTTGGTTTAATCAACTCCATCAATATAGCGTCAATATTTAGAGTAGACTAATTATTCCCTAAAAAGGGTCGTCACTACCTAATTAATTAATTAAACTAAATTAATTAATATCCCCTAATTAAAATTTCTCCAACAACTATTCAAGAGACATTAATCATCTCAAAAGTATTAATATACTCAAGACTAAATAAAAATAATGTTAACTCATATTAAAAATAATTAATTGAGCAAACGCAAAAATGCCTTGTAATTTAAATTAATAAAGTTAACCAAATCAGATATAATATTAGATTAATAATTTCATTTTATATTAAAGTCAAATTTAAATCCCCTTAGATATTTAAATCTCAACTATTAAATATTTGGTCAACAATGACCTCATAGGATAAAATTTTACATTATGCATTTAATAAATTCCATTAATAAAAATTCCCAAAAGATTTTTAACTCAACAACCATATTTAAATATATATATATGAGAATTAGCATATATATTGATATAATTATATACATGTGTATACTTTACTCATATTTTTCGAAATAAAGTCTATATTAAAAAACTAATTTTACCCTAGTCAATAATAACGGTTAATTAATTCTACATATTGGCTATAGACAAATGGGGCGGAAATTCTTTTTCAAATTTTAAAAAGAATTCCCCCTCCTTTTATTTTATTATTATTTTATTACAAACCCTAACTAGGGTTGATTTATTCGTCTTAATACTTTAACCCTATTCTTTTCATTTCCTTATTTTCAAGCTAACCCTAACCAGAATTTGGGTTAGGGTTGCTTGTTTATCTCTTTTTTTTTATGTGTGTGTGTGTGTAGATGACAGGGGTTGAACCAAGGTGGCGACATGGGCAAAGGGAGGCCGAAGGGAGCGGCCATGGCGCACGACGGAGGGGCACCTAGGCACCACTACGGTTACCCACAGTGGCGGCCGTGTGTTGCTCACTGTGGATACCCACAGTGGCGGCCCCGTGTCGTCCCCTATGTTTCCCCACGATGGCTGGCTAGGTCATTACATTTTTTATTTATTTTTTTTTATTTTTTCTGTATAAATATATATATATATATATATATATATATATATATATATATATATATATGTATGTATGTATGTATGTATGTATGTATGTATGTATGTATCTGGTTTTAACAACATATATTATAATCTAAATTTTTGGGTACATATATGTACATGAATTTATTTATTTATTTTTATTTTTTTGCAAACTGTTCTCGAGATTTTAATATGGAAAAAAAATCAGAATACTTAGAATAAATTAGTATTTTCTCTAATTCCAGGTTTCTCATAGTTTACTACATCTATATATTTCAACTTTGATGCAGAATATGTATTAATCATTTTATTTTAGAATAAATACAATAGTTAGATACAGCTTTCTTTGTTTTTAAAACATCTCCAAAGCATTTTAGCAGGGTATGTTAAATAACAGAATAGAGTAAAAATAACATACAGTTAACATTTTGATTTAAATACCTCTATATCTAGATTTATTTCTTTTCAGTAACATGTTTTTTCCAGATTTAAAGAAAATTATATAACAACAATAAATGTATTTACAGAATAGTAAATATAGCAAAAATGATTTTATTTACAGCTACAATTAACCTCTTCTAAAATCCATTTGTTTATTAACAGCAAGATGCATTTGCCTAATAATTTTTTATGTTTAACTATAGACAGAAATAAATATTTCTCCTCTTTTAATTAAAACTGCACTACTAACATTTAGATGATTTCATTTATTTATTTTTTCTTAGGGAATAACATGAAAGCAAAATGAAACAACTTAAAGCTACATCTATTTTTTCCTTTTTAACAGGTTTTCATTTTACTATTAAATAAAAACAGAAAGGAAGTTTATTTTTATCCTTCACAAGCAATAAACATAATTAATGAAATAACTCAAATTCTTCTTTTTGCAAAAATATAAATACTTCAAATGTAAAATACATCTTTATTACATGGTAAAAACTATTCAAATAGTTACATTTTCTTTTCTGCAACTAAATACAATAAGAAGTTCTTCTCCTTTTTTGCAGCTAAAATACAATAAATAATAGGACTATTTCAGCTTCCCTTCCAATTCTTTTCCCAAGAAAACCTGCAATAAAAAGCTTTCAGGTTGTGACCATGGAGGCTCACCTCCCAACCTAGGCTTACAAGAAGCCACCCCCGAGCTAGGAGAACCAAGGCTAGATGGGAAACACACATTCAAAACACATACAAGCAAGAAAACTCATAACATCATTAACACTCACATCCCAAGGATAAACAATGTCACTTGTGTGACTTTTCAAGTCGGGTGAAGGTGGACCATATACCTAGAGGAGAATTTTACAAGTAGGAGAACATAATGTCATTGCAAGGGTGCAAAATAAACACATCCACAAGTTCTAAACTTGTCCCTACAATTCTTTCTGTCCCCCAAGGCATACAAGCCAACAAACTCCCCTTATGACCCTCATTTCATAAACAAAATACTATGTAGCAAGGGTCCCATAACCCCTTGTAAATCGCTCTCTTCCAAAGAGAGCCTCTACACTCATAGGTTGTCAAATAACCCTTCACCCCAAGGCCACTCTTCCCTCCCAAGGGTGAGTTTGGCCTTGAAAACTCCCAAAAAAAACTAAAAAAAAAACCACAATAACAAAAGAAAAGAAGACATAGGGAAAAAATCAACATCTTCCCAACACACTAAGATATCAACAATGAAAATAAACTATAACAAGCAATCTTTTCAACAATACAACAACATACATGAGCTAGAAAACAACCAACCTTAAATCTGCCAAAAGGGATGATGAATCTTGTAGAAGAGCTTCCCAAATATACTATATTTTCCCCTCAAGACTTAGCCAAAATCTTCCAAAAAAACTTACAAAAATTGCTCAAGAATCTAAGTCTCCAAAATGGAGAGTGGGTGATCAAACTTCTCCCTCCCAAACTATTCCCTAAGAAGACACTCCTCACTCTTTCCAACCCACTTGGGAAGGGTGAAGGATGTTCATTGGTTGGTCTTCCCAATACCTTACAAACTCTCTAGCCAAGACACCTCAAAAAAGGTAAAAGGAATGGGGAATAGAAATGTCACTCATAAGGAGGGTTGTCTAACCTAGGAAGACTCCTCTAAAGTTGAAATTTGGCCAATTTGGGAAACTCAATTTTTGGGGTGGCTAAATAGGCCCTAGGGAGTGGACACATGGCTAAATTTTGCCTTCATCCATAGGTACATCATATGGCCCACTAAAAATTTCCCTAACCTGACCCTATGAGTTAGTTTAACCCCCTAGAAACTCACCCAAAGTTTACCTATGGGTCAACCCTGAGTTGACCTTTCTAATGGCTCCCTATCCAAGAATTTCTTGGGACCTTACTAGGATAATTGAAAAATATGCCTTGGTAAAACAAATTTCCTCCAAAGGGACATGTCATTGCCAACTCATCTTACAACACATGTGTCAAGTGACACCACAAAAAGAATTACACATCACTAAAATACACATGGCAAATGTCCCTGTTTTTTGGAATTTATAAATTAAACAATTTCCAAATTAAACACACATCCAAGCATAACATTTACAAATTAAAACACATTTACAAATGAGGTGTTGTCTCTCCAAATAGACAACCCTTGGCTTCACAAACGCACATAGGTCTAGGCTTGATTCTCCGAATAGTTTCCATGGTCACATGGAATAATTTTCCTGCACATCTCACTTGCACATTAGTAATTCCAAAAATCACACATAATATTATCATATACAAAGGATACAATTCAGACATCACATACAATTTCATTTATAATAATCAAGTTTCCAATTATCTAATCACATCCACATAAATTAATCTACTAAATAGAATCATCATAATCATCATGGAATTAAATCATTTATAGAGTATGCATCCATAATTTTCTAGCATCAAAACAAAGTACTGCAAATCAAAGTAAATGACATAATCATATCAATGCTATCCAAATCACTAGATCATATAAAATCTATGTCCATAATGCATCAAAATGTAGCATCAATAGTAGGTCCAACATGAAAATAACTGAAATGCTATGACGGCTCGGGGTAGGGCCTCACAAATGAATACTTAATGAATACTTGATGAAATCTTGATGAATTTTGTTGAAGACTCCACATAAGCTTCTATTTCACTACATAGAAGGCTCCTTGTGATCACTAGCTCTTTTCGCCAAAAACTTTATTTTCGTAGATTAAATTAGATGCCTTCAAATGAAGAAAGAGAGCTCTTATGTATGAAACTTTAGATCTTAATTTCATCTTTAGGCTAACCTAGGATTTGAATTTCCCACCAATTTCTTGGGGTTAAGTATTATAATATCATAGAATTATGCTCTCAAAATTTTAGGAAAAATGTCGGGGACTAGGTGCATTTTTCACCTAGTCCGGCCAACTTTTCACCAAATTTTCAAGGCCATTAGATATGATGATATTAGAGAAAATCCCAAAGTTACATCTGATTTTGAGATGTTTTGATATGCGAAATCGGGCCTTAAAGGTCGAAATAAGACATAATTAGGGTTTAAGATTTAATGAATTATTGGAGGAATAAAATAAAAACGGGCACACATAGGGTAAAAGGCCCAATTTTATGATGTATGAAGTGATGAAATATGAATTTAGATTTAATTAAATGCTTAAAGGGAAATTACAATGCAAGATGCAAACACACTAAGGCAGGTGCTAAACTAAGCATATAATTGTACCACCCTAGCAAGGGTGTACAATTTAAGATGCTACATTTTAGCCCCCACTTTAGGGATCATATGACACTATGTGCATATGCAAGCTAAAGTAAATAAAATTAAACATTCATGAAAAGGGATATATCCACAAGTTGTAGGATGAAGCCCCCAGTGGTATCTGCAGTACACAATTAGGAACCACACCCTACAAAACCACATGTTAGATAAAGTCACAAAATCACCTAAATGCTTACTAATGAAAGTGATGAAAATTTGAGGGTAGCTATATGCCCCCCTGTTTTGGCTTGTTAATTTTAGTGAGTTGAAACAGGGTATCATGTTTACCGCATCGAATTATGAGAGAAGATTGATGACAAATGCTCACAAGAAGATTTGATACAGGATCAAAAATTAATGGAGAATCATGTGGTAAGAAAGATGTCTAAACCTCAATTCCAACACAACAAAGAGTGTAAGGATTTGAGAACTCTCTAATACAAGATGAAAGATTTAAATGGAAACAAATGCAAGAGATATAATCCAAAAATTCAACTCCATAAAGGAAATTGAAAAAGAATGAAGGATTAAAATGACATCAAAGAGAGATTATTCATAGCAACACTCTTCTAACAGAAGGCAAGATATCCTCATCAGGGACATGCACTTTCACAAAATAGAAATGTTTATTATAAAAAATACTACTCAATGAAGAAAAGAAATTGATGAATGATCAAAGACTTCCAACACCAAGGAGGATGCCCCAATTAAGGATATGTACTTAAGATCCCCATTAGGGATGCTTGTTCCAATATGAGAGAAGGAATTCAAATATGAATACAACTCTACAATCAATAATAAATCCTTATAGAAGACACTACTTCACAAAGGGGAAATTATAATCTTAAGAAGGAGAGATGTTTGAAATCATTCTTTTCCCCCATATATAGGGAGAAGAGATGAGATAGAAATAGGATATTATGTTTCTTCCAAAAATATGATTGCATGTGAAAATATACCATCATGAATGACAATGAGACCTCAGTAAGTGAGCTAACAATGTCACATAATGATGAGCAACATAATAGCCATTAATGTTATTTAAAGACATGATAGATTGAATGAGGTATTTGAATATGACATGCTAAATGCTCTACTATAAGTGAGATTAAAAACATGTATAAGATGGTGAATGTTAAAAAGTATTTAGAAAGAGAGAAGTTTATAGGAGAAGAATAGGCCACTAAGTCATACTTTTCTTGCACACAAGAAATCTTAGGAGAGGGATAAGTGTAATTCATTAGAGCCTTATTCCTAGAAGAAGGTATTTTAGAGCGAGTAGAAGATAAAGTTTCATAAGTGGGATTAGAAATCTCTCAAGGAGATTCATAAAGAGATTTGTTCATCACCATGATTTCCTTATGAGGGGGATGAGTGTTGAAAGAAGTAGAAGCTGATTTAATTGAGGTGAGGTCATCATCACTACTAAATATAGCATTCACATTGAGAGATGGTCTTTTAGATGCTTTTTGTGGGATTAGAAGGATTATATCCAAGTCCAAATGAAGTTTCATGTTTGTTGTGTTCTAAAGAAACTTTAATTACTTGTTTATTTGCGCCACAACCATTGCCATTATAGCCACTCTTTGCTAAAATGTGAAAACCAGGACCATAAAGGGATGCCAAGTTAGAAAGAGATGGTTGTGCCTTATAGGTCTCAGTGATATAAAAATTAGAGGAAGGATTTAAATAATTATTTGAATTAGAAGCAGCCACAAAGTGGTTACTTAGTTGTTTAGACAAAGTGGCTTTCTCTTTAGGTTCCTCCTTATATTTATCCTTCTCCGTCTTAGATTCTTTCCAAGATACTCTATACTCTCTTATAAAAGTAGGGTTAAAGTCTAGAGATCCCCAAACATCATCTGAGAGAACCCCTTCAAGAGAAAAGATATCTTTGGGAGGAGATTTCGATTGAGTAGAAGAATTAGGAGTACTAGAAGGAACAAGATCATTAAATGAAATAGATGTATTTGAAGAAGTAGGAGGATTGGGAGAAGAATGGGAAGTAGTTGAACAAGAGGATCCAGCTTTTAATGAAGCTTGAAGATTGGTATTAGCTAACAAGGTGTATGTCTTATTATCATAAATGAACTTGACTTGCCTATGCAAATTTGAGGGGACAACTTTCATGCTATGAATCCACGTTCTCCCTGATAGAAGGTTATATGTCAAATTACTAGGCATGACATGAATAGGTGCAGATAAAGTAACAAGACCTACCTTAACAGGCAATGTTATGATACCTAAAGATTGTTTATCAACATTATCAAAGCCTCAAATAGAAATAGAAGCAGGTTCGATGACAAAACAATCCACATTAATCTTATCCAATAAGTCCACACTACAAACATTAAGGCCAGATCCATTGTCCACAAGGGTTCATCTTATAACACTATTGTTGATAATAACCACAATCATAAGAGGATCATATTGATGTTGGATTTCATGAGAAGGTAACTCATCTTGTGTGAATACAATTTGAGCTTTGGGTTTATTAGTAGGATCAATCAAAGAAGCCATGTTATTAGGTGTCACTGCAGGTGGGACATCTAAGTTTTTCAAAGCATCTTGTAACATCCCATGATAAGAAGGTGAAGTTTGAATAAAATCCCAAATAGAAATCTTGGCAGGAGTAGCTTTAAGTTGTTCAATGAGATCATACTCCTTACTAAGAGTCTATGATATACGAGGTACTTGTGGAAGAGTAGGTTGAGAGGGAGGGAGTGAAGTTGGGATAACTAGAAGAGGATTAGGTTGCCTATTGTTTCTTGTGTTGTAGGTATGAGCAACCGTATGATAAATCTCTTCAGTGATTTTTCTAGCATACTCATAAGGGCTCTTAGAAGGATAACCTCCCTGCATAGTAATAATAGGTTTCTTAGGAGTGCAAAAAGAATCATAAGCATAACCACCTTGAACCACTAAGATAGGCTTACATTGAGAACTTTGAGAAGGACAAGCACCTTGAACTGTGAAGAGGGGTTTATTTGGTGTTTCATTCACATGTATCAAATTGATTGAAGAAGGTTTAGGAATATCAAAGCTATCCTTATGAATTTTAGAAGAAGAATGGACAAGATTGTTGGAAGAATTGTTGATAGTCTCTTATTGCACTAAAATGTTATCATGGATGAGATCAATTTTAGGAGGTAGACTAGGAGTAGGCATTTATGTTTTTGAAGGAAGAGTATTAGTAGGAAAGGTCATATCATCCTTTATCATCAAAGGATCTACATGGGGAATAGACTTTCTAGGAGAAGGATCAACAATACTTTGTAAAGTTTCACCTTTGAGAGGGAGACCTTTGAAAGAGATGTTAACAATCTCTTCTTGAACTAAGGTATCCTTATGAGTATAACCTAGTTGGGGAGAAGGAGATGCCTTACCTTTATAGGAAAAATGATTGAGATTCATGGAAGGGGAGATGCTATCAAGAGAGTTATCTGATTTGATCCTCTTTGGCTAGGGTTCTCTCATGGGGTAAAGAATAATCAACACCTTCTTCTAATTGTTTGTCCCAAATAGTGAGGTCATTGAAAAAATTATTAGAAATATCTTGCATAAAGATGTCCTTATTGTTATTGCCAATTTTGGGAGAAGGGATAACATTGTTCATTAATTCTTCATCCTTAGGAAGGAGAGCATCACTACATGTGTTTGAATCATTCTCTTGCCTCAAAATGTGTTCAATATGATATTTAGGAGAGAGAGAATTAAGGAGATTGATTATGATTTCATCTTCTTTTTCTAAGGCATCTTCGAGGCAAGGAGAAGCATTTCTTATTAACGCATCATCTCTAGCGGGAATTTTGTTGAAGTCAAAAGAGGAAACACCATCACTAGGAAAAGTAAGTACAATACCATCTTCTTGCACAAAATGATCCTCATGAGGGGATTATTCTTTAGGAGGGAGATGAACATCTTTCTCCAAAGATTCATGCTTAGGAAGGAGATCTTTGAAAGAACTGCTCATAACTTATTGTTGCACAAACATGCCCCCATTGGTAAGACCAAATTTAGGAGAAGATAAGTCAATGTCCATAAATACCTTTTCACTTAGAGAGGCATCATGTAAATAAGGTAAAGTAACACTAAGAAAAGTGTTTATAATATCATCCTCTTCCTCTAAGATAGCTAGATGGGAAGGCACATTTTAGGAGAATTGTCAAGATCGCTCTTCAAATATTCATCCTTAGAGCATGGGAGAATTTTGAAGGGGTTGGTAACAACTCTTTTAGGCACAAAAATGGTGTCATAGATAGGAGGAGGTTCTTTAAGAGGGAAAAAATGAAGCAAGGGAAGCTAACCCATTATCATTTTTGAAATGAATGCATCATGACAACAATTTTCCTCTTTCAAATGATAACATATACAAAATAGAAGAAAATGTTCAATTTTAACCAATGCAAGCACTCTAAATGTTGATTTAGAAAAATGAAATTAATGAGTGAAATGTGTTCCTAAATCAGATCTGAAATTAGTGATCCAAATTAAGTTATCCACAAGTTCAATTTTGAATTGAAAAATTAGGGTTTTAACAAAATTGGCCTCTAAATTTTTTAAATTTGCCATGAATTAAAACTTGTAAATGTAAATTTGAATTTGAAATAGAAAAAAACACTCAGATCTGAGAACATAAATCATAATTAAAGAAGATTGGATACACGTGAGGTTCACCAAAATGTGGAGGGGAAAAAGCGAGATCGGGTGCCTAAGACCTAATCCTAGTTTTGTCAACACATTGGGAATATGAAAGAGCCTAGGGAGATAGCTCACTTTGGCTACTTCTTGTGAGAAAGAGAGAGCCAAGTATTTTCTCTTAGGGTTTCTATTCCTCATATTTCAAATGAAGGAAATATATGCCCAATTGAATGTAATGATGAACTATGCTAGGAGATAATCAATGAAGCATACATAAACTAAAATTGCAGAAACTTGTAGATCTGAAACTAAGATACTAAAAGAAGAGAAGGGGGAGGAATTTGAATGTGTACCTAGTGTTGAAAAATGAGCCAAACTGACCTGAATAGGAGTGCCACGCTCTAGTCCTATTTTGTCTGACAGGAGGCTACAAACTGAAGGTCCTAAGACACCACCCTGTTGAAAATTACCTAAAAGTGGGGGGACCAGGGTGCCACACCCCTATCCTGGGCAGGACCAGGATGCCACACCCCTATCCCTGATGGTTTTGGGGCAGATATAAGGGTTTAGGATAGTCCTTGTGCCTTTCAGTGGTCTTGAGAGACTTTCGAGACCTGTACCTGCACCTGCAACTAAAAAGAGAGGGTTTGGGTGGCTATATGGGGTTTTACCTTAGTCAAACCCTTATTTTGGTGATTTCCACCTCAAAAAATAGCCGATTTGTATAGTAAAATAGTGTGTTTAGGAATCTTGTGTGTGTGCAAGACCCTAAAATGAGAAAGATAAGAAACTAGAGCTACCCTACGGTTTGGAGAGTAAACCCTAAATGTATGTAAATGTAAATGTAAATGTAAATGAGAATGCTCTAAAAAAAATGTGCTAAATTATCTAAATCATTAATTTAAATGTGAAAATGAGTGTAAAGAAGCTCATACAAAGACATGAAAACAACATGAAACCATACAAATCCCCAAGGGAGAGATATAAGCCACTTGATCTCCTATTATTCTTCAATGTCTTCAAGGCTCCTAATTGATGATGAATACTTGATGAATACTTTATGAATGTTGTTGAAGACTCCACATAAGCTTCTCTTTCACTACATAGAGGGATCCTTGTGATCGCTAGCTCTTTTTGCCAAAAACTTTCTTTTCGTAGATTAGATTAGATGCCTTCAAATGAAGAAAGGGAGCTCTTATGTATGAAATCCAAAATCTTAATTTTGTCTTTAGGCCGATCTAGGATTTTAATTTCCCGCCAATTTCTTGGGGTTAAGCATTATAATATCATAGAATTATGCTCCCAAAATTTCAAGAAAAATGTCAAGGACCAGGTGCACTTTGCACCTGGTCTGACCAACTTTTCACCAAATTTTTAGGGTCATTAGATATGATGATATTAGAGAGAATCCCAAAGTTATCACTTATTTCGAGATGTTTTGATATGAAAAATCGAGCCTTAAAGGTTGAAATAAGATATTATTAGGGTTTATGATTTAATGATTTATTGGAGGAATAAAATGAAAAGGGGCACACTTAGGGTAAAGGGCCCAATTTTATGATGTATGAAGTGATGAAATATGAATTTAGATTTAATTAACTTAATTAATTAGTTCTTAAAGGGAAATTACAATGCAAGATGCAAATACACTAAGGCGAATGCTAAACTAAGCGTAGAATTGTACCACCCTTTCTAGGGTGGTACAATTTACGACGCTACACACAGAAAACAATATTTCTCTATATAGGCCTGAAGTTCATCTGATTTGGTCTCATCATACATTGGTTAGAGATATGCCCAAACATCCCACAAGCATAAAACCTCTTGTTCTAAAAATTATTCATTACTGCTCTGCACATTTTTGATTTGTTACCAAAATTGTAGCATATGAAACATTGACTAGTAAAGGTAAGGCCATTGTTCACATTATTCATCATTCCATCATTCATCCTACGCCTGCATTGATTTTCCATATGACCAAATTTATTGCAATTAAAACATCTACCATTGAATTTATAAGCATTAGGTTGTCTTACCGGAGGATTCTTTCTCTTTTGATGATTAGGCTTTGCATTTCTCTATCCAGAACCAGAGGATTCTCCTTTCTCATATCCAAGTCCTCTTGTGTCCTTTGCATGTCTCTGGTTTTCTAGAATCTCATCAAGCCTTGTTGAGCTAGCATTAAATTAGTCTTTGTATTCATTTGCAGTAGCAAGTTCATCTCTTAAGGCAACAATTTGTCTTTCAAGTTCTTGTCCATCATTCCTTAATTGCATCAACTCAAGCTTCAACTTATCCTTCTCATAGGTAAGTCTATAGCATTCATCTGATATGACTTTCAATGATTGAATCAAACTTTCTTTATTCTTCATCTGGTCTTCAATTTCCTTAGTCAGCTTCATCACTATGGATTGCATTTCATTCTTCAAACAACATTCTCTCTAGCAAGCTTTTCACATTCATTAGTCTTGTCCCGATTTTCCATGTTTTGTTCTTCTTTCTCTTTTAGTTTGTCCATCATCTCTTTCCTCTTGTCTCTTGAAGTGTTGACTTGTTTTCTCAAATCCTTAATGAAATTTTCAACTGCATTCAAGTTTCTCTTTAAGGAACTTATTTAATTTCTTGTTGCATCAAGATCCTCAAGTGCCACACAAAGTTGTCTCTGCAAACCAAAATCCATTGATTCAATCTCCCAGACCTTCCTCAAGTGGTTAGGCTTCCTCGGAGGAACTATGATCTGATACCAATTGTTGGAATCAATGAACACTGAGAGGGGGGGTGAGTCAGTGTTCTATAAATTTTAAATTTGTTATTCTCATTCTTCAACCATCGAATGAACTACAAAGAAAGAAAAGTGAAAAACATAAAATAAGTAACCTTGCAACCATAACACCAAGATTTTTACATGGAAACCCAAATGGGAAAAACCACGGTGGGATTTGAACCCACAATATTATTCGACTATGGCCAGTAGAAAAACAACATTACAGAAGGAGAATGCGGTTGCATTCAAGCACACTGCCTAGAGCTCACTGTTTAAGTTACAAAAATAGGGCAACAACCCCAGAGGAAGGCTCACTTCCTTAAGAGAGATTGCAAACTGATTACAATAAGTAGTGAACTAGAAAACATCACTTGATTATGCCAAAAATCAGCTCCAGTTAAGTGCAAAATGATCAGTTGTAATTGATCTCCTTATTTACAACTGCTTACCGAATCAACCAAGATCAAGATGTGCATGTGAAACTGCATTCAATCACTTAAAAAATAGTCTATCACACCATATATCACACCAAATGCATTATCCAAATCGGTCTTATATATCCGCACATATAAAAATTAATCTTGCACAAGTCGGCTTCACCAATTATCAAAATGAAACGTGTAGTTGCAAGTCGGCTTAGATCTTTCACTGAACCATATTCTAAACCCAAAATACAAGATCACATGCTTCCTATAGGTCTCATTAACCATCTCTAACACATCACGAATTACTGGAATCAACTTAAAGAATCCGGACACACAATACACCACCAAACATGAAGAATACTCTGCTTTATTTCTCTACCGAATATCGAACCTTCAAACAGGCATAGGGATTAACATCGAAGGGTGAATTGTCATGATAATCTATGTCATATACCCAACCAACTAATCACTGATCACCGAAAACCAAGACTTGCTTCACCGATAATCACAAAACTGTATATTGAACTGCACCGACAATCTTAATTAAGGAATACTTTATTCGAGACATTTGGTTAGCCAAAACTTCATACCGGATCAGATCAATAGGCTGAGTTGCCATCAATGACAACTCCTAAGAATCGGCAAGCATCAGGAACTACCAATCTTCACCGGAGCATCACTGGAGCATCAAATGCCAACAATTTCAACACCTATAATTCTACACATGGATACAATGGACATGTTTTTGGATATGTGTAACAAAGTCTTGAAAGTCATGAGAAATTACACTTTTCCAATGAAGAGCTAGGTTTCCAACCTCTTCCTTCATCAACATCTCCTCCCCCATTGTCTATTTAATCCATGTCTTCTCATTTCTATATGGCATTACAATGAGATAATATTTTGTCTAACCTTATTCACACCAACTTAATTTCTCTTATTTGGTGTAAATGAAGAAAGAAAAGTAGGCAACATCTTGAAAATTCTACTTTTTACAAGTATAATCAAATCCATGGCCATTCTACTAATGAATGTCAATATCTACAAATTAAAATAGAACAATATATTGATATAGGTATCATAAAAGTAGCATGTGACAATGAATGACATATTTCTTATGATCATTTCAAATAAAATTCAAGTTCCTATTATGTTTCTCCTCACTATGTAACATTGTTAGCTTACCTATTAGGGGATTATTGTCATTCAAGGTGGTACAATTCCAAGTGATATTATACTCAGTGATCAACATAATAGTCTGTTTATTCTTGTCTTTGTGCTTTGGGGGCAAGGATAGTTTTGAATAATTTTTTCTTTCTAAGGATTCACTTTTTCTTTGTTGAGTTGCATCCTTCAAAACTTGATGTACTCTCTTGCATAAAATTACTCTTTATGCGAGTACATATGTATTCCTTGGTTAGGACCTGTTCCTTTCTTGGAACAATTTGCCTCTTTTGAATAATCTCTCCATAGAAGGTGTGTGATCCTTCATCATGGTTATCATTGTCTCCATGCTTGGGGGGAAAGAATTACATTTCATTTAAATCCTCTCTCTTTTATTCTAAACATTTTCTTTTCCTTTATGAGATGCATTTTTCAAAACTTGATGTCCTTTTTGCTATAGAATTATCCTTAATGTGACTACATGTGTGTTCCTTAGTTGGGACCTCTTATTTGTTTGAAATGGTACATCTCTTATGAACAATCTCTCCTTAATGAATGTGTGCAACTCTTTAGTAAGAATCCATTTTTTCCTAAATAATGGGGAAGGTGTGTATTTTTTGTCTCCTCCTCCAAAATGTTACCCTTATTAAAGATATCCTATATATTTGGAGGTAGATATCCTTATGTAAATATCTCTTCCTCAGCACATTCCTCCAATGTACCCCTTTGCACTAGTTGCAAGATATCTCTTTTACAACTATTTGTTCCTTGCCTCAAAAGAGCTATGACCTCTTTGGCTTGGATAGCATGTACATTGTTGCTTAAAGGATATATCCTTGGTGTTAAACATGATTATCGTTGTTTCTATCTACCTTAATATATCAACAACATACCTATGTTGACATCTTTAGGGGGGGCATATATGTGGCCTCCTAGTGTCATTTTCAACTATCAACTATCAATTTGGGATTCTTTCATACTCGTGTTTCATTCCTATTTTATCTATCATTTATGTGATTATTGCATCCTAATTCCTAATCCTGATTTTATCTACCATTTATGGGATTGTTGCATACTTATATTTCATCCTATTTTATTTTAAACAATTTGGGATTGTCGCATAATCATGTTTCATCCCTATTTCAACTATCAATTTAGGATTGTTGCATGCTCATGCTTCATCCTCATTTTATGCACCATTTGTCTTAGAAGAGTTGTTGCATCCTTATGTTTCATTCTCAAAGGCTGGCATTTTATATTGTGTGTCTTATACAGGTTGTTGTATTCTCAAAATCAATCTAAGGCCTCAGACGAGGTGCTTCATTCTTGGACCAGACAACATCATATGAGGATGAGTTGACTAACATAACACAATTTTTAATACCTTTTGACTATTCCTTTTCCTTTATGAGATGAGTAAAACAAAGATAACACAACTTTCTAGACTATTCCAACTCTTTCTTCCTACATGGATATCACAACATAACACAACTTGTTGCCTTGTGAGAATTAGTGCTTCCATGGATAGCCTAGCATAATACAACTTGTTAGCTTGTGAAATCCATGTTCCCTATTTCTCTACTCCCATCAACCCATAACATAATACACTTTTCTAGTTTTGGATCATGGCCTCTTCTCCTTTCAATTGGTGTGTGTTCTTGTTTTTTCTATAAGTCCACTTGTGCTCTTGTAATGACATGTCGAGAATGATATTAGCAATTGAGACATTTTGACTACCGGGATCTCTTCAACTAGTTGAGTTGGAACTTTGTGTTTTAGTACTTACATTGTTTGCTTTTGTTTATATTTTAAGTTTACTTGCATGGATTGATAGGATCCTATGCTTGAGGGCTTGATAGCCCCTCAAATTTACTGTTCTTGTATTCCAAGCTTGTCCTACTCTCAAACGCTCTAACTCTTCATTTATACTTTATTGTGAGTATGACTGTAAGATCATACTCAGCTAAAGTGGGGGCTAAATGTAGAATCATAAATTATACACCCTTAAATGAGGTGACCAATTTGACACTCTCCTAGCATCCATTTAAGTATTTATATTTTCTCTATGCATTATAGGATCTTTATTGTAATTAATTAATATTTAATTCAATATTATGGGTCTTATTCCACTTTATTACATCATCACACTTATTTGGGTCCCTAAATTTAGGTGCGCCCTTTATATTTTATTATCCTAATTCATCCTTAATCCTACCCCAATTTCAACTTCCAAAACATATTTTATATATCTATACATCATGTTTTGAGCCATTGAGCTAGAATTACCATTAGAAACTCCCTTATCTTATATTCCTAAAAAGCTAGGAAAAAGTTGTTGGTACCAGGTCGCCCCTACTGATACAGTCTTGCACTTTTTGCCCTGAATTTTGAAAGGATAATTGGGTGGTCCTAAATTTATCTCTGTACAAAAATAAACTAAATCTATGTCATCCTAAAGGTGATTTTAATTTTGAAATCCCTATATAAGGCATCCTCCTCAATTCATTTTCAACATCTCATATCATACTAGCATTTTCTGTTAGATTTGTGTGAATGTTGTCATTGATGTCAAACCCACTGATCCAGTTAGGAACAAATGTGGCGTGTTGTTAAGGCACTGAAAGCAGCTTTGGTATTATAGGTTGAGCAACAGTGGAAGATAGGTATGTATGTGATATGAAGAAATAAGGTATATATGATCTATTGGAGTTATTTCTAGAAGATCCTCTTCTTCAGAATCTTGTGCTTTGCTTATCATGGTTATATCTAATTTCAGTATTGGTGGTATTAGTGATATCTGATATATTGGTTATATCTATTGTATTGAATAATTATATTGCATCATGATTTATGTTCTAGAATTTGTGGTATCTGTATCTTGGAGTTTTGGAGTTGTTGTGAATTTGTGCTTATGGGTCTGAGTCTGTGGGTTCAATAGAGCCTTGTTTTGTCCTAGTAATTAAGGTGTATATTTCAGTAATTGAAGCATGTGATGGAAGTGTATGGAAAATTTGAGGAGGCCAACTTGATTATCCTATTTTTTTTCAAGGCATGTTTTGGATAACGTGTTGATCCGAGCAATGCATTATTGTGTAAATCACTTGTGCTTGGTTGACATATTATCTTAGTGTATGTGATTATTGGTATATTTACATACATACATAGAAGATTTGTGGGAATGTAGTATGAGGAATAATAGAGTGCGGTATGAGGAATAGCAAAGCAGTGCATGTATATGGTATTCGGTATTCAAGCAAAGCAGTGTGTGTGGAAATGTTGTGTGGCAGAGCATGAAGTGTGTGAGTGGCAGAGTTATAGACAAGAGAGAAGTTGCAGTGTGGAAGCAGTGGAAGGTGATATATGAGAAAAGGTGTGTCAGTGTGCAAACAATGTTGTAGTAATCCTTTACTGAATCTGTTCCAGATAGTTATGGACAGGTTGGAGAGATCCTTTACCAGATCTGTTATGAGTTACTTTGAGTTTTGTAAGTTGTTATCTAAGCTTAACATGGAACTAACCTCATGCAATAGGAGATGCAAATTTATTCAGTTCATTTACTTTCTATTGTAGTGAGCATTCCGACAGTGAGCCACTTTGTAATCTGGCAGTGAGCCGTCTGGTAGTGATCCACACATTTTGTAAACACCATATAACTAGTTATATTATCTTGACAGTTAACCCTCTTTGTAGTTTTTCCCATTTGGCTTTTCCACATATAAACTCCAGTGTTCAATTTATTGTTGTTTTATTTATTTGATATTTCATGTTGATGAGATAAATTGCTAAGGTTTATATTGCAATAAAAAATTTATAAGTGTAGGAATATTGATCCCCCTCCTCTTAGTATTTTGGTCCATTCAACCATTCAACAATTGGTATCAGAGCTTGGTCCCTTGATTGAAATCTTAACCATTTGAGGGAAATCCTTGTTGGTTGAATCATGTCTCTAATGAGTATGGCTGAAAAATATCATCTAGATGAGGAATTGAAGACAACTCTTGAAGATCTGGAAAGTGTGAAATCTGAGAATGGAGAGTTGAAAGAGAATGTGAAGTAGTGAATGAATGTGTGTAGAAGTTGAGAGATCATATCCTAAAATTCAAGTTGAGAAATAAGGAAGTTAATAATCAATTGAAGCAGGTGAATGAAACTATTAAATATTTGATGCAAAAGATTGAGGAGAGGAACAAGACAGAAGAAACCTTGAAAGATTCAATTAAGTTGAAGACCAAACAATGTGGAGGTTGGATCAAGAAGTGAAGACACTAAAGGAAGAAATTAAAGTTCTTGAAAGTAGAAAATTACTAGAAGATCTGATTAACATGTAAAAAGATCATTTAGACAAGACAGGACTAGGATTTTAGTCTAGTGAATGTTCAAATCAGAATGATAAAGACAAAGGAAAGGAAGTCAAAGCTGAAGCAGAGAAGAAATCAAAAGATGAAAGCAAAATCAAGAATCGGAGATCTACTACAAGAATACCATCGGTATGAAAACCAAATGCACAAAGGTACCCATCATTTAATGGTTATTATTTTCAATGCAATAAATTTGGTCGTAAGGTTGTAGATTGTAGAAGCATTTAATGTTACAATTGGAAGAATTTTGGTCACAAGGCAAATTTCTATAGAAATCATGTGGTGAGTCAAAATCATAATCCAGTTATAGTGAATAAGATGAATAGAAAGTTTCATAGATATTGTCATATATGCAATGGTTATGGTCATAAAGATAATCAGTATAGACCTAGAAAAAATTCAACAAATTCAATGCATAGAAACATCAATTGTTACAAGTGCAATAAATATGGCTATTATGCTAATCAATGTAGAAATGAAGTTGGTATGGAAAAATAAACAGAGAAGAATGTGATGAGGACTAGTGAATCAAAACAGAAGGAATTCATGGTATGGAGAAAGAAGAAGGTGAACAATGAGAGCAAGCCTGGTGTACCGAAATATAGTACTGACACCTCTTCCTCTGGTAACTGAGCTTATTGCTTTGGCTCAAGGGGAGTTTTCAAGAGAAATCTATTGATCCCCCCTTCTGAGGTAGTTCATGTTGTCCATTTGGCATGACCATGTTTGAGATACAATCCAGTAATTCAATATTTGTGCTGATGTCATTTACAAGTCATTTTTTGGTGGCAAAACCCTAGAAGGAATTAGTAAGTTAAATTTGGGAATTTGAGATCACTTGAATCATTGTGTGAAGAAAATAGTTTAAGGAGTAGAGTAGTAGTTAAAGAGTGAAGAACAAAGAAAAAGTTCAAATCATGGAATCAAAGATGGTTATTGAAGAATCAAGTAGCAAAAGTTTTCAAATCGTTGAAAAGGTATAGCTAGGTGAGTTTAAGACCGAAAATATTAAAAAAAATGGAAAAGAGTTCGAGTGAAGTAGATTTGTAGAAGGTCAAGGAGTTAAGTGATAAAGGAATGGATTTGTGGAGTGAGTTCTCATGGTTCAACAATGAAGATGTGATCGGGTTAATCTTGAGTCATGTGCAGAATGATTGTATCGTGTTGGATAAACCCTATCCGATCATGAAGGACATTATTTTGACTGTTACTGGTCTAAGTGGCAGTGGGAGTATATCGGTTAAGAAGACAATAAAGAATAAGGAGATTGAAACCCTAACCGGTGTAATGGGAGATCAGATAACATTGTTGATCGACAAAATCATCAATCCCATTGTGAAGTATGTTGCATATGATATATCTTATAAGATCTATTTCAGAAATAGGGAAGGTTCTACATTTGCTATTGTTGTGTATGTTGCGCATAAGATTTCTATGGAAGATGTTGTATTTGATTTGTGTGAATTGTTAAAGAATCGATTGTTAGAGAATATTAGAATGACTAAAGATCACGGTTACCCTTTTCGGTTCGAATCATTGCTTTTGTGTTTGGTTATGTATTGTTTGGGATCTTTATTGACAAAGGAAAGTGTGTCATGGGAATCTTGAGTCCTGGTTGCTAGATAGATCCTTCGATATCTTAATGGCTTGGATAAGAAAGAAGAAGCTTTTGATGTTTACTTCAAATCATTTATGGATATGTGGAGTATTGGTCTAGTATCCCCTGCTACTAGTTCAACTAAAGAGGATCAGCCCTCTGGAAAGAGGAAGTGAAAGGAAATTGTGTCGTTTGGTTTTCTGGAACCTGAGAAGAAGCAGAAAGACAAAATCAGGAAGAAGTTATTGATTTGGATGATCCAGAATCCCCTGTGGTCAAGGAAGAATTGGAGACTGTCGAGAAAGATGATTCAGAAGTTGAAGTTGATATGCAGAATATGTTGGAGAAATTTGAAGATGCTAAAACAATTTTATTAGAATGTATAAATGAGATGAGAGATTGTATCAATAGTGCCAACAAAATTTATAGATATTGTTTACAATGGCTAGTTGCTATGGTGAAGCACAAAGAGAAAGTTGATTCAGCTAAAGCAAAACTGAGTTCTATTGATAAGACATTCTATTTTCTAAGTGACAAAGATGGAGAGATAAGGAAAAAGGTAAATTCTCTGTAGTCTAAGTTGTTATTTTTACAGAGGCAAAAAGAAGATTATGTGAGTGTTTTCTAAAAAGTCAAGGAGAATGTTGAAGCTAAATTGGAACACTTTTTAGTATTGCTTGGTGATGTTGTTGAGTATTAGCAGAATCCGTCTGTTCCTGATAGTTTTTCCCACGTTGTTGATGTGTTGGTGGAATGCAAAATTTTGTCTATTAGCATTACATTGGTTGTTTAGTCTTAGAAGGTTCTCCTTTTGGAGCTTAAGGAGAAATACAAGCAAATATTTTAGAAGAAAATCAATTAATAATCTTTCTGGTTGGCATACAATTTTGACACTATTTTTGTTATTGCATGCATTTATCTAACTATCTTTCTTTTTCATCAAAGGCGCCCTTTGTCCTTGATGTCAAAGGGGGAGGAGAGAGGAGAGGGAGAAAGGTAGAGTAATGGAGATATATGAGTAAGGGGAAGTTATATGTAGATATGTTTTTGGGATTATTCTTTTTGAGATGTTTTTCCATCAATGAAAAAGGGAGATTGTTAGATTGGTGTGAATATTGTCATTGATGTCAAACTTGGTGATCTAATTAGGGCCAGATATGGCATGTTGTTAAGGCACCAGAAGCAATTTTGGTATTGCAGGTTGAGAAACAGTGGAAGATAGGTATGTATGTGATATGAAGCAGTAAGGTACATATGATCTACTGGAGTTATTTCTAGAAGATCTTCTATGGAATCTTGTGTTTTGTTTATCATGGTTATATCCAGTTCTGATATTGATGGTATCAATTATATCTATCGTATCAGTTGTATCTATTGTATTGCTATCCAAATGATTATATTGCATCATGATTTATGTTCTGGAATATGTGGTATCTGTATCTTGGAGTTTGGGAGTTGTGCTCGAAATTTGTGCTTATGGGTCTGGTAGACCCTTGTTTTGTTTCCATAGATAAGGGGTATGTTTTAGTAATTGAAGCATGTGGAAAATATGAGAAGACCGACTTGATTATCCTATTTTTGTTCTAGGCATGTTTTGGATAATGTGTTGATCCAAGCAATGCATTATTGTGTAAATCACATATGCTTGCCTGACACATTATCTCGGTGTATTTGTGTATCGGTATATACATACACACACATAGAAGATGTGTGGGAATATAATATGAATAATAATAGAGTGATTGGTATGAGGAATAGTAGAGCAGTGCATATATATGGTATTCAATATTCAAGCAAAGTAGTGTGTGTGATGGTGTTGTGTGGAAGAGCATAAAGTGTGTGAGTGGTAGAGTTATATACAGGAGAGAAGTTGTAGTTGAAGGTGATATATGAGCAAAGGTGTATCAGAGTGTAGACAGTGTTGCATAATCCTTTACTGGATCTATAGGAGGTAGTTGTGGACAGGTTGGAGAGATCCTTTACTAGATTTGTTGTGAGTTTTGTAAGTTGTTATTTGAGCTTAACTTGGAACTGACTGCATGCATTAGGAGATGCAACTTTCTTCAATTTATTTACTTTCTATTACAGTGAGCATTTTGGTAATGAGACTCTTTATAATCTAGCAGCGAGCCATCCAAAAATGAGCCACCCATTTTGTAAACACCATATAGATAGTTATATTATCTTGAGAGTTAACCCTCTCCATGCTTTTTCGCATTTGGGTTTTCCATGTATAAAATCTGGTGTTCAATTTATGGTTGTGTTATTTATTTTCTATTTCATGTCGAGAGGTAAATTACTAAGGTTTATATTGTAGTAAAAGTTTTATGTGTCAAAATATTGATTCCCCCCCCCCCCCCCCCCCGCTCAGTATTCCATTACATTCAACTACTCAATATTATCGTCCAATTCGAGAGCAATCATGATTCAAGGAGCAACAAACTACATCAAGACATCTTCATATTTTTTTCAATTATGATTTCATGATGGATTTTATGTGATTTATCATATTATTACATCAACACATGGAGGACTTATCATAAGAGCATTGCATCACCTATTGAAGATATAATCATCTATTTTCAAGCTTTCGATTTCAGATCTAGCCTTTCCCTCAAAAATAAAAATTCAAGTTCCTTATATTTTGAACAGGGTTAATTTCAAACCTGGGGTTTGACCTAGGCAAACCCCTATCCACAACACCCTTTCTCTCCTCTTGTGTGTAGCTATAGGTACCCAATAGAGCCAGGAATTCCATAACAACATCAGGAAGCTCTTACAGGCTTGTTCCCAAAATTCAGACCCGATTTCTTGGGACCCGAGCATTTGGGGTGCCCATGTTTGAACCGAGTGCCCCTTTCCTTGGAGTTTTTCACTAGATTTTTTAGAAAGATTCTAGGCAGTCTTAGGGTACAAATTTTATTGATTGTGGCTTATACTCAGAAGACCAAGGTGTTATGGGCATCCTGGTCTCACAGATTCAAATTCAATTGTAGATATAGGTGCATAGTCAAATTTCCTATCCATTTCTGTGTCTATTGTAGAATCACTATTTGTTTATCAATCAATTGCAACAGTCCAAGTTCTCATTTACTTCATACTTTAGTCATAGTTTCACATTGTTTCAACATATCTTTATAGTTCATTCACTTTCTAAAGAAACAAAAGAAATAGAAACCCTAGAAGTGTTGTTTGACTCTTCTACAAGAGTTAGTTAAATTTGATCACTCCTTTAGGTGATTTCATATTCCAATGTTTGTATAAAAGTGGATCTTGGTCTTAGTCCTACCCGGTTTCATTTTCCTACCTTATGACATGCAACGCTAAGATCTAAGAGAATTTTCCTGAAATTTAGGTTGTAAATTGGTAATACTCTATTTTTGTTGATTGTAAATTGAAATGCATATTGATATATAAAAATTAATCATTAATATTGAAATTCAAGCAAATTTATGCTATTAAGTGTGAACTCTACACTAGTATGCAATTTTTGACATTACATTTTATCCCCACTTTTGAGAGCTAATTAAACTAAATAATAATATATGCTAAAGTAGACAATAAATAATAACAAATTATTTTGAAAAAGGATATTGTAAAGGATGCAAAAACTCATTCAAAGGAATAGTGATGTCGCCAAGTAAAGTTTGATGAAGCTCCTCAATATTCAGTGTATAGTCTTGTAGGGTTTTATTGTTAAAATGTAAATATCTTGCAAAATAAAATTAAAAAAGTTTCCCATGATCGAAAGAAACTACTACAAAGAGAAGAATGTTTGAAATAAATTAAAAAAAATTTGAGAAAAAGGGTGAATATGTGCCCCCTCCGGGGATAACTTTAAGAAACCCCCCTTGGGTAAAGGTGTAAAATCCTGGCAACTCTTTCATTATTTTGGGGTAAAATATTATTTTTTTGGTGATTTTATTTAATAAGGAAAAAATATTAAATTTCATTAACGAATTTTTCTCAATTGTGTAAGAATTGTATGAAAATAAAGGCAAATTTTTCATTCTTTTCGGAAAAAAAATTAATTTTATTAGCGAATAGAAATTTAAAAAAAAATTAAGTCGAATATTTCATTATTTTTGGGGAAAATAATAATTACATTGGAGATTTTTTTCATATTGCATGAAAAATGTAGAAAGATTAAGATGAATCTTTCATTATTATTGGAGGAAAGTAATAATTACATTGGCGAACGTTTTTCAATCACATAAAAATTGTAGAATACTTAAGGCAAATCTTCCATTACTTATTGGAGAAAAAAACTAATAGAACAAACACATTACATCTTAGCTGTAAGTGTCCTACATATTCATATAAAATCTTTTAGAAAGTTGTTTTTTCGCACGTATAAAATCTTGTTTGAAGATTCTTTGCTATCCTTTTGCATAGAAAACATTGTGCCTATTAGAGGAAGAAAAAAACAGAGGATTTAATATTCAATGAGAAGCTACCAATATTGTGTTGAGGTACGTGAGTCATGTACAAGTGTCAGGACTATTGTAATGAAAGCTTGCTTGTAGTATTTTAATATTAGGAAATGCTAGAAAAGTACATCTCACATAGATTAATATAGTATGTGGAGTAATCCAAAGTATAGACCTGACAATCAATTGTCGCCACTTTGCAAATCGAGAAATAGGGTCATTACTCCTTAGCAAAATAATTATACTATTCGCATGCTGCATTTCAGAATGTAGAAGATAGACATATTTCTAGAGAAGTTTCTAAAAATGTTGTTGCCTTGCTTGCAGAGGTTTCAAAATGAAATGCATAGAAGGTGCAGCTAAATTCTAGCATAAGGAGATATGGCTGAAGGTTATAGATGACATGAAGTAAAATAGATTCCAGAGGGTTACTAAATTAGCCAAAGATAACCACTGGGGTTATTAAAAGGCTTGAGTGCAAATGCAGGCTTTGCCTGTACTTGCAAATAATTTCGATCTCTCTGCCAACTGCCATTTTCCCCTTATAATTGGTAGAATCTAGAGAGAAAGTTGGGTGAGGACACAAGAGATGCAGTTTTGGAGTCAATCATCCCTGCTTGATCAAAACTATCAAAGTTCTCCTCTACTAGGAAATGCAATGAGAATCTTGTATCCTGGTATTCTCTACATCAATAACCACAAATGTGTGATAGTGACATGGCTCATAAGGTAGTTGGCATTCATTGAAGATTTTTGTGTCTCGGAACCAAAGCATTCATGTATGTTGGCCTAGTGGTTTTACAACATCCTATACATGCAATATATGCTACACATTATTGTAAATGGCCGGTAGCTTGTTGCATTCCTTATGATTATAAAAGGAATACCAAGGCCATAAAGAAGGATTCTAAAAAATTTTTATCTCTAGAGAGAGTAGAAATAGGGATTTGTCTTTTCTATTTGTGTAGGGTGGTTTCATTGTGAAAGAGATTTGAATGTACACTTTCTCTCAATAGTTTTTTGATTATATTGTTTCTAAGATTGTATCAATTTGTACTTTTAGATGTTACATGAATGACAAATCATAATATTAAGGATGTTTTGTTTTGTTTTGGCAATTTCCTTGTCAATGTGTTAACGTTAGGCATTGATTCTCGAGTGGTTCACTCATTTGAAATGATCTACTTATTAATCTTAGAGGATCCGGTTAATACTGGGAGGGGGGGTGAATCGGTATTAACAAAAACTGAAACTTTCAACACCAAAATAGACTTATCTCAAATCTAAAAACATTCAACACTTAAACCAATTCTTCATAACAAATTCCCTTATCATATCTAGATTACCATTTCCACTTATGCAAACTTCTTAATCAGATTAGCCATCAACTCAATATCAGATCAACAAACACTATTACCAACTTATTAACTGATCAGAATGCTTCATCAACCATTTAACCATCAATACCAGTAACCACTTTAAGATCTCTGATAAACAATCATAAATTGTCTTAACCGGTAATCAAAAATAAAACATGAACATCACAAGAAAAGCATTCCACACATGAACACCATGATTTTCATGTGGAAACCCAAATAAGGAAAAACTGCAGTGGGAATTGGTACCCACAAATATTTTGCAATCTTTCAGAATGCGCCTTGTTAGGAGCCAAGCCCGGTTAGAAGCTTTCAATGATGCCATGTTAGGAGCAGACCCTATTAGGAGTCACCCGGTTAAGGGATTTACCTTAGCCCTAGTAGGAGCTTTGATCTATTAGGATCAACCTCACAAGAGGATTTAGAACTCAGATATTGAGTCACCCTATTAGGGGATTTTACAATGTGAGGCCTGTTAGGACCTACCCGGTTAAGGGATTTTAGCTATTGTAATTGTTAGAGAACAACAATGAATGATCTGTGTATAGCACTCAACTGCTTGCTTGATTAGATCCAATTAAGATCTAAATTTGTATCACTCTAGTAGATCTTCTCACACACCCTGGTTCGGCTTCACACACTTCTCAAAATCAGCGACACTTCAAAACATCAACCTTACCGACATAAATAACCTTTACAACTAGACCGACATAAAAACCTTAAGACTTACTACATAGATCATTATAGATATTTAGAACTCATTACAGATCATCATATGGATCATTAAAATCAATTGCAAATCAATATCAGTTGTTAAATGATCATAAATCATCACAACAAGTTGATCTGGTACAAAGTCAAACCCTTAGCATATTTCACTAAGCACTTTGCACATTCCCAAGAAATTTGCTCTCCAAATGCGCCAAAAAATCTTTCAAACACATCACACAGTTTGTGTCACGTTATCATCAGAATGTGAACTTGATGTAGATCACCACCAAACCAAAAATCATTACTAGTCAAGAGAATTCTTTATCAGTCCTTAAACCCTGGCAAAAACTCAACAAAAATTCAAAACATGCCTTCTAGTAACCATCATAGGATGTGGTTTTGGTTACATACTCAAATCCATCATAAAAGATTATGTTTCAAACCACAAGTCACCAAACATCACCAATCACCCGATTCCATCAAAACTTATTTGCTTTACTAGTTAAGGTCCTAATTCCTAGTCTTGTTGGTAAACCCTGTCAAAGTGTCAAACTCTAACTCTGGTAGACCAAGTCACTTAACCAACAAGTCAATCATTGAAAACCATTTGTAAACATCATCAAACATTAGTTGACCCTAGTTGCCATCAATGACAACACAAATAATTGATCATGCCATCTTTCCTCTACTAGTACAGTCATCCATCATCATCTCATCTTCATCAATTATGCTAAACATGCCAACAATCTCCCTTGTTGGCATTGATGGCAACACTAAACATCAACATACTCAACTCATACTGATGTGCTCTATTTTGGACCTTCTTTGCAACTCTTCTCTTCTCTGCTGCACCTCATATGTCAGTTACACTTTATCTTCAATTACACATCTTCTCCTCCTGATCGTATGTCTTCTCTTATGACTAATCATATTTCTTCTCCCCCTTTGACAAAAATGCCAAAGGTGCATAAGAGATCATCAAATCTGTTGTTGTTGTCTTCAACATGTCTGCAAACTCATCTAAGTTTCTCCCCTTGTGGAGTAGCCTGCGTCTTATCAATCCAAAGTGAAAAATAGTCATGAAGCCCACTGGATTGATGCATCTTGAATTCTAGTTCTTTCTGAGTGGGGTCTGACCCCTAATTTACCTCTGAGATACTCAAAGGTTGTCTTCGGCGATGATTTTGTGAAAATGTCTACTAGCTACTCTTTGATTGTCACATACTCCATTCTGACTGGTTTTTCCAGTACTCTTTCCCTTAGAAAATGATATTTCAATTCTATGTGCTTTGTTCTTGCATGTAACACAGGATTTTTTGAAATATTAATTGCACTAGTATTATCACAGTAAATAGTTACCAATTCAGACATATCAAATCTGAATCCTTCAAGCACATGTCTCATCCAGATTGCCTACATGTAATTCATTGATGTTGCAACACAATCTTCCTTTGTGTTTGACTAAGAAACACAAGTTTGCTTCTTACTTGTCCAAGCAACCAATCTGCCTCCAAGAAGAAAAGCTCCACCGATAGTACTTTTTTGGTCATCAACATTCCTACCCAATTTGCATCAATAAACACATTCAAAGAAAAACTTCCTTTATAAGGATACCATAAACCATAATCTACTATGCCTTTCAGGTACCGAAATATCCTTTTCACCGCTACCCAAGTGAGTCTCCTTGGGATCCTTTTGAAATCTAGCAACCAATCCAACAACATATGCAATATTCGGTCTATTATGAACAACATAATGCAATTTACCAATCATAGACTTGTATTCTTTCTCATCAGCAGATGGTGAATCATCTTGTTTAGACAACTTACAACATGTCACCATCAGAGTACCAACTGGTTTATAATCCTCCTTGCCAAATGTTTTCAACACCTCTTTGACATACTTACTCTGACAGATAAAAATCCCACCATCCAATTGTTGGACCTGCAACCCAATAAAAAATTTAATTTCACCAATAAGAGACATCTCAAATTTCTTTTTCATCTCCTCAGCAAAATCCATGCATAAGTCATCATTGCCACCAAAAATTATGTCATCCATAAATAATTCAGCTATCAATACTTTCTCTCCATTAGTCTTTAGATATATGTTACTGTCCTCACTGGTACGCTGGAATCCTATCTTGATCAGATGTGCATGCAACCTTTCAAACCATGCTCTCGGTGCTTGCTACAATCCATAAAGTGCCTTATGTAGTTTTCAAACCATATCTTTGTCTTCAGACAAAGCAAATCCATCTTGTTGTTTTATGTATACTTCTTCTTCAAGGATACCATTAAGAAAAGTTGATTTAACATCCATTTGATAGACTTTAAATCCTTTAAATGCAGCATAAGCAAGTAGCATTCTTACTCCTTCCAATCTCGCCATAGGTGTAAAGGTTTCACCATAATCTTCTCCATCTTCTTGTGCATAGCCTTTGCAAACCAATCTTGCATTTTTTCTCACAACCTTGCCTTCTTCATTTAACTTGTTTCTAAAGACCCATTTAGTTCCAATCACATTCTTCTCTATCTAATCCAACTCATCATTAATTGCACTAATCCAATCATCATCCTTTAATGCCTCTCTTACTATTTTTGGCTCAATAGTAGAAATCAGATTGGAATTTTCTCTGATTTTCCTCCTTGTTTGTGCTCCTGCATGTTTATCTCCAATTATTTGTTCTTCTGAGTGATTTAACCTGACATACCTTGGAATAACCAGTTCTGGTGTTGTGCTTCCTACTTCATGTTTTTCATCTTCTTCATCTCTCTCTACATTTACCGATTGAATATATATTTCTGCAACATTTTTCTCATCAATCTTCTGCACTTCCAGTTCTATAAACACAAGTCTTTCTTCATCTTTCTCAGGCTTAGATCTGCTAGTCTCTCCAGATTTCTCAAAGAATTCATCTATCTTCACATTAGAACACTCAATGATCTTCCTAGCTCTCTTATTATAACATTTAAATGCCTTACTCTTAGTAGAGTAACCAAGAAAATGCCTTCATCACACTTAGCACCAAACTTTTCAGTGTAATCGTCTCTCTTAATATAAAATTTACTCCCAAAATTTTTGAAATAACTTACACTAGGAGTCTTTCCATGCCATAATTCATAAAATGTTTTGTTATTACCTTTTTTGACAAGTACCCGGTTCAAAGTATAAACAACAGTGCTGACTGCTTCTCTCCAAAAAATCTTTGGTACTTCACCTTGAATTATCATGGTTCTAGCAGCTTCAACAATTGTTCTATTCATTCTCTCTACTATCCCATTCTGTTGTGGAGTTCTAGGAGTTGACATCTGCCTCTTGATTCCTTGTTCATCACAGAACTTCACACACTCATCAAAAGTGAATTCACCTCCCTGGTCAGATCTCAAACATTTTATATTCTTCCTGGTATCTTTCTCAACAAGAGCTTTAAATGCTTTAAACTTACTAAATGCCTCATACTTTTCTCTCAGAAAAGTTACCAACATCATTTTGGAATAATCATCAGTAAAGATCATAAAATACTTATCACCAAAATAGCACTTAGTTCTCATAGGACCACAAAGATCAATATGAACCAAATCAAGAATATTCTCTGAAGAGAAAGACTTACTCTTAAAAGATACAGAGGTCATCTTACCCATCTAAAAATCCTTGCATAACACATTGTTCGGTTTCACAAGCTGGGACAAACCTCTCACAATACTGGACTTACTAGCTTTAATCAAATTGTCAAAATTAACATGACAAAATCTCTTGTGCCACAACCAACTGTCTTCAATCTTTGCCACCAAATGATCATTTACATTAGTATTCAGATGAAATAGATTACCTCTAGTCCACTTCCCAGTAGCAATCAATTCTCCATTATTTCCAAGAATACTGCACACTCCACTTTTGAATTCGAGTAGATATCCCTTATCATTAAGTTTTCCAACACTCAAGAGGTTATGTTTTAGTCCTTCAACCCAAAAGACATCATTTGTGTTACTCTTATCATTTAATTAAATTGATCCTTTACCTTTAACCATACAGGGAGAGTTATTACCAAATCTTACAACACCTCCATCAAACTCTTCAAGGGATAAGAACTTACTTTTGTCACCGGTCATGTGGTGTGAGCAACCACTATCTATTATCCATTCATCGATGTTATCCATGTGAGACACCAAAGCCTTCTCATCAGTCAGATCCTCCTTCACAACAACAAATACTATCTCCTCATTGTCACCTTCTTCTGATTCATCATCGGTCACACCTTCATCCACTACAACATAACAATCTTTCTTGCTTTTTACTCTGAATCTCCTAAACTTCTCTTTCTTATCAGTGTTAAGGAAGTTAGCATATATGTGTCCAATTTTACTACAAGAGAAACATTTCAAGGGTAATTTACCTTTATATTTACCTGTTCCTCTAGGGAATCTTTTAGCCAGTAATGCCTCAAGTTCCATCAGATGATCTTCATCATCACCATTACCTCTGCTACCACCATGACTAGACTTGCAGTCATAATTATGACAAACATCTTTTCATTTTCTTGTTAATGCACCGCTTACAAAAGCCTTAAAAGAAGATTCAGAAGGTTTGGAAACACTATTATCAAAACTGTTAAGTTCAAATGCAGTTAACTTTCGAAATAGAGAATCAACAGTAACTTTATCTTTTGAAATGGATCTCAGTTCTTGAATAGAAGACACTCTGATAGAATACTACGGTAAAAGAGTTCTAAGCATTTTACTAACAACAGTATCATCTTCAATCTTACCTCCGACATTCTTTATACCACCTACAACTTCCTTAATCCTTTGTCCATATTAAGCTATGTTCTCATCGTCAACCATTTTCATATCATCAAATTTTCCTCTCAAACTCTCTTCCTTTTCCCTTTGTACATGTTCATCTCCTCCATAAATTTAATTTAATTTATCCCATACCTCATTTGCAGTTTGTAATCCATGAACATCAATATACTCAGAGTCAAACAAAATACTTACAATTACTTCAAGAGCCTGAATGTTTTCCTGATGTTCTTTGAGTTTATCCATTGTCAAGGGACTGGTAGTAGGAGCAACATACTTGGTTATCACATGATTTCAGTACTGTGAACCCATTCCTTTAATGTATATCTTCATCCGATCAACTCCATATTCGGTAGTTGTCTTTGGTAAACTTGGGACCCTCCTTCTTCATCATCTTTCACAAAATCTTTCCCTCAAGTTGTTAAGCTTTCTGCACATAGAGGACCAATGCTCTGATACCAATTTTTAATCTTAGAGGATCTGGTTAATAATGAGAGGGGGGGTGAATCAGTATTAATGTAAACTGAAACTTTCAACACCGAAAGATAAGCATTTCCACTTATGCAAACTTATTAATCAGATTAACCATCAACTCAATATCAGATCAACAAACACTATTACCAACTTACTAACTGATCAGAATGCTTCATCAACCATTTAACCATCACTACCGATAACCACTTTAAGATCTATAATAAATAATCATAAACTGTCTTAAGCGGTAATCAAAAATTAAATATGAACATCACAAGAAAAGCATTCCACGCATGAACACCATGATTTTCATGTGGAAATCCAAATAGGGAAAAACCACGGTGGGAATCGATACCCACAAATATTTTGCACTCTTTCGGAATGCGCCCTGTTAGGAGCCAAGCCCGGTAAGAAGCTTACAATGATGCCATGTTAGGATAAGAGCCTGTTAGGAGTCACCCGGTTAAGGGATTTGCCTCAACCCTGGTAGGAGATTTGATCTGTTAGGATCAACCTCGCAAGAGGATTTAAAACTCAGATATTGAGTCACCCTGTTAGGGGATTTTACAATATGAGGCATGTTAAGACCTACCTGATTAAGGGATTTTAGCTGATGTAATTGTTAGAGAACAACAATGAATGATCCATGTATAGCACTCAACTGCTTGCTTGATCAAATCCAATTAAGTTCTAAATTTGCATCACTCTGGCAGATCTTCTCACACACCCTGGTTCGGCTTCTCACACTTCTCAAAATCACCGACACTTCAAAACATCAACCTTACCAGCATACATAACCTTTACAACTAGGTCATCATCAAAACCCTAAGACTTACTACATAGATCATTACAGATCTTTACAACTCGATACAAATCATCATATGGATCATTACAATCAATTATAAATCAATATCAGTCGTTTAATGTTCATAAATCATCACAGCAAGTCGATCCGGTACAAAGTCAAACCCTTAGCACATTTTGCTAAGCACTTTGCACATTCCCAAGAAATTTGCTCTCCAAACATGCCAAAACATCTTTCAAACACATCATGCGATTTGTGTCACATTATCATCAACATGTGAACTTGATGTAGATCACAGCCAAACCAAAAATCATTATTGATCAAGAGAATTATTTACCGGTCCTTAAACCCTTCTTAAACCCTGGCAAAAACTCAATATAAATTCAAAATATGCCTTCTAGTAACCATCATAAGATGTGGTTTCAGTTACATACTCAAATCCATCATAAAAGCTTATGTTTCAAACCACAAGTCACCAAACATCACCAATCACTTGATTCCATCAAAACTTATTTGCTTTACCGATTAAGGTCCTAATTCCCAGTCTTGTCGGTAAACCCTATCAAACTATCAAACTCGAACTCCAGTAGACCAAGTCACTTATCCAATAAGTTAATCATCGAAAACCATTTATAAACATCATCAAACATCAGTTGACCCTGGTTTCCATTAATGAAAACACAAATAACTGATCATGTCATCTTTCCTCTACCGGTACAGTCATCCATCATCATCTCATCTTCATTAGTTATGCCAAACATGCCAACACTGCTGATTGGGTTTACATTCTTGATCTCAAATTCAACTTTAAGCCCTGGACATAAGAACTGGTCTGTTGAAGCTACTCACTATTTTTTTGGAAAATAACCCATATAGAAAACACGCCATGATCATTGTAACTTGTATAAAAAATTAGAAAAAAGAAGAAGATATATACTATTAATATATACCGCACAAGGCAACTTATGGTAATTGTGCATTTAATGAGACATTTATGATGAAGCCGATCGAATGCCTTTAAATTGGGCATTGGGGTATTACCGTATTTCCACATTACTTGTTCGAGTTGGAAACGCTAAGGTGGGAGTGATGGACATATCGATTATGCTTAGGGCAACAAAACAACAGACAACGTTTGTAGGTAAAATCATTGATAAATGGTTAGGGGGGGTCTTGGTGAATGATCACCCGTACATAATGCATGTTGTCAAGATAGTATTGGGGTTGGAGTTTCTGATGGCATATCATAGGCATAGGGTGAGTTCAGACATTCTGGCCTTTTTTCTTACCATGGTGTTATATATTAGGGTTTCCAAGGAGTGGCATGGGAGAAAAAACTCACCCAAATGTTGTTCGAGCATGCATATTTTTGCGACATTGGTGCAGTGGTCGATAATATGGATGAGAACCTCCTCATTCCCCTCCCACGGAACTATTACATTGGGAGGGTTTTTTAATTTTTGATTTGCAAACACAAGATGCACAATTGCTACAGGGTCGGAGGATTGATATACTATGTAGTATCAATTTCCTTTGGCATGTAGCCAAAATCAAGGAACTTAAGGAGGCCGATTGGCATTGGGACTACCTGACCACTGACGGGTTACTAGATGAAGTTAAAAATGATGAGGCGGATGCAGTTGAGATTGTAGGGGCGTTGCAGCTGGGGAGAGGAGAGGAATGGATTGAGGATGATAGACATAGTGTGGAGAAAATTGCAGCAGGTGAAGCTCATGCTAACTGCAAACAAGACTTCTCGCTCATCTTACAAGCCAAGAAAGTCAAGCAAGACAGAATGAAGGAGGAATGTGAAGCCACGAAGGTGAAAAGGCAGGCTTAGAATGTTTCCTAGTCTTGAAGTATGGTGCAACTACTTCGTTTTGTTTTGAATTTTGTATTATGGGTTATGGACCTTGTTAAGTACTTGTGCCATCTTTTTTGTCACTATTGGACATATGTAGTGTGATAATTGGAAATGCTACCAAAAATATATTTTTGGCTACAAGCCAAATACTGTTGTATCTTTGTTTTTAATCTGATCTTAATATAGTGGGTGTTGGCCCTACCCAGCTATTAACTTATAAAAAAAAAATTGTTCAAATGATTTATATGAATGTTATTGATGAAGTGATATGTCATATGAGATTTTATTTTAGCTGAAGTGAAGTGTGAGATCAAGTTATTTCATGATAATATCATATCTAGAAATTTTTTATGTCTGGTTTGCTTCATTTTGGAAGTTGGTGAAGCTATATTTGCATGAGACTGGTTTCAATTTTGGTTTTGTTATTGGATTTTTCCCTACTACAATGTTAAACCTTTTTTTGATTTAATATAATGGGTGTTGGCCTTACCCAACAATTTACTTATTAAAAAACAACTATCTAATTAGAATCATGAGATTAAAATTGATATAAAATTTTATTGTTGGCAATTATCAGAGTTAGGATTTATATAAATAGATACAAGTAATAGCAAGGGTTTCAAAATAAAACTTAAAATGATTCACTCTACAACTCTGTTACTGTAGATGATCAATTAGGCTCATAAAATTGAAAGACACAAAGAAAGCAATGATTAATGTAATGAAACTATAGCCCACGCAAACAATCCTAGAGCATAAATCCTTACCATGTTAAATTTAAATTGTAGGCACGTGTAATGGTTTAATGTCTTTAATTTTATTATTTTTTATTTTCCATAGTTTATAAGAAACCTTAGACACTGTGGAGTTAACTTCAACGAGCACTTCTGGATAACTCCACAATCACGTGAAGATCCTAGCCATTGATCTTACAGAAGACAATCACACATCATCACACTTAGGAGATGAGCATGTTGGACCCATGTCCTAGCCATGTTACATGGCTTTCTACATGTCATTCATTTAGTAGTCCAAATGTATGTCGTTACTATTGGTAGGGCCCTTGTGGGTAGAGTTGTGGAGTTAGTTTTGGTGAGCAACTTTGATTAATTGTGCAACTACGCAATGATTTGGGTTGTCGGGTAAACAGGAGGTGATCACTCAATACTGTGGCTTACGAGGAGGATAGATCGGGCCAACCCTTTCTGATGTGTCCTTTGACCTCCAGCATGCAGAATCTTATTGGTCCATTTAAGAAGAGCCTGACGTCAATAGGGCCCATGTGCCATGTATGCGAGCAGGGTTGCAGAGTTAAGGTGGATGAGCATCTTGATCTAACTGTGCAATCACGTGGTAATTTGGACCGTTAATCTCAAAGAAAGTGCACGATGGGTTAAAAACTTGAAATTCAGAGTGACTAAGTGACTAACAAAAGCGGTTGGTTACAATGATGATGAAGGAGACTCAAGTCATAACTAAAAAACTAACTACTTGCTACAACTGGTCAACGAAAAATCTCTGGGGATTGCGGAATAGAGACATGGTCACATGTGTGCATATTGTTTAATTAACTATACTAAATTATATAATTAATTAACTATAAGACTATACTTAATTAATCAATCAATTTAATGACCATTGGATGATCGCAGATCAAAAACATAAGCTCTATTTCAGGCTGAAGTTCTAAAAGACACAGGTTTCTTCAAAAGTCTTTGGAATAGAGACACGTGTGAGCATTATCTAATTATCTATCACAAATTATAATTATTTAACTCTAAGTCTATACTTAATTAATTTTAATAAATTTAATGATTGTTGGATGATCATAGATCAATGACATGGGCTCTTTTTCAAGCCAAAGTTGTGAAGGACACAAGTTTCTTCAAAAAGTCCTCGGAATAGAGACACATGTGAGCACTATAAGAAATGAAAGGTTTTAATAAATGAATGAATGAATGTTTTTAAGAAAAGAAAAAAAGAAAAAGAAATCAATTTTAACCACAGTTTTTTCCTTTGAGGAAGCTCTTGAAATTAAGGGAGATTGGACTTTGGAGTAATCAATTAACCAGGGAGATTCAAAAATTATAATCCAGATTTGGGGATGCAATAAATTTTGTCTGCACCAGTCCGTTTATTCATATTTCAAATTCAAATATTCGGGTAAGTTCCTGAGAGAAATACAAAATACCTACATCCCACATTTTTATTTTTTTCAATCTTGTAGTTTAGATTGTATAATTAGGGGATCAGTCGCTAAAGGTTTACATTTTCAATCTTGTCTACCATCACTATCGTACCAGGCTACCAGCGATGGGGAAATACAAAGAGATACAAAAAATCGACTATGCCCAACTAGTTAAAACCCCAGCTTTCACTGATGAATTCTATGATAGTTATGATCCTGTAATCCATGGTAGGGTAACCACACAACTTAGATTTTCATGTGAGAATGAGGTTGTAGGGGGCATGCCCAACAAGACATGAAACATTGTGTATAATAAAATATTAGGCCAAGAAATAAATAAAATTGTAGCGTGGAATGTTGGATTGGGACACATGATGCTACCTAAGGTTTTTTTTCCCTTGCCCAAAAATTGTCATGGTCTACGCCCAAAATTATGATGAAAATAGATGAGAAATTGTTAATAAAAATATTCAAAAA
This sequence comes from Cryptomeria japonica, assembly GCF_030272615.1. Taxonomy (NCBI): domain Eukaryota; kingdom Viridiplantae; phylum Streptophyta; class Pinopsida; order Cupressales; family Cupressaceae; genus Cryptomeria; species Cryptomeria japonica. The sequence goes on from NC_081414.1 coordinate 490,600,228, forward strand.
GAAATTTTATCCATTACCAAGAAAGAATTTAAAAGTATATTGGACCCTTGGAGCAGGATATTTTGGACACTCAAATGTCCACATTCACCTAGAAAAGCTTGCCTGTGATTATGAAGCAATCAACAAAAAGGGGAGAAATAATTATCTCAAAGCGATAATAATGAATGTTAAACAATTAGATCAAAATCATAAGTCTCTTTATAAAAGAGATATTTTTATGACATGGGTTCAGGATACTATTGCCATGCTAACATTTTGCCTGGGATTGGAAAATAATATGGAAGTGGGTACATGCCTCCTTGAAATGGTATTTAATATCCATTGTGTTAGTCAACCTATTAGATATCATTTTGTTGAGCACATCGTTCAATTTATGCATGAAAAATTTGTTTGTAAAGATAAAAGAGGCTTCTCTAAGAAATTTAGGTTTACAACCTACCTGTGCCATTTTCTTCTAGTGACACATAGTAGAACATTCGAATCCAACAAGCTTTAGATTCAGGTGTATAAGGATGATGAGGTGAGAAGAGTGTGCTCAATATATGAATGGACCAGTAAGATAAAGATGCATGATAAGAGAGGGAACTACAACCATTTTGTGTACTTTTTTTTGGCTCCAATGTATCATGCAATTACAAACACTCCAATGCCTAGATTGCCCAAGACTTTAGAGATTGCATTCAAACGGGACTTAAAATACAATTGGCTGACTAGTACCTCATGGAATAATAAACTGTGTTAAGGTTTTATGGATCAGGAGTAAAGCCCTACAAACTTTGAATACATGTGACATAGAGGGTTTTTGGATTGAAATATGTACGACATATGGAGAGTATAGATAAGCTCTACTTTAATGGTCAGCAAAAGAAAGGCATATTTCCTTCATTGCCTTTTTCATGCGAAGGGTATACATGTGAGAGAAAAACATTCAGTGTGGTATATGAAACTTTGAATTTTTTTAATTTTGATGTTGACAATTACTGGTAGTATGATCAATGCAACGTCATTAAAGAAATGGTTGTGGCGAATAAGAACTCTGCAAGTAAAATCCAACATGAAAGTAAACCCTTGTTAGAAATGTTGAAAAACAAGAATTATTGTGATGAGGTCAAAAGAGTGATAGAGGAAATTGTTGCTGAGAAAAGTATTTCTCTAGAAAATTTGTCAGCACAAATTATGACATTGCACCCACAAAGAACAATAGAGAAAGAGATCCAAACTAGGAGGGAACAATAGAGCAAGAGATCCAAACTAGGAGGTTTGACAATTTTTACAAAAGAACTAATGTTCTATATATTATAGATAGTATCCCAAAATCTCTATCAAAGGCTTGTGTAGAGGCAAACTGGACACGAAACAAAATTAAAGATTTTTGGTCTATAAGGAAGAATCTAGGTGATCCAAAGACTATTGCAGATTTGAAGATATCGCAGATGATTCTAAGTTTAGCAAATTGTGGAATATAGAGAATCCCTTTGAAGCATATGATGATAGTGATACGAATAATGATAGAGATCATGATAGTGATAATGAGATACCCTTAGGTCAAACTCCAACAGTTGTTACAGAATCTGCAAAAACATCTATTTTGAGTGAAACCATGTTAGAAAAATGTTCATTATGGGCAGCCATAATGGAAAAATTAGGTTATCAAGGTGGTGGTATGGGGTCCAAAGGACAAGGCTCTTGGACGCCACTGGAGGTAGAGTTACCAAGAAAAGGTACATATTGTCAAGGCATTGGAGTTGTATCAATAGGGAAAGGTGATAATTATACACCTGAACCTAGTTTTGTTATAGCTTCAAATCCTTACACTCAGATTCAACCACAACCAGAACATGGTGGAGAATCAAGTGCTACTGCCACTAGTGGGGATGGTATGGGTACTAGTACTAGTTGTGGACAACAACTGCAAGGACAAAAAGACATTCAGAAGAGGCCAAGAGTAGAAGATAATATACATAATCTCAGTGATCAATGCATGATGAAGAAGCAAAGGCTTATGACAAGAATGACAAGTACAAATCCAACTACATCAAGTTCCACTGTTAAGGTATTGTTTCCAACTCTAGAACAAGCCCTTGGCCCTCAAATGAGTCTGATAACCCCAACTGTAAGTCAAAGTGTCAGTGGAACATGATTAGGAATGGGTTTTGCATTTTTTTCTAGACCTCACAATGAAATAGTTAGAGCCACAGTCATAAGTGGAGGTGCCTACATCACTACAAGTGTTATTTCACCATTCAAACATTCAATTGTGTCAACAACCCCAAATTTTAATTACAATAATTTCATTGATCAATTTAGAGAGAGAGCAAAAAAAATAAAGAAAAAAGGAAGCTAATGATGAAGGTTGCAAGTACTACAGCTGTAGAGGAACAAGTTGCAATGAACATGGTATTTCCCGCATATGACCCAAATAAAACAATGATGGAGTACTTGTTGTTATGCCCCCAATTCCAATCAAAATAAACTAGAGAATCAGATTGATCCCTCCCAATTTCACTTCAGCACCATCCAAATGGATTTCTCAAGAGTTAAGAATGTGGACAAAATTAATGTATCAAGAAAGACCAACGAAGCGATGTACACATCATTGAGAGAGAGAGAGAGAGAGAGAGAGAGAGAAATAAGTTGGAGAGACAAATACAAAATTTACAAAGAGACCTAGAATATGAGAAAGCAAAGAGGAAACCTACAAAGAACAATAGCAATGAATTATAGAAAAGGATAAAAAAATCTACCTCTCCATCTACAAGTGCAGAGAACGAATAGTTAGAGGTGGAACTGAATGAACTGAAGAAAAGCTTAGCTGAAAGCATCAAAAAATTTGAAAGTGAAAGAGCCTCTTTAGTAAAATTATACAAAAATTTGGAGAACACCACTGTCTCATCATAAAATTTGGAGAATGCCACTACCTCAACAAAAAATTTACAAGACCAATTGAACAGTGAGAAGGAAAGAGAAAATCAGTGAGAAGAAAAAGCAGAGGAAGAAAGAAAAAATAATGGAATACTCACACAAGAGCTACAAAAGGAATAAAATGGTATTAACTTTCTCAAAGATAAATTGAGTGAATCTTGGAAACAAAAAATGAGGTTTATAAAACAAAAGATTTGAAGGTTAAATTAGGAGGTGGAGGTGGATTGGCACCACCACCATGTCCTACCATATTGACCTGGTAGACTACAAGTGCAACAAAAGGATTCTCTACTATAGGTTGTTCTGGTGGAGGGAGGAGATTTTCTAAGGCATGATTGTTCAAGTCAACAAAAAGTTGTGCAAAGAGATTACTTTCTGGTTCAATATGTTGGTCCACAACTAGATACTCCTTAGGTTGATCTTGAATTGGAAGGAATCTCCCAAGAGCATCTCTTCTTCTATGCATACAGACATATTTCAAAAATCATTAAGCCTACATAAGTGAAAATGGCATTGATATAACTAAATATAATCTGAAATGGTAAATTCTACTCTAACAATAGTTAACAAATAAAACCTATACTCCCATAAACCCTTAGCTTGACACCATCCTCGACAACGACGCCAAAAATGTTGGTCCTAAATAATGGATGAATAACTAAGTACTATACCCTAACTCAGAGACGTGCATTCTTTATTGAGCAACAATCGAACCCCGTCATTAAGGTTCATTTCAATTATCAACCTGAGAACGTTTAACTTGAAATGGGACAACACAATTTGTGCACTAAGAGCTCCTAAGAGATACTTTCATTCTAAATTTGAGTATTGAAATATTGGAATAAACCTTCACAAAGGGAATACTACTAACTATACTGTTGTGCAAAGAGATCCTACTACTTATTCTAAAATGGAAATTTCTTATTTAAACATAAACAACTACTCTACTCTGTTTGGGATGTAGGAACAACCACACAATTATAGTTCAATGGTTGTGGGAGCAGACAATGAACAGTTTGCTAAAAACATAATTAAAATAACATGGAAGATGAAAGTGTAGAAAGTAAATGCGTCAAATTCTCACCAAGTGGGCTCCCTTGGATGAGTCTTTTGAATTAGTAACTACAAAATTAGATTGATAATCTCTCACAACCACATTAGATAAGGAACCAAATGAAAACTAAACTTTATTCTTCTCAAAAATACTTGATCAGTACAGTAGACATAAACATAGTTCCAACTAACTTATTAAGCAGACCAAGGAGAGTTTATATAATGACTAAATCCTAACAATCTTCCATAACAACCACTTCACTCCTAGTATATAGGAGGAGGAATTTTTTTGAAAGATAAAATTGAAGAAGCAAAGAAGACCAAAACAGAGTAGAAATTTGTTCCGAATTTGCATTCATTACAACCTTTCCTAAATCTACTCCATCAACAAGCATGACAATTAGATGGAAGAGAAAATACCCTCCTAACTAGTCCTTGAAGTCTTTAAACAACACAAACAATTGGTATCTACATTTAACAGTCTTGACTTCTTCCTGCTTCGTTGTTCAAGACTACTTCAAATATCTGCCACCTTTTGTTGATAGATTTAAATCCCACCTTAGAAACATATGACTTCTTTCAACCAATTGCATCATCAAGGTTAATGTACCAAAAATCTAACACATTCATGATTACTTAAAACACAACATTTCATATCATCCAAAGATAAATATATATTTATATTGCATCATTAAATTGTTATAACACCACCATAAGAAGTTTTAGGATATAATGATATGTTCATCATATTGACTCAAAAAGACACAACCACAAAGTATATACACCTAATAATATTAAAACAAAAGTCTTAAAACATCATGAAATGTTTGTAATAAAGATGCATAAAACAAGCCTCATCAAAGACCACCATTGAATGTAAATAGATTTGATAGTAATAATAATTAAATATTGTAACGTCAATAATTGCACCCTATGCAATTCCACGTCACATATGCATCTTCACTTCAAGACGATTGGGAACATTCATCGCTTGTTTGTCCTCTTGTCCACATGGATTGCCTTGTCAGCTTAGAACTTGTCCTTTATCGAGCATGTTGACCAATTGACCTATCGACTCTAGCACGCCATAGAGACGTTTGTGTGCCATGATAGCGTCCCATGAATCTATCATTCTGCAGGTGGCCATTTGAGCATTACGCCTACGTTCGAAAGAGTTTGTAATACCTCAGTTCATGGACATCGACGTCGAGATTCACTTTGGAGGTTATATCTCATGCATTTTTGTAATTTAGGTGGATTCTTGATCATTTTGAGAAGTAACTTGAGCTCTTGGTGTCCACTATTATTACCATACATAAATTTTCTAGCATTTGAAGACTACCAATGTAGCAACTTCTTGGAGAATCTGTGGTGTAATCTTCACAAGTGTTGGAGGGGAGTTCATTCTCTTTCTTAGTTCATTTGCATATCTATGATTTGTCATTTCAACTTATCTATTGTCTTAATTGTCCATTTCTTATCTTTATCATTTTATTTCCTATCGTTGCTACTATTTGGGTTGTCTGTGGAGATGGAAACACCGAAATAGGGGTTTGACTAAGGAAAACCTCTAAACATAACCCCCAACATTTTCTTTTCTTATTCGTGTGCAAGTTCGTGTTCAAAAGGGAAAATATCTATCTTGAGGGAGGCTTCAATTATGGACCGGTTGTAAGCTTCCTCTATTTTTCTCACTTTGTTTTAGTGTCACGTATTCCGTATTACTTAGCTTAGCTTACTATTACATTATTTTCTTCGTAATATAGTCATATCTATCATTTTTCGTATGATTTTTGTACTCTGTCCATACAACTTGACAACGTGTCGTACTGGTGTCCCAATTTTGCGCGCTCATCCCCAAGACAAAGACTTAGTAGGGCCATCTGGGAGCTTTATTTGTTGGTTATTTATCTTATTTTGTACTTAGTATCCCCTAGCTCACCTTTAGTGCCAGTTTAAGTGAGGTAGAGTGGAGGAAGATTTGTCCCTTGAGGTTCATCACCTCGAGGGTGACAAATCCCATCCTCTACATTTTGGTGATCTTGACGTGAACTAGTTGCATTGTCATTTTCTTTAGTATTTATTTCATAATTTCATTTAAAATTTAAAGAAAAGTAAAAAGTGAGAACAAAAAGACAAACACAAATACATTTTTACTTTTAAACACAATTTGATTCAACCTTATTCACCTTTGAGAATCGTAGACTTGCGACATCCTTGTAGTGTGGTTGAAGTGTTGTGGAGCTTGTCCATGAGCTTTACGACCCAAACTGCCACATGAGTTGTTGTAAGAAGGACTACTAGGAGGAGTATTCCTACGAATTGTTACAGTCCTCCTAGGCCATGTTCGATGTTTAATGATTCGTTTCCTTATCATAATGACTTTATGGCCTCTCACCCTATTAGAACTCTTTTGATAGGGGGACAGTCTCCACCTGATTTGTAATCAAATGCTCATAATAATGCTTTGAGGAATTCTCCTTCATCTTCTCCTCCTGCTATTGCTCGTGATTCTGCTGTCACCATTGATTTTGAAGAGATTAACATATTAGAGCAAAATTTGAGAGACTTTGAGGGTTTCTTAAACCGAGAGAATGTCCTCCCCTGGGCTAGAAATGTTGTAAGCGTTATGAGAGACATGTTGATCTTAGATAGAAGAGACCTAGAGATGTTGAGGGAATTATCTATGATTGTCAAGAATCACGTGCCCTTGGCTGGAACCTCTCCCAAGGATAACCAATCTGACACTTGTGGTTCTCAGCTTGGTGTTGACATACCTAGTTTGACGGTACACATAGTTGATCCCACACACACCATCCCTAATATAAATGCTTCTACCATTCCCCTAGGTTATACCGGTATGGCTAGTGTAGACACCTAAAATTGTCATGTCTAATTAAATAAATATTTTATTTATTTAATTATCTAAGCCTAATTCTTCTATTAATTAAATAAATCCTTATTTATTTAATTAATTCATTTATCCTCTTCTAGCCTTATTTCTCATTTAAATAAATACATTTATTTATTTAAATTATCATTTTCCTAAATTAAATAAATATCTTATTTATTTAATTGATCCCACTTCTACTATTAATTAAATAAATCCTTATTTATTTAATTAATTCATTAGCTTTTTCTACACATGACACATGTCATTCATCTCTTAATTCATACACTACCTACCTCTTTCATTATTTTGCTATTTCTTCTACCTACCCTCTAATCCTAGCCGACCTCCTTTTTACACCTCTCAATCTTAACCCTCCATTTCATATTGTGTCTTCTATTTAAGAAGATGCTTTCTTCATTGTCAAACCCTAATGACCCTAATCACTCATGCTAATGATCTTTCATACTACGATCCTACTTGCAACCACATTCCGTTCTTTGTTGAGCTCTTGTGCATACAAAAATCTGAGAGCAAATATATCAAGCAAGATCAATGGAGATAGGAAGAATGGAGATCAAAACCCTATTGGACATGTGATGGTATAATCTTTGTGATTTCATTCGATTTTGCATTGTCTTAGGTAATCTTCATATGTTATGGTGGATCTTTGTTGATTGTTAGGCTAGGGTTTAGTGGTTGAATCCATTTAGCCTTTCAATATTGTTATTATTGTTATCCATTTTCACCATATACATTTTGGCACGCCCAGTGGGACTCTTGTCCCTTTGCATTTAACCTTTTTGTTTTAGATTTTGCGTTTTTGAAGTTGCAGATCGGACATTTTTTTTCGATGACATTTTAGGTATTTCCGCGTCTGCGAGTGTTCGGATCGCGTCTCTGAGTTTCAGGAGCGTCTGCGGAGGCGGGAATCATGTCTGCGTTTTCAACAAATTTTGTTTTGCAGGTCTCAGACAGGGGCGTCTGTGTTACATAATCGCGTTTGAGTTACTTATGATCGCATCTGTGTCCGATACGGGCGTCTGTGTGTTTTGGCCGCGTCTGTGAATCACAGAACCGCGTCTGTGTCATAAAGACGCGTCTGTGTCTGGTATAACTGCGTCTGTGTTTTTACTGTTTCAGAATTTCAAACTTTCTTTGATTCAGTTTTTCGGATTTCGTACTTAGGGTTTTAGATCTGGTTTATTTTTGGACTAACCCTTGCAGATCTAGCTAACCAAGTTTGTGCAGCTTGTTTTGGAAGCAAAAACGTTTTTGTTGAAGGCCCCTTTTTCACAAAGTTTTTTTTTGGGGGTTTTTCTAAAATTCACCTAACTTGTGTGCTTGCAGGAAGGGGTGATCATTTGAAACAACCCAAACTACTAACAAATTTTGTTGCAGGTCCTTGACTAGGGTTTTGTAATTTTGTTGTGTGCCTTGTTTTCATAGATTAGCAAACACTTCCATTGGTGCACTAAAATTGAACCATTGTCTTTTGTGTCTTGAGCAATAGGCTCTTTTTGTTTAATCTTTAGAGGGTCTGTCTTCCCGTGTGGTCATTAGGACTACTAGTGAGAAGAGAACGACCCAAGTGGTAGCGAGGAAAACCCACCTCATCCGAACCACTATAATCAAATGTATTCATGGTGAAAACTATGGATAACGTGTGCTGATTAGTTCATACCGACACTATGTCTCCCCATAAACCCGTTTGATCAAATTTATTTGATCATTTGTAGGGCGTAACCCCTATCGGCTGGGAGCCTTCTGTATTTACAGAGCTGAAAGTGCCGCATGTATGGCCACACGAGCGGATGCCCTTACTAGCACCATTTTGTTTTAGAGGCCCAAATCCTTCTAGTTGTTGGGGCAGGAGGTCGGACCTCTGGTAGCAGCCCACACACATACGGTTCTTAGTAGAGATACAAAGTTCGCCATGGGGAGTTTTCATGGGGACTGATGCTTGGCTGACCCGAGAAGTGAGTGCCGAGGGTGGAGCCAGTGAGGTCAAGCATCTAAGTATCTGCTCTGAATAGCGTAGCCTCGGGGGTAAAACCCTATGTGGGATCAACAACTATTGTCTTGGCCAACCATAAGAATTGTGCTTGACTTATGTTAAACATTCAAACATTCAAGACCAAACAACAAAACATTGTGTCTTTTGTGTCTTCAAGTGTATGCAAAATATTTTACATCAAACAACACACTTTTGAAGTCTAAACACTTGCAAACATTGAGTCCTCATCAACATTGTGTCCTCTTGTCACGAAAAACAGTCAAACAGTCGGATTTGGTCACAACAAAACAATTTCACAGATTGGAAAAATTGCACGAAGTTTACAGAAACGTGTCTGTGTCTGTTTTGACCGCGTCTGAGTTGTCTGAGCGCGTCTGTGAAGGGCAGAATAGCGTCTGTGTGTCTAGCAGCATCTGTGTCTAACAGAGACACGTCTGTGTCTGTAAATCGCGTCTATGAAGTATACAGTCGCGTCTGTGTCCAGAATTGCAAAAACTTTACAGTCCAGCAAACATAAATAAGAAAATCGCAGAAGCGCGTCTGGGTTAAACATAGTAGCGTCTGTGTCCGGAAACCGCGTCTGTGCAGTATATAGGCGCGTCTGTGTTCAAAATTGCAAGAAAAAAAAAATTTCAGAGTCCAACAAACAAGAGAAATCAGTTTCGGAATACTTGAGCTTCCTAGGTTGTTTCTTCAAGTTTCATCTAGCATTCAACCTGTCTTTGGGTCTCATACAGTCCATCATTGCTTTACATCTCATTTTACATTCATACTTGTCCAAACTTGAGTCACAAGGTCACTTGCTTGTCCTCATCATACTTTGTCAACATACTACATACAACTACACTTTGCTAAGTGGTCCCTCATCAAGGTTTCTTACCTTTGGGTCTCATTTGGTCTTACTTAGGGTCAAGGTCAGCTTACCTCATCAAGAGAAACTATCCTCTCTTTGGAAGTCACACCTACTCCACTACATACATACTTGGTCTTACACTTTGGACATTGCAAGTACACCTCAGATTCATTTACACTCCATCCAACTCTTGGTCTTCCATACTCTTTCCATTTTTCATCTAGTCTTACACATCTTGGTCAAACACCTAGTTCATGGTTGAAACCCGTCTTCAAAAATCTAGGAGAAAAGCTAAAGAAGCTCAAGAGTCCACCAACATGAGTTCTTATGAGTATGACAATGATTTATTTTTCAATCCTGAGCACACTACATTACCTGACATGGAGGTTTATAGAAACAATCCAAATGTTGAGAACATAGACACTACAAACAACAATGCTACACACAATGACAATGTGGACAATTTTTCAATACAATCAGCAGATATAGAAGAATCCATAATGAATCCTCATTTCAATAGATTGGTTGAAGAGATAATGAAGAGGGATAGACAATACTTCTTACACATGATGGCACAAAGTGGAGCTAAAATACCTCATGACTTTGACATGTCTCAACTTATGGAAAATCGACCCTCGCAACAAACTCACTCCAACATGGATCAAAGGAGACCCAATAGTGGAGGAAATAGAGGACCGCATATGGTACCTGAATCACCATCAGCTTTGCTTCAAAAACCAGAGGTCTCACATACACAAGCTCAAACATATGATACTTACCTTCGAAGACCATTATGGAAGCCTTATGCAGATAGATATGCTCAATCACATGCTCTAGCTATGGATCAATCAAAACAAGTGGATACTCAAAGGCATCCTCAAAATTTGGACATAAGGAAACCTCATGTCAAATTTGGGGGCAACACAATGGAAAATGAAATGCCTATTGAATATGGTATATATGCACAAAATAGATATGGGGTTCCTCAACATGAAGCTATGCCAAGTGCTCCCTATATGCCGCATCAATATAGACCTCCATATGGACATGTCTATGATCAGTATCATCCATACATGCAACAAGCTCCTCCTCAAATTGGCGTCCCAAACATGGGGTATGCTACAAGAAATAGATCTCCTCCCAAGAGCAATTTGGAGCAACAAATCAGAGATTTACAAAAGAAAATGGAGGACATGAGTACACCAAAACCAACATACACTATGAGAGATATATGTCCTTATCCATTTGATAAGAGCATCCCAATGCTTCCATTTCCTGCACACTTTGTGACACCAAAATTTGACAAGTATAGAGGAAAAGGAGACCCCAAGGCACACATACGACAATTTTTCATAGCTTGCATTGAGGTAGCGACAGAAGAAACATATTTGATGAGGTTGTTCCCGCAGAGCTTAGGCGATCAAGCTATGGAATGGTTTTCTCAATTACCTCCTGGTATTAAGTCATGGGGCGACTTGGCAGAGGCATTCATTCAGCATTTCTCCTACAACATAGAAACAGATATCTCAGTCACTACTCTGTGCAACACCAAGCAAAAGGAAGGAGAATCTTTTGCGTCATTTTTACAAAGATGGAGAAATCTAGCTAGCAGATGCTCTTGCGAAATCCCACAGAAACAAATGGTAGAAATGTTCACTCAAAACATTAACAAGGATATTGGCTATGATCTAAGGAAAGCTTGTTTGTCCACCTTCAAGGATGTTATTGAAAAGGGCTTAGCAACAAAAAAGGTCCTAATTGAACAAGGAGTCATCAAGCTATTCAAGGAAAACAAAGATGACTTTAAAGGAAAAGACAAGCCAAGATTTTGGAATAAAAACAAGAACACAGTCAACGATGGCATTGTTGATGCCAATACAGTGAGACCCAAGTTCATCTTTTCAGGATCAAGTTCTACAAACAATCAAGTGAATACTCAAACAACTTCCAGATCACGAAGGAAGTACACTCCATTGGGAGAACCACTTGAATCAGTCTTCAAAAAGCTAGTGGCAAACAAAGTGATCACAGTTCCAGATTTTCCTCCATATAAACCAAAGGTCAAACCAAATTGGTGGAATGATGATGAGTATTGTGAGTTTCATAAGAGCAAGGGTCATAAGACAGGAAATTGCCATCAACTAAAGAATATTGTGCAAGATCTCATTGATAGAGGTGACATTGAGATTGAGGGACATTCGTCTAATCAAGAACATGAGATGTTTAAGGAACCATTCCCAAAGCATGACAAAGGAAAAGCCCAAGTCACAGATGATCAGGCCAACTATACTAGAGCACCTTACAACTATGACTCAACTATCAATCACATCTCAATGGATAATCATATCTCTACTATTACCATCAAGAACAAAAATCCTGAGAATCCTCCTCAGAGACCCAAGATTGTTCTAAGAGGTGTTGGATCTTCTTCCGAGCCTACCTCTGAATGTCATGTTACAACTCGTCGAGGTAAAATTACTTTGCCAGGTGCCTCCGCTAAAAATACTGCTTCTTCATCAACCAAACCTGAATATGACCTTGTAGAACAATTAGGAAAGACACCTGTGCTCATCTCTATCCTTGAGCTATTACGCATATCTCTCGCTCATAAGGCTATTCTTGACAAAACCTTGAGAGACACCGCCATTCCTACTGATCTGAACGTGGACCAGTTTCAAGCCATGGTGGGATACCTATCCATTCCACATTCCCTTACATTCACAGAAGCCGATGACGCCTCCATAAGTCAGCCACATAATGCACCATTACATATTGAAGCCTTCATACACAAGCATCGAATAAAGTGAGTCCTGATAGATGGAGGAGCTGGTCTAAACATTTGTACATTGAGCACCATTAAACAATTGGGATATTCCGATAAAGCTGTGAATTCAAAGAATCAAATTACCATCAAGGCATATGATGATGAAGAACGCTCATCCAAGGGCACAGTCACCCTACCTCTAAGAATTGGGCCAGTCACAAAGGATGTGGTTTGTCAGGTCCTGGATTTGGATCTCACATACAATATATTGCTAGGACGTCCTTGGATTCATGAAATGAGGGCAGTCCCATCGACATATCACCAATGCATTAAGTTTCCTCATAATGGAGTCGAGGTAATAGTTAACGGTGATCCTAATCCGTTCATATACTGCAATAACCTGAGATCACATACGGAGACCATCATTCCCAGTAATCGTGAAGTTGTTCCTTCTTCGGCATACATTGACCCTGAGTCATTAAAACCTTCGACATCAAAACAAGGTGAACTCAAAGGCAAATTTCAGGACAAAGGCATGGGAGAATACACTTTAAATCAGACCATGTATTTATGACAAGTCATGAGCTCTCCAAAAGAATTTGGAAGGCCACATCCTAACAAGCAAACATTCATCATGACGCTCGAATGGGATCCTACTACCTTTCAAAGATGGGGCGAATTGGAAGAAGAAGATTTATACAAAATGCTCTATAAAGACATTGAAGATGACACACATGATCAGATCAATATACCTTGTGAGAAATATGGCAAAGGCTTCAAGATTCTACAAAAATTTGGGTATGATGGAAAAAGCCCTCTTGGGTTACGCAAAGAAGGCGTCATGGAACCCCTACAACCTGAATTGACTGTAAGAAGAGAACGCTCAAAGGGACTTGGTTTTCTGACTTCCAAAATCCACACAAAAAGGACAGAAGAGGCATCACGAATCAAAATTGCCAAAATTCAACAAGAGGATTGCTATTCCACAGACTCCAATGAATGGGAATGGGGTTCAGACAAATCCTCCAGTGACTACGAGCTCACCGAGACATTCAGAGAGCCAGATGAACCCATAGAAGAGGAGGAGTTTTATAAAAAGTTCAGAGTTGGTCAAGAAACAACCCATAAGGATTCCACACAGTCTTCGTCTCAAGGTTCTAGGTCGAAATCACATAGGATGAGGACACCTGTCCCGGAAGGCGCTACTAGTGACGACAATTTGGATTCGCTTGCGATCGAAACTGACGAGGAGAGTGCCATCGATGACCTCGATGATTGCCTCGATATACCCGAATATAACCACATCTTCACTCTTAGCCCTGCAAACTCTGAAAACATTAAAGGCCTTCCCCTTGTTCATCCCCAACTCATTGACTGGGATTATGAAGGATCAGCACAATTTGACACATTTCAAAATGACGAAGCTATTATCAACTATCTTGGCATACGAGATGATCTTCCCCCTGGAGACCACAAAGCAGGATACATCATAGAACTCAACAACATGGCATATTTTGGTGAGGGTGTCGGACCTTCCAGTCGCAAAAATGTGAAAATAAGAACAAATCAAGGGTCTTATGGCGAAAACCACACTGTGGCGCTATCTGACCCCAAAAAAGTAAAAAGAAAAGACGTATCTGAGGGCAAAAACCTCTCTGAGGCACCCGAAGATGGAAGGCTCGACATTCTCCCATCATCATATGAGGAAAAGTCATCCATGTTGGTAGAGGAGACTATCAAAACATACATTGGTACAGAAGAGGTTCCACACAACATATTTCTAGCTCAATCATTAACAGAGTCTGAAAGATCAAAATTCATAAGCTTCTTCAAAGAACGACAAATCAACTTTGCATGGTCATACGCTGATATGCCTAGACTGGATCCGGATTTGGTAATGCATCATTTGACAGTCAAACCGGGGGCAAAGCCAGTGAAACAGAAATTAAGGAAAATGCATCCACAAGTGGCATTACTAGTCAAAGCAGAGCTGGAGAAATTATTCGATGTCGGATTCATACGCCCAATTGATTATCCCGAATGGATCTCCAATTTAGTACCTGTCAGTAAACCAGACCGCAGCATCAGAATATGTACAGATTTCAGAGACATCAACAAAGCTTGTCTGAAAGATGACTTCCCATTACCAAACATTGACTTGATTGTTGATCTCACAGCAGGTCATGAAATGCTATCTTTAATGGATGGGTTTTCTGGTTATAATCAAATCAGGATTGCACCCGAAGATCAACACAAAACATCATTCACTTGTCCATGGGGAACTTTCTGTTGGAATGTCATGCCCTTTGGGCTGAAAAATGCAGGTGCTACATATCAAAGAGCAATGACTACTATTTTTCATGATCTCATGCATGTAACTGTGGAAGATTATGTTGACGATCTCTTGGTCAAATCAATAGATAGAAATACACATTTGGACATACTTGCAGTTGCCTTTGATCGATTGGAAAAGTACAAGGTAAGATTAAACCCCAAGAAATGTGTCTTTGGAGTAACCTCCGGGAAACTCCTAGGATTCATTGTATCCAAAAGAGGAATTGAAGCGGATCCAGCAAAAGTCAAAGCTATCTTGGAAATGCAACCACCAAGAAATATCAGTCAACTTCGATCCTTACAAGGCAGACTCCAGTCCATCCGAAGATTCATAGCACAACTTGTAGATAAGTGTAACCCTTTTCAGCACCTGCTACATAAAAATATCAAGTTCAAATGGGATAATAACTGTCAACAAGCTTTTCAGACGCTCAAAGATTATCTTTTGAATCCGCCAGTTTTGATGCCACCAATTCCAGATCAGCCTTTGTTTCTATACATATCAGCTACTCCAACAGCACTGGGGGCACTCTTAGCGCAACAAATTGCTGATGGCAAGGAAAAAGCAGTATACTATATCAGTCGCACATTGGTGGGATATAAGCTAAACTACACACCAATCGAGCGGGCATGTCTCGTTGTGGTCTTTGCTTCACATAAATTACGACATTATATGCTCACTCACAAGACTAAGTTGATTGCAAGAATTGATCCATTAAAGTACCTTCTCAACAAAGCTACACTTACTGGGCGGCTGGCCAAATGGGTAATGATATTGAGTGAATTCGACATCGAGTATGTGGACAGAGAAACAATAAAAGGACAAGCCATCGCAGATCAATTAGCAGATGCTCCCATGATAGATGATGTTCCTTTAAATTCAGAATTTCCAGATGAATCCATTTTAACAGTGTCACGTGCAAAGCCATGGCAATTATACTTTGATGGTTCATACACACAGCATGGGGCAGGAGCTGGTATTCTCTTTATAACTCCTCAAGGCGATTCTATACCAAAATCATACCGCTTATCATTTCCTTGCACCAACAATATAGCGGAATATGAGGCATTAACAACAGGATTACGAATTGCAGTTCAATGGAAGATCCAGGAACTTCGTGTTTTTGGAGACTCCCAACTTGTTATCCGTCAAGCAACTGATGATTACCAAACAAAAGATGAAAAATTACTGCCTTATAAACAAATGGTGGATAATCTGAAACAACACTTTACAAAGATAGACTTTGAGCAGATACCAAGAGAGCAGAGTCGTGCTGCAGATGCCATGGCTACAATTGCTTCACTAATTGACCTGCCTCAAAATGAAACCTGCTATGAGTTCCTGATAGACAACCTGTTGGTTCCTTCATATGAGATAATGCCTACTGAGATGATATGCGTTGTTGGTCCTGAATCCCAGTTATATGGTTCCATATTCACATACCTACGAGACAATACCTTACCTCCCGATCTATCAAATAACCAACGTCGCACTTTCATTCGCCAATCCTCTTGATATGTCATTTTAGCTGATATCCTATACCGACGAGGTCTAGATGGCACTCTTCTTAGATGTCTAGAAAGCGATGAAGCTCAAATTGCGTTACGTGAAGTACATGAAGGGATATGTGGTCCGCATGCTAGTGGTCCTACCTTGGCCAAGAAACTCATCAGGACTGGATATTACTGACCCAATATGGAAAAAGACTCATATCAGTTTGTCAAGAAATGTAAGCAATGTCAAATTCATGGAGACCTCATACATGCACCAGCACAAGAACTACAACCACTTGCGTCTCCTTGGCCCTTTTGTCAGTGGGGACTCGATCTCATAGGCAAGATTCACCCTCCTTCTTCTAATGGTCATAAATTCATTATCACAGCCACAGAGTATTTTACAAAATGGATTGAAGCCGTGCCTCTCACACAAGTCACTGGAAAACAAATTGCTACTTTCATCCTGAACTACATCATTTGCCGATATGGTATTCCCAATTCCATTATCACTGATAACGGGCGTCCCTTCAAAAATCAGGATGTTCGTGAACTTTGTGACCGCTTCCATATTTCCCATCGTTTCTCCACACCATATTACCCCCAAGGTAATGGCCAAGTTGAGGCGTCTAATAAAACAATTCTTAAAATCCTCAAAAAGACAGTCGACGACGCTGGCCGTAACTGGCATATCCAACTCAATCCAGCACTTTGGGCCTATCACACAAGTGTTCGCACACCTATAGGAGCTACACCCTACTCACTTGTCTACGGCGCTGAAGCCATCTTGCCTATTGAGGTCGAGTTACCTTCTTTACGGGTCTCTTTGCGAAACATCATCAACGATGAAGATTACAGGGTCTCTCGCTTACAAGAACTAGAACTGCTGGATGAACGGAGACAAACTGCTTTTAATCATCTTAAGGCTTACCAACAGCGAATGAGTCGCAGCTACAATCACAAAGTCAAGCCTCACACATTTGAGGTAGGTGACTTAGTCCTCAGAGAAAACCCCAAGAATCAGCAAGACAGAGATAAGAAGGGCAAGTTCGAACCAAACTGGCTTGGTCCTTACATCATCACAGCGGTATATGGATCTGGGGCATATCAGCTCTCAACTACAGAAGGTGAACCTTTGGAGGATCCTATTAACAACATGCACCTTTGCCAGTTCTACACATAGCTCATCGGAATATCCTAATTTCAAAAATACAAAAAAAATTATAAAACAAAAAAATCGTTACTTGGTGAAAACCTGGCAAACAGGCGCCTTGTGACACAAAAAAATTGAAAAACCGAAAAAAAGTAAAGAGAAATAATTTCGTCCAACGGTGAAAACCACTTCGGTGGCGCTCTGGGCAAGTACCATGGTGAAAACTGGGTCACCAGCGCCATGCGTAGAGACTTTGCTCCTCCCTCCTTCAGGATTCTCTTTCATCATTTCACTTTGCACACACTCACGACCAATTCGTTCATAATAAACTTACCCATTCCCATCATGGCTTGTTATTGATCTACCTAAGATTGGTTAGCCATCCACAATAAACCTCCCTTTCCATCCATAATAAATCAGATCCTATCTGTGGCTAAGGCAATTCCTACGTCTAGTGATGGGTGTGGAACTGAGGACATCACATGTTTCGAGGAGTACAGTTTCTTCCAGCTTCCTTCAGTCTATCCGCGCACAATCCGCAATAAAGCAACATTTGCATCGCAGATCCGCAATAAAGCTTCATCTTCTCCGCAATAAAGTATCAGTTTCATGGATTCAGTCAGTTTCAGACGAGACACAGTAGCAATAATGGGCTTCAACAAATCAAATCTTTCAATAGACTCAGACAACATTATGGTTCAGTGTTAATCTATCCCTTTTGTGAAAGTGAACATTGTGACCACAATCAAACATGACTTATACAAGTGACAAGGGACACTAAACTTGAGGACTACAGTGGATGTTGATGTCGAGTCTTGGTTTTCTTTTGATTTTATCTTTTGGTGACATGTCTTTTAGCTTTTCAAGGATGTCTTTGACTAGAAAGGCGAGGATGGGGTATCGTCACCTATTTGTATTTGTTGTCTGTGGATTGTCTCTTAGTAATGCTATGACTTGTCCAAGGATATGAGGACATTGTGAGTCTAGTATGAACTGGGGCATTCCTTGTTTGTGACTGTCTTATCTCCATGCAAACAGGTACAATGACTTTCTGGGTCGAACTCATGCCTTGATTGTCATAACCTACTTGCCATAATAAAGCTCAATGATGATAACGCACAAGAAGCTCTTTCACTTTCATATCTTCTGTCTTTCATCCCCCCTTTCTTGATTGACTTCCAACGTCCTTCTCGAGTCCGCGTAGCCTGCTATCACATGACTGAGTATAATGACACACCAAAAACATTTGCATTTCATGTAGTTGCACCTGCATTACCACATATAAGTATTTCATACATACATATAGATATCACAACTGCATCAAATCCTGCACACAACACCTGTTAGCACAATTTACACTTACATTATTATATTCATTTGCATTACTTACATTCACATTTGCATCATGCATACACATATAAAACATAAAAGAACAAAAATATATTGCATTGCATCATATACATATTTGCATCCATATCATAAGCATCACATAAGAACATCTCATCACATAAGTACACATGCATATAGCTGTCGCGAAAATGAATCATCTCTCATATATAATCAAAAATGTCATGATACAATGATGTCAAAAAATCATATGGCTACAATCACCCGCAGGTGTCTACAATACAAAAAATGGTACAACTACTGATACAAGGGAGCCCTCTATGGCTATGATGAACTCCCTCCCTCGGAGCCGCCTGGCCTCGACGGAGTCTGAGCTCTAGAAGGACCCGCTCCAGGATCACCCTGCCTATCTGGTGGTGGTGGAGGACCCATGACCCCACCACTAGATGCCTGTCTCCTCCGGCTCCCTCCCATAGCCGTCGTTGTCCACGATGGTCTATGGAAGCTCCTCGCCCGCTGATCTGCTGGCACGACATCATAATACAGGTCCCTCCAGTAGGCGATCTCCTCTCCGGCTCGCAGCACATATGCGTAACCTGCTCCTGTGTCCTCCGCCGCCTGCCTCCTTGCCCTCAGCGCTGTCTCAGCCTCAGTGTAGCGTTGAATCGCCTGATCCCTCTCCCGCTCAGTATCCCTGAGCCAGGTCCTGAGCTGATCCCTCTCCCTCTCCAGATCCTGAATCTCGTCTGCCTGGCCCTGGCAGATCTCCCTCAGATCCAGCAACTCAGCCTCCACTGGGTCAACCCCCTCTGCCTCTGCCTCTGCCCGTGGCTCTCCCTCTGCGGGTGCCTGCCCCTGTACCCCTCCCTGTACCTGTACTGGTGCCTGAACGGGTACCTGTCTCGGTACATGCCTAGGTCCCTGTACCTGTCTCTGTCCCGGTGCCTGTACTGGCACCTGTCCCTGTCTCTATCCTTGTGCTCTAGGACCCTGTGCTGCTGGTACCTGCAGGGGCACTCCACCGCGACCCCTCACCACCTGGGCTTGTCCCTCCTGTCCACCCTCTCTCCGAGGTGCCACCCTCCTCTCTCCAACTACTCCCCTCTGCCGCCGTCGACCTCTACCCCCATCACCCCCACCATCATCATCATCATCTCCTCCTCCATCTCCATCCAGTAGCTCCCCTGGATCTGTTAGTCGAGGGAATGGATGCTCTGCCCAGTAAGCTGTATACTCTGCATCCATACCTGCATCCTCAATCTTAGGCCACATGTCCTAGGGAAGGGGTATCATCTCTGCCAGCTGTGTGACTGCCTGATCATATGATAATAATGGCCCAAACTGCGCCTGATCCCTCACTGTACGAGCATACATACCCGAGCCTCGTGGCATCCTCTGGATCCTGCCAAACTGTCTGCCAACCCTATCCACCAGTTGTCTCTCCAATATATAGGGCGTCCGCCCAATCAAATATCTGCTCCTGAAGGTATAAGGCAGCTCCACTGCGTCATCCTCCCACTCCTCGCACCCCAGGTACAGCCTCCAGATGACTACATCAATGTCATCTATCACACGCCTCCAGTGCTCTAACCTGCCAATCCGAGGCTGCGAAGTAATCATGTCATAAAGATGCACAAAGCTCCGCCCCTGACCTCTGCCCCTGAAGTGTATCGGTCGTGTGATAGGCAGATGCTTCATATGCCCACACCTGTAGCAGTGTCACTCCACAACCCAGTCCCACTGATCCATGGTAGACGAACTGGTGAAGCTCATAATACAGATGTGCCAAGACACATGGACCCCATGCATACCTGGTGTGCTTAGTCAACAATATCTCTAGTGCTCCTCCCCAGCCCACTGCCAACCCCCGTGTTGCCCTGTCCGGACACAGGAACCCACTGATGGCTCCTCCGATCACAGCTGGCAAGGCTAACCCTGTCGCAGTCATGGTATCCCATGCCACGTGCCCTGCTCTCATCTCTAGCCCGGGATCCTGGAACACCCGTCTCAAAGCCTCCCTATCTCCGTCATGATCGTATGGGATCAACTCTCCATCGATCGGTATATGCAATATCCTATAGACATCCTCAAGGGTGACTGTCATCTCACCCATCGGCAAATGAAATGTGCATGTCTCGGAGTGTCATCTCTCCGCCAGCGCAGTCAGCAAACCCATGTTTGCCCGAAACTCAGGCACATATAATACGTGTCTCAATCTCATCTCCTCAATGGCAGCTCTATCCTGAAACGACAACTCTGGTCGCAACCTCTGTGTGGACGGGAATCTCTCCCGTGACTCTAGCATAGGCAGATACTCCTGCAGTCAAACAATCAATCATGTCAGTTATCGTGGCATTCCCTGTTCATCACAAAATGTTACTCGCTATCCAAATGCATATGGTTATCTATCCTAGTGACACTCACTGTTCATCACAAAGTGTTGCTATCTATCCTAGTAGTGCTCCCTGTTCATCACAAAGTACTACGTGTCTGACATTCCCTGTTCATCACAAAGTGTTACTCACATTTAACACTCCCTGTTCATCACAAAGTGTTGCTCATCCTTTGGGTACTCCCTGTTCATCACAAAGTACTCTATCTTGGTGCTCCCTGTTCATCACAAAGTGCCTTGATCTATCCTATTCTTCCTAGAGGATCTGCTTGAGTGTATCCTCTCAGCAGCTTATCCAATCGACAGCGTATGTTCATCACAGAACTGCCGATTTGACCTAGAAGACTAAAACCGTGCATTTTTTTGACATATACGCACTTTAAACTCACAAACGCGCCTGAAGACTGCATAGGCGCGCCTGAACAACACAGATGCGCCTGTTTGACATAAACGTGCCTACATTTGTCACAGATGCGACTTTGGAACATAAATGCCCCTACAGGACATAAACGCGCCTGCATCAAGCACAAACGCGGTTCCAGACGCAGACGCGCTTGACACCGACACAGACGTGCCTGGCGGACACAGACGCGCCTGGCATCGACACAGACACGGTTGCACGTTTTTGCACTTTTTTGTGCCCTATTCCTAAGCGCATTTATTGCTAAACTACCATGCATTAATGACAAAATTGAAATGCGTCAAAGTACGAGGAGGTTTGGTGGTACTTACCGGCTATCCTGCCTCTGCTGGTCTCTGAAATCGACGAACGCGGTCGAATCTGTGAACCAAAGCCATTGCTACTGACTGCTCTTGCTCTTTTCTCGCTCTGCACTGTGATCTCGTGAGGGTGTAGATGACAATGAGGATGTCTTTTGCCCGTGGTCTATCTTATAGCCTACCCTAGCCCTCGCATTCATTTTCCCGAGTCAGTCTTCTTCATCCCGTGACTCTGTCACTTTATCCGATCTAGCCATTCTAGCCTTTCTTTCTTATCGAGAGATTGTCTGCAATCTTTTCAGACTTTTTCATCCAATCTCTCGAGGGGGCATATCATTCCCATGCTGGGGCAACTCTGTATCAGTTCATCTTATCTTCTTTGAAACAACGCGACAAACCGCATTGTCTCAAAGAGGGGCAAAATGTAGACACCTAAAATTGTCATGTCTAATTAAATAAATATTTTATTTATTTAATTATCTAAGCCTAATTCTTCTATTAATTAAATAAATCCTTATTTATTTAATTAATTCATTTATCCTCTTCTAGCCTTATTTCTCATTTAAATAAATACATTTATTTATTTAAATTATCATTTTCCTAAATTAAATAAACATCTTATTTATTTAATTGATCCCACTTCTACTATTAATTAAATAAATCCTTATTTATTTAATTAATTCATTAGTTTTTTCTACACATGACACATGTCATTCATCTCTTAATTCATACACTACCTACCTCTTTCATTATTTTGCTATTTCTTCTACCTACCCTCTAATCCTAGCCGACCTCCTTTTTACACCTCTCAATCTTAACCCTCCATTTCATATTGTGTCTTCTATTTAAGAAGATGCTTTCTTCATTGTCAAACCCTAATGACCCTAATCACTCATGCTAATGATCTTTCATACTACGATCCTACTTGCAACCACATTTCGTTCTTTGTTGAGCTCTTGTGCATACAAAAATCTGAGAGCAAATATATCAAGCAAGATCAATGGAGATAGGAAGAATGGAGATCAAAACCCTATTGGACATGTGATGGTATAATCTTTGTGATTTCATTTGATTTTGCATTGTCTTAGGTAATCTTCATATGTTATGGTGGATCTTTGTTGATTGTTAGGCTAGGGTTTAGTGGTTGAATCCATTTAGCCTTTCAATATTGTTATTATTGTTATCCATTTTCACCATATACAGCTAGTAGTTCCACAATCACTTTCGATGCAAGACACACTGCTTCTATTAGTGTTGGTCCAAGTGTTGGTGCTATCCCTAGTGGTAGTATCGATCCTCATGCTAGTGCCGGTGGAGGCGATGGTGCACATGGTGCTCCTCCTCCTCTACCACCTGCTAATCCTGTCTTGAATACAATATTGCAGAACATGGGGCAGTTGCAATTGCAACTGACGAATATTGCATCCTCCTCTAGCTAGTCTTCAATGCTTGTCTATTATCATAAGAGCCCGCTTGACATCACCATCCTTAATATCATCCTTCCCCAGGGGGTTGGGTCGCTAAAGTTTGATCGATTTAATGGTGATGGAGATCCCAATGTGCACATTGATTCATTCATGACCACGTGCAATGATTACCATAGTCTGGGTTTTTTCTTACTCAAACTATTATCTCGTTCTCTTAAGGGGACCTCGTTAGAATGGTATAGTTCATTACTTGATCACTCTATCCAAACATTTGACCAGCTTATGGATCTATTCCTCAAATGGTTCTAGGCTAACATTGGTAGCAGGATCACCATCGCTTACCTTGTTTATTGTAAGCAAAATATGAATGAGAGAGTTATAGACTTTATCTCGTGATACCAATCTATCTCACCAGGATCCCCTTTGCCCCACCAGATAGTGATTTGCAAAGGATGTTCATTGAAAATCTGTAGTCAACGTTGAGGGAGAAATTATCCCTTAATCACTATCAAAACTTTGCCAATCTGTGTTTTGTGCTCACTAACTACTAGCATATGATGATCTAGTTTGGAGAGTCCTCTTTGAACTCTCGTACTGGTACTTTCACATGCATGCACATGGAAGGGTCCCGAAAGAACAAAGTTGTGGCTAATGTCATAGCTACTCCTCTGATAGCTGTTGCACAAGAACCACAAGGCAATAGGGTCTTCACCAAATCAAATCACTACTATTTGAGCATAATCCAAAGGTTATTAAAATATAATATCATAACCCTTTTGGAGATTAGACCTTTACCTGATAATAGACTATACCCTCATTGGTGTGATGGTTCAATTTTTTTCCAATATCACCATGTGCTTGGTCATGACATTGAGAGATGCTATCATCTTAGACACATAGTCCAAGACCACGTTGACAATGGAGCTATAAAGGTCAGTGATAAAAAAACATAAATCTAACAAGTCCATTGATAAACCAAACAGTGAGTTACATATATACACATATATGTTCCCTTCACATTCATCTAACTTTATCTCTACATCAGATTCAGTGCTAGATGATGGCCATTATATTAATATGGTTACTATCACTCTAATCTTGCCTCCTAGTCAGAAGGTGCAAGTATTTGATATATCATTCACCCTTCTAGATGTCCCATATTGTGGAGATCCTGCTCCTCTGTACATCCCTGCGAAGCTCAATGGTCAAACTATTACAGGTGTGATGGTTGACCCTTTGAGTAGAGTCGATGTCATCATAGAGGAAACCTTGTTTGTCATTGGATGGTATAGGTTGATATATGATGAGTGTTATGCAAATTTAAGAATGCATAATGGGTTGTCCCTTTCTCCTTTGGGCAATATCACCTTGACAGTCCTTGTGGGACCCAAGGCTATGTTGTCTACATTTGTGATCATTCCTGAATCGAACCTTTTTTGACTTAAACTAAGTATTCATTAGTTGATTGCTATGGATGCGATCCCTTCGGTGAATCATAAGTGCCTGAGGTTTCCTCATGAGGGTTCGGTGCATGTCGTCCAGGATACTAGATATTGACCCCTGGTTGCCCGTGGGGACTTTTCATCGGTTCATTTTTGGCCTGCTCTGATGGGGCCTATGCTTCCTTGTGGTGACTTAATTCCAAACATATTATCAGTACAAGATGAGGGAGTCAGTCCCTAAATCGGTTTAGCCTAGCTATTCATTGTCTCTTCCTGCATCGACCTTTGCTTCGTCTATTCTTATGTTGGAGCGGGTATCGCCTTATGTCCCTTCATCATCAAGGGATAAAGTTAAGCCTGTTTCTCCAAATAGATCTCCTCATTTGCCCAAGACTAATATCCCTTGGCCTTCTTGATATGAAAAGGGGAAGTGTTCTTCACATGCTCATTCGTCATTTTTCTCCTACTTCACAGCCTGTGTTGGCACACTCTATTCCTCCAGCTGATCCTCGAGCAAAGAGAGGTAGGGTGCCCATTGCTATGAATGTAGTGCCTATCTTAGATGCACCTCTTGTTCCATTGGTCAGGCCTTCTCCTATCCCAGACAAGGTTTCAGAGGCCTCTCCTATGGAGCATGATGCTCCTGATTCTTCCTAGGCTTCGACTCCTAGTCGTCATCTTCATCACAATTAGCGTGTGCATGAACATAAGTGCTATCGATGGAACATAGCTCAGGAATGTGATGCTACTCTTCAGCCTATCAGTGCACCTTTGACACTCATTCTTGTTGCATCAGATCTTGTCTCTTTGGATGTTCCAGTTTCTGCATCATCTCCAATGTTGCTTCCAGTTGTTTTGGGGCCTATCTATGAGCCTCCACCTAAATGGGTGCAAGTCTTCATTGCTCCTTCATTGGAACCACCCCTTATCAACTCATTATCGGACGTACCTCCATTGTCCCACCCTTTGGATATGTTGTACACATAGGTGGTGTCTAGTGCAACTTTGTTTGACCCTCCTATTTTACAACCCCTTCTTCATCAGATTTTTCTTGGGGTCCTCCAACCTACTATAGTTGATAGGCAGCCTGTGCCTCCTGCACAATCTAAATGCAAGTTCAAACATGGCTCCGCTCCAAAGTTTCATAGGCACAAATCAACTCAGGTATGCTCCTCACTTATCCCTTTGTCTACTTTAGTGCATGTTTCTGTGTCTATCTTTATTTGTGTTGTTGAGAAGGCCTCACCTTCTCCTACATTTGTCACTGCCCCTCTCATCGAGATTGGTAGTCCAACTCTTGCCTCACCTCCTGGGCCCGAGTCACCTACTTCTTCTATGGAGGCATGCTTGTTCGACTCTTTAGAGGATATCCTAGCTCTATCTACGATCTTTACACGATCATTGACTCTTGCCTCTTTTGAGCTTGTGGACGTGGATGTTGTCATAGTCTCTTCCCTTGCCCTCGCTACTGGTGAGGCATCTAGTGTTTCCCTTGCAATTGTTTCACTTCGGTCTTGCCCTCCTTCCCCGTATGATCAAGATTGGGAGGACTATGACCTAATCATTGAGGGATCTAGGGAACTACCTTTCTTTATCTTGTAGCATAGCGTGCGTGCATGATTGTGTTCCCTTGTGCTTGCTTTACATGTTTGTTCCCTCCTGGTGGACCTAGGTTACTCTGTAGGTGCTTGGAAATGAGGGGTTGACTGTCTTTATTTGTTGTGCTCTCCTGGAGGACTAGGTTTACTACGTAGGTGCTCGAATACAAGAGATTTTCTGTCATATAACTTCTTCTATTTGTTATCTACTTCTTCTATCTATTGTATCTTGTTTTTCAATATTCATGGATGATGCAAAGCGTTGGGGAATTTAGGTCTTCTTCCATGTTGACCCAAATTTTTATTTTCTCTTTGTCTTCGTGTGCTCTTCTTTAGATCCGAGAGCTTTGGCATTATGATGAAACACCCATCTGTAACTACATTACATATTTTATCTCTTTGCTTTGGGTTCTAATGCTAAATAATCAGATCTCCCTATGATCTTTCCTTTTTTGATGTTGTGGGTCTTATGTGTCATCCACCGACAATGGCATTTCATAGAAACATCTCACTATGTTGACATGCCACAATATTTCTTCTCCTTAGAATGACATGCCTTTCATACATACCATTCCGACGTTTGCATCTGTTTATCTTACCATTCTTGTTTTCTTTGGTGGGGCCAAGCCACTCGATCTATTTTATTTACCTTGTCGCCTTTTGTGGGGGCCAATCCATTACTTTCTATGATCGCCCAATCACATGACTATCTAGCATTTTACTACTCATGTCAGCACAATCTCACCCAATCACATGACTATCTAGCATTTTTCTATTCATGCTAACACAATCTCGCCCATTCGCATGACTATCTAGCATCTTGCTATTCATGTCGGTGAAGTCTCGCCCTATCGTATGACTATCTAGCATAACACACTTGCTACCCATATCAGCGAAATCTTGCAAATCGTTGCCCTATCATATGTCTATCTAGCATAACACACTTTGCTACCCATATCAACACCATTGCTTCTATCATGGCAGTTATTATTTCTTATCTTTTGTAATAGGGGTTTTCCTCCATTAAGAAAGGTTTTTCTCTATTATGTTATCTTAACTATCTTATCTATTCATTATCCGATTGTTTTTTGTCTAACACATGGGACTATAGCTGGCATGTTTGTCACAAAATAAATTAGCAAAATCTAGCTATACCTCAAGTTTATCTAGCTAGGGGTAGCTTTGCTTGATCAATGAATTTTGCTTCCTCTTCATGGATCTCAATAATATCTATCTACTTTAGCTTCACATTTCTCGATAAAAATATGCTCGCTAAAGTGAGGGAAAAATGTAACATTGTAAATTGCACCCTGTGCAATTCCACGTCACATATGCATCTTCACTTCAAGCTGATTATAAACATTCGCCGCTTGTTTGTCCTCTTTCCCACATGGATTGCCTTGTCACCTTAGAACTTGTCTTTTATCGAGCATGTTGACCTGTTGACCTATGGACTCTAGCAGACTGCAGAGACGTTTGTGCACCGCGCTTGCATCCCGCAAATCTATCAGTTTGCAGGTGGTCGTTTGAGTTTTATACTTGCGACCAAAAGAGTTTGTAATGCCTCTATCCGCGACCACCGATGTTGGGATTCGCTTTGGGGGCTATATCTCATGCATTTTTGTAATTTGGGGGGATTCTTATTCATTTTGAGAATTAACTTGAGCTCTTGGCATCCATTATTCTTGCCATTCATAGTTTTTCTAGCATTTGAAGACCAGGATTGTTGCAGCTTCTTGGAGAACCCGTGGTGTCGTCTTCAAAAATGTTGGAGGGGAGTTCATTCTCTTTCTTAGTTCATTTTCATATCTATAATCTCTCATTTCAACTTATCTATTATCTTAATTGTCCATTTCTTATCTTTATCATTTTAATTCCTTTTGTTGCTACTATTTGGGTTGTCCATGGAGGTGGAAACACCGAAACATGGGTCTGACTCAGGCAGACCTCTAAACGCAACCCCTAACATTTTCTTTTCTTATTCCTATTTAGGTTCGTGCTTGAAAGGGAAAATATCTATCTTGCGAGAGGCTTCAATCATGGACCGGTTGTAAGCTTCCTCTTTTCTCACTTTGTTTTAGTGGCATGCATTCCGTATTACTTAGCTTAGCTCATTATTACATTATTGCTTAGTAGTATAGTTGTATTTGTCATTTCGTATGGTCTTTGTACTCCGTCCGTACAGGATGACAACATGCTGCACTGGTGCCCTAATTTTGTGCACTTGTCCCCAAGATAAAGACTTAGCAGGGCCTTGTAGGAGCTTTATTTGTTGGTTATTTACCTTATTTTGTACTTGACATCCCCTAGCTAACCTTTAGCACTAGTTTAAGTGAGGTAGAGCGAAGGAAGATTTGTCCCTTGAGGTTCATCACGTTGAGGGTGACAAATCCCGTCCTCTACAAATATATTTCAATGTAAAGATGCCATTTTACAAGATGCAAAACAATAACAACACACAAAGGTATTACTGGAAGTTTGGGCCCCCTTATGATATTCACGACTAATTTGGTAATAGAGTATTATCTTGGAAGCTTTGATTGTTTCCAGAAAGAGATCAAAATGACCAAGAGCACTTGTTTGAAGATTACAGTAATGGTGGTAGTTTTTTTGATAGAGTTCCCCCAACTGAAGGAGAGAGAGTTTTCTTGCTTGAGAGAGTAAAGATCTAGATGCCAAAATGGTGAAAAAGTGGTTTTGTTTTCTCAAATGGGAGAAAAGAATTACTACTTTCTCATTTGGGCATTACAACACTTCTTGTATATGGTCCACACAAAAAGTGTGCTTTTAAATTTTGAATAGTTGTTGGATGCTAGTGTGTTGTGCAAACATCTATGCATTGTGCTACCATTTAGGAGAATTTTAGGCTACACATTGGTAATAATTTGTGTTTGTTAATTGTAGAATAAAATCCTTCATATTTAAATATAAAAAAAATATCATTAATTTTCAAATCTAGGTGGTTTCAAGTTGTAAGTGTGAAATTGCAGCAATATACAATTCTTAACACTACAATTGTCCATAGATTCATCAATTTTAGTGAACTCCCTATATTTAGATGATCTAAATGAAGAAAAATAAAAGTATTAGCCATTTGATTCACTCTTTGATTTTTATTTTTACTTTTGAAACTCAATAGGGTAAGAACATTTTTGTTTGAAGATCCATATTTAAACTCATTCTATGCTAAAAAAATTATACCAAACTTGACATAGGCACATAATTCCATAAAAAAGAATCTATTATGATACACATTGTCTTGAATTGGTTTAATAAGCTCCTTGATAAAAATATTTTGGATTTATAAGTCATGCAAAGTGGTATTCAACTTGAAGCACATTTATGAAAATCTCATGGCATAACCATTGGTGTACTCATTATATTATTGAGCACATTTAAATAAATTAGTAATAGCGAAACTCTAGGACCCATATTAACTTTGGTTTGCTTGAGGAACAACATTTAAAGATCACTAAATGAATGTATAGATCATTGAGCTAGTGTATACAGTGACCTAATAATATAGTCCTTAAGTATAACTAGAAATAACTTTAACATTCTATCCTCATAAAGAAATTTCACACATATAGTTGTATAAGATCTCAAATGAGTGTTAGGATCACCTTTTCCATCACATATTAGAAATCAAGGTGCCACAAAACCCATAGGCAATATATGTTGGAATGACAATGTTAGAGGTGTATAGTTAGGATCTAAAAGTTTATTATCACTTTGTTTGCTAGGCTTTGCATCCACTTTCTTTTCTACTTGATCAATCTTTAGGAGTAGTGCATCTAGAGTAGAAGTTTATATGGGGACTAAGAATCAGTCATGACTACTATAATGTGTATAAGAATGAGATAAAAAATGAATAGATGAGTTAATGTTTTGGGTTAAGGGTATCAAATAATCGAGGTATTAAGGGGATAAATGGTGTGTGTTGTGGAAATAGTATAAGTGAATTGGATAAGTGGGGTAAGAAAAGGATTATTAATGCTAAATGATAGGAGTATGGAAAAAGGTGTACCAAAGGGTGGAATACTAGTAGTAGTGGTAGAAGTAGAAATGGTAATGCCACTTCTATGATAGAGGTATTAATGGAGGTAAATGCACTAACCTCAATAAATGAAGCAAGTTTAGAATAAATAATGTAGACACCTAAAATTGTCTAGTCTAATTAAATAAATATTTTATTTATTTAATTACTTTAGCCTAATTCTTCTATTAATTAAATAAATCTTTATTTATTTAATTAATTCATTTATCCTCTTCTAGCCTTATTTCTCATTTAAATAAATACATTTATTTATTTAAATTGTCCTTTTCCTAAATTAAATAAATATCTTATTTATTTAATTGATCCTTATTCTTCTATTAATTAAATAAATCTTTATTTATTTAATTAATTCATTAACCCTTTCTACCCATGACACATGTCATTCATCTCTTAATTCATACATTACCTACCCTCTCATTATTTTATTATTTCTTTTACCTACCCTCTAATCATAGCCGACCTCTTTTACACCTCTCAATCTTATCCCTCCATTTCTTGCTGTGTCTTCTATATAAGGAGATGCTTCCTTCATTATCAAACCCTGGCTAATCAATTTATGCACTTGACTACACTACGCTTTTCATATGAGATCCTACTTGCAACCACATTTCCATTCTTTGTTGAGCTCTTGTGCACATAAAATCTGAGAGCAAATATATCAAGCAAGGTCAATGGAGATAGGAAGAATGGAGATTCAAACCCTATTGGATATGTGATGGTATAATCTTTGTGATTTCATTTGATTTGCATTGTCTTAGGTAATCTTCATATGTTATGGTGGATCTTTGTTGTTGTTAGGCTAGGGTTTTGTGGTTGAATCTATTTAGTCTTTCAACATTGTTGTATCCACTTTTCACCATATACAAATAACTTGTAAAGTATTTAGATCATATTATTGATTTACAAACACATCATAAAAATACATCCTTTAGTTGTGTAGGATTGTTCTTATCAGCCACATTAACAAGTTATTTAACAAAATATAGCTTGTTTACATAAATTTATCTATTTATCTCAGTGCTTGGATGTCCTTAAAGATATAACCATATTAGAATTTAGGTAAGGGCTTCCTCTTGAAAGACAACAAAAACCATGTGAAGCCCCTAGCATAAATAATAATATGTCATAGTACACAATTACATTAAAAAATTAAGTGTAAATCAAATTTGAAGGTAGGTGAACCTTGAGACCAAACAAGGGTAGATAGAGCAAGCAAAAAAAGATACGTAGTAAAAACGAACACTAACTAAAAATAAAAATATATAAATTAAATATAAAGACATAAGGAAATGAGATTTGGAAGATGATATGATTATATATAAATACAAATCTAAACACCTTATTATACATAATTGAACCCTAGGTTCTATAAGACTTTGTTAGGATCACCAAAATTAAAGGAAAATAGATAGTACGTAGAGTTTAGTCCAAGCCAATCAATGCATTTAATGCACCTAAGCACAATCAACCTAAACTAAACATAGAGGGGAAAGAGTTAGACATAATATGCAATAGTAATTTTTTTTATAAATATAAATAGGAGAATAGTTTGCTTAGCTTTATGATTGAAGAAAAAACACCAATTAAATGACTATGAAATTATTTAACCTTAAGATAAAAAAATACTCATAGAAATTATTTGTATGTATAAAAATCATAATATTGATTTTTTCTTTGCTTCAAGTAAACTTTACGATTAGGGACATAATCACGACCACAAACTTTTCATGTGTTGATGAACAAAACCTTTGATATTGTGTTAATTCTACCCTTTGTCAGATCTAAAGATGATTTTTGGATCTCTCACATTTATTTTTAAATATGGGTTGGTATGTAGTTTGTACTAATTGGGAAAATTGCTCCATTATGCTAGATTATATAGAGATGTTGATTCAACAACTTTGACAAAATAATTGCAGATAAAAAACAATATGCATATAGTGTAGATTTATTGCTCCTTTTAAGCATCAACTTTAAATGTGTTGCTATCGTTCGCTTCTTTAATGCTCTAAGATGAGTGAGGGATATCTTGATTTTTAGATGTCCTAAATGAATGCAAGTGAAACTCTTTATATATAAGAAAATGATATCAAATCACATAAAATATGCATTTAGTCAACTTTAGCTAAGAAAGGTAGAGATGATCAATCAACTAAATTTTGGGTTTTTGCATAAAAACTTAGGTAGATCATTTTTTATGTTTATGAAGATGATCTTGCAACCACAACATTGACTAGGATCGAAAGAAAAGAAATGATTGCGATAGATAGAGAAGGATTAGGATTAGCATAGGGTGCATGGGGGATACTATACACATGAGCATGAATAATAATTAGGTTAGCTAAATGTATATGATCATGTTATACTTTTCTTAACATTGTCAAATTTTTATTTGATCTTTATAAGTCTGGGTTTAGTGGGTCAAATCTCTTTAGACTTACCAAGACATTATAAGTTAGGGTTTAATGGGTTGAAGTTCTTTTAGAATTACTGAGATATTATAAGTTAGGATTTAGTGGGTTTAAGCTCTTTATAATTATCAATATATTAATTCTTATAAGTTTTCCAAGGTTGAAGGAAGCAATGACAAGCCTTTTATACTCAGTGATCTCCATAAAGTAGTGTTCAATATAACTAACAATAAATGCTTCACCCTTAACAAGATCTTCTATGAATTTTATAGAGTATGTGAGATAAGGTTTGTCCTAACTTATAAAAGATGTACATAGGGGTAATTTATTTATGTATTTTAAAATAAAATTAGAATTTACTAATGAATTATGTTGTGAAAGTTTAAAAAGAGGCAAAATATTTAATAAGAAAAATAAAAGGAATGCAATATTAAAATGGGTCTTGTAAGTAAATAGACTAGTTTACATTGAGCACCTTTCCAATAAAAGGTTAACTCTTTAGAACCTAACCAAAATTTATCTTCATTTGAGAAAAAAATATAAGGACAACTCCTTGAAAATAACAAAAAATGTTGAGGTGGGGAAAATTATAGAAACAATATTTATTATGTTGAAGGCATTCTCTTTAGTAAGAGGGAGTGAGCTACTTTGGAAGATCAATGTTCAAAATTTTATGAGAAGGATGCAAGATAATTGAACGCATCCTTGTTGCACATGCGTTATCTGAAATCATCGGGTAGATATTGGGAACAAGGATTGTTCTAGGTTACCATTTTGAGTCGCACCTTTCTACCATGTTGCATGGGAGAAATGATTTTCCACGACCTTCCAATTCCTTGGTAATGGAAGTTAATGGAGAAGAATAGCTTTTGATACTCTTCTCCTTCTCTTCCCACGATATTTTATCCTCTATAATTTTTTTTACACTTTGATATTTTCATGGAATGAACATTTATAGGAGATGCAAAGAATAATATCATTGGGAAATTCTATGGACATAAAGGAACATTATGTCCATGTGGATATAACTAAGAAACAAAGAAAATTAAGTTGGGAGGCTTGCAAGCACCATATGGCATAATAAGATACATGAAATCATAACATGCATGATGTAGATACACATGCAAATTATACTTTACAAAGATACTTTGAAAGACTGTCTAAACACTTGTTTGATGAAGCGAGTTTGAGAAAAGCTTGGACTTTTACATTATATATTCAATATATAGATGATTTGACATCAAGATAGGTTTACAACCTTTATAAGATTTTGACGCCATTGTGTCTTGGGGTGGGGTTTGTATGTTGCTATTTTGTTATAAGTTACGATGGTCTTATGGACATCATTGTTTATATTTTGAGTTTACTCCTCTAACCAATTTAATAACTTATTTTTAATTGTAAATTTAAATATTTTTCAATTAATTATTTTTGATATAATTATTTTTTATAATATTAATAATACATAAAATTAAAATAATTGATTATATATAAATATTATGATATATTCTAAAAAAATATATACAACACATACGATTTCTTATATACAACCTTTTCATATTCTATTTCTCATATTTATAGATTAAATATCATGACAATAGAAAAAATATGAACTTTTGAAATTAGTGGACATTGCTACACCTTGATATAATCAAATGATAGTGGTGGTGAGAGAGAGGTAGGCACACATAGAATGAAAGATGAGAAAGATACTCACTTTCAATCACCTATTTCATGTCCATGACATTTACTTAAAGACTCCATAATTCACTTTGTAGACCTGTTCGAGAGACCATTCCACACTAATTATAGAAACATCCTTGGAAATGGGAAATGGGAAATGGGAAATGGGAAATGGGAGTTACCATGTCCAATAAAAAAAAAAAAATGAAAAATGATATCATGTGAGCTTATACGCTAGAAATACGCACTATTTATCAAAGCTGCAGTAGAGCCTGTTGTGTATCGAGGGTAGAGGAAGAGGAAGAGGAAGAGAGAGGAAGAATAATTATTGGGAAGCAAGAGTAGCAAGAAGCATTAGAGCCTGTTGCGTATCCTGTGGAAAATCGGAGGAAGAGAAAAAGGAATTATTGGGAAAGTGGAATTGGAATGAAGCTTGCAGGTCTGAAAACTGTGCAAAATGCGCACGGGGAGTCCATTTGGGCGGTGACGTGGGTGCCTGGAACAGATTCGAGCCCACCTTTGCTTCTGAGTGGATCAGTGGATGAGAGCGTAAAGATATGGCGGGGCGACGAATTGGAGGAGGAGGCGTGCAACACTGGGCACTCGCTGGGAGTGGTGGCGGTGGCGGCACATCCAGCGGGCTCAATTGCGGCCTCCACCTCCCTCGACAGTTTCGTTCGCGTCTTCGACGTCCACTCCAACTCCACCATCTCCATCCTCGATTCGCCCCCATCAGAGGCCTGGAACATGCACTTCCATCCCAAGGTATACTTTTTACAAACCCCGCTTCTCTGTATTTTAATTCCAAACGGGTCTTGGGTGGGAGGACTCGTATTAGTATTAGAAACTGTAATCCAAACTAATGGTGTAGCATTAAGAAAAATTTACAAAATAATTCCCAGGCTCTGAAGTGATAGGACTTGGGATTAGAATTAGAAATTTTGCAACCATAAAATGCAAATTCTTTATGTCCTCAAATGTAAGCTCACAATTTGATCTTTGTGAGTGATGAAGAACATTCTAGAAATGTGGTTAGAATCTATCCATGCTGGATATCTCACAGTGTGAATTTCACGAATATCTGATTCTCTGAATGATGCTTATTATTTTTATCAGCCTAAAGTCGTGCATCAAATATATCCCCAACAACCTGCCAGCCCCCTTCGATGCACAAAAGAACTCAGAGAAAATCTCTGTCAAATCATGTATGTTTATGAAGTTGATTTTCCACGGTTTATTTAATGTGATAATCAGCTCAAAACCTTACACTCATATGATGATACAGTGTCAGTGTCCCTTATTAATCTGAAAAGGCCTATACCTACGAATGTGATTTGAGCATGTTGAAAAATGCTATAATTGCTTTATCTGACTTGACATGTCACACCTAAAATTTATAGGCCTCTATAATCAAAGTTAGCATAGATCAAAAGATGATCTATGTCTTCTCCATTGCTGGATAAAAGCGGGGGAAGTCTAAATAATCGTTAATTTTACCTACCAACTATTTACAGTCAGATTGCCCTCTGGTGGTGAAGATTGTCTCTTGTCATATCATGTATACTATCATCCTGTTCAATAACTACACTACTTTCCTCCTTATGAAGACTTCCTATTGCGAAGACTGTGCTGGAGATCAAAACACCGACTTTCTGTATGTTTAATCTAGCAGCAATTCTAGTACCTATCATCAAAAAGAGATTCAGCGACTTGAGCATCTATCTCCAACAGTTTGAATGCACCCTCCACTAACAAACTTGGGAGTTGTGAATAATCAGGGATATGGAAATTTTTGTCCTCAC
Source organism: Cryptomeria japonica (assembly GCF_030272615.1). Classification (NCBI taxonomy): domain Eukaryota; kingdom Viridiplantae; phylum Streptophyta; class Pinopsida; order Cupressales; family Cupressaceae; genus Cryptomeria; species Cryptomeria japonica. Next base: position 490,636,587 of record NC_081414.1, read on the forward strand.
TGCAAATCATTTTGTTCCTATTGAAGTTTAAGTATTCCTTGGTCTGTAAATTGATTAATTTCTGAAATAATACACTTAGACAACTCAACAACTTTGCCTATGTGTGAATGTGGAGGGTGATACCTGCCCCTCTGAGATTTAGGAAGTCTACTTTGCAAGGAATTTAGTTATGCAAATGTTTTCTTCATGGTAATGATGTAAATAAGTATCAAACATGTAACAAGGTAAATTCATCGAATGCCAACCAAGAATACTGAATACCTTGAAAACTTTTCTGTTGAACTAGGAACAGAAACTCATAAAATCTATTGAGTAAAGCACCTTCACCATGAACTAGATGGAGCTGAGGTCAGTTCGTAGGCTTTGCACTTGACCTTGCAGTAGTTCCCTACCCAAATTAAAAGAGGGCATATCCAATATGTAGATGTTGATGCAGTGTTGAATTGCTGAATAATTAAAAGAGGACATATAATTAAAACAGTAATCTAACAATAATTTGCCTCGATTTGAACAGATAGTTAAAAGAGGACATATCCAATATGTAGATATCTGTCTGATGCCAATAATGCTGAATAATGGAAATTGAATAAGAGATTCACTTTAAGGGGGAAACCTCCAAGAAGCAGCAATTTGATTACCAAATAGGAGAATTTCAACTACCCATGCCATGCAATTGACTGCCTAGCTTTTGTTCCTATATAATATTAGGTTTGGGCAACCTCAAAACTCTAATGAAGCTGTCTGGATAAAAAAATAGCAGATCTAAAAACTAGTATATGATTACTAAAATGTTTGTAGGCCATAGCTTGGCTGTTTAATAACCCGACAATACATATAAAAGATACTTTTGGAAGATTAAAGGGGTCTTGTGTTAAATGTAATGAATCCATGACATTGTAAACAATAGATTCTAAACTTGGCAAGTTTCTAGTTCTACAAGCATTGTTTTTTGCTTTCTAAAAAATTTTGAAAATGGTGTGTGCCATGAAGGCTTGTGTGGTTTTGAAAATGGTGTGCTGTCCCCAAACCCTTGTGAGGGGTGCTGCCCCTTGACCCTGCTGGGAGAAAACCACGGTGTGAGTAGGAACTCACAAACTTTGTACTCTTCTGGAGTACGCCCAATGAGGAGCCATTCCTGTTAGGAGATTACAAGGACACTATTAGGTGCCACCCGGTTAAGGGATTTTGATTCAGGCCTGTTAGAACCTTTACCCTGTTAAAGGTAGCCTTGTTAAAGGTCTTAAGATCATCAATTAAGATGACACCCGGTTAAGGGATTTTACTATGGGACCTGTTAAAGTCCACCCCTATTAAGGGATTTTAATTGCAATGGTTAGAAAGCAATATAAAGATGATCTGCTGAAGTGGCTATTGATAGCTTGATCAGATCACACTGAAACTCATGCTATATCTGCATCGGTTGTGTGTGCTCTGCACAACACCGGTTTCTTGAATATACCTTCGGCTCTGCACTCTGCTGGTCTTCTGATCCTTGACTCTACATTTTGCCGGTCCTCTGACCTTCGGCTCTGCACTATGCCAGTCCTTGACCTTGGGCTCTACACTATGCTTTGCTCCCCCTGTGTTCATACTTTTTCACATCACCTTTCACATTAACAACGACCTTCTCAAGAATGAATTATGTGAATTTATTAGCCTATCAATCTGTTGCCAACTTTCCCTCCAAAACATCCTATTCAAAATTCTGTTACCGCGCCATAAATCACTCTCCAAAAATCATTCCATAAATCTCTGTCAAGACAGTCATTCATGCCGATAAATCCGCCGGTTGACTGGAGAAGACTGCCGGTTTAACTGGATGTTAACTGAACATTACCTGTCCGTCAGTTACAGACTCTACTGATATACCGATCAAAATCTACCTAGCCGATTACCTTCTGTATATCGATCTGTCTCTTCTGTGCCGGTCTACTCACTGCTTGCCGGTTGATATCCTGTGTGCCGGTCTACTCACTGCTTGTTGGTTGATCTCTTGTCTACACACTGCTTAACCGGTTAACCTCAGTTTACCGGTCAACTTACTGCCGATAGACTGTGAAAACTTGGGAGATGATGTTGCCAACAATGACAACCATATCATTCACTGGTCATACTAAAATGCACCAGACTGCCAACAGACACACCATGGATTCAGATATAATATGGAAAACTTATTTGTGCCGAAATTGAGCAATCATTATATTGGTGCATCAATAAATATAGAAGTTATGAAAGAGAATCAAGGTGCATTGTGCTTCAGCGCATATGTGCTCACCATCTCCCTACTTTCAACAACATCCTTAAAGGTGCCTAAGTGGTGGGGCTTTGTCCTAACTGTTAAATTTTCAGATCATGATAAGTAGATTCTGCACTAATCTAATTAAATCTAATTGCAAAGTAGCTTAAAACAAAAACTCCAATCAAAACAGCAGATCTGATTATGCAAATCGACAAACGCATACTGCTGAAATTATGAACAGCAAATACTCACAAATTGGAACTCTCAACAAGGCATCTATTTATTTAGTAAAACTGAAAAAATTACGCTGCACTTGTTCAACACTAAAAAATGCACAGTCTTTCTCTGCTCTCTCTCTCTCTCTCTCTCTTATTTCAGTGGTGTGCCCTAGGTTTCTTTTATAAAACAAGAGAATTCTGAGATTTACAAATAGAAATCTCCTACTGGGGTGCCTAGACTAATAAAGAATTAAAGCAGAAGAGCAATCAAATAAAAAAGGGGCTTGTGTTACAATAAGGACAACACTTTTTCTCGGAATTTAGAACCCAGTCTAAATATATAAAAGCAAACAGCATTCTTTTATTAAAAAAAAACATAAGGGATCTGTGCTCAGATAAAGATAGAAAAAGCTAAAAATCTGAGTGCACCCTGCAGAAGGAGAACATCTGCCAAGTGACAGTTACAGAAAACTGACACTAACATTTCTGGTGGGGTTAGTGTTTTCTTTCAACTTCAATGCTTTCATTTTTGGGGCCTGTAGATCGGCACCCACAACTCTGATATCAATGCAAGATTGGAACAAAATAATACGTATATAAAACAATATGGACGAGATGCTTATACTTTTATTTGGTATACACATGAGTACAACCATTGCAAGGAAACTTGTTAATTAATCACCGGATTAGATTCCACTGATTAATCTAATCCTAAACTAAGATATAATACAGGTATAAAATACGATGTAATTCTTGCATCCCTAGGTGGTGGGACTTGGGGATGACTTTAGGGATTATGCAATATCAAGACCCAAAATTTTTTCTCCGTGTGGCTGCACTAGGGGTTCTAGCAATGAGAAATACAATTGTGCTTATCATGAAATTAATGAGTCATATATTAAACTTAAAGAAGGCCAAGTCCCTTCTAGTTGAGCAAAAATTGCAACCTGAAGTTGAGAGGTCCATGTTTTCATCTTAACACATAATCCTTGGTTAATTCTTATGGTCAATGAATATTCACCCTAACACTAACTGGCAAACTAAAGACAAATTGGTTGATTTGATCCTTGATAATGGTGGCCAAAGGACCTTAATCTCAAAAGTTGTTGGATAATCTATATTTGTGAATTTCAGGGCATCCATGCATATGCTAGTGGAGATGGGTTAAGATGGAGGCACAATTATCTCATCAGTCGCATATGCTCTGTTACTTTTTCCATTAAGTCATTCTAGGACACAATTTACTGTGATGTCCCTCCATTGGATTGCCACAATTTGATGCTTGGAGTTCCATATATTTATAGTTGCATGATTGTATGATGGCTTAACCATAGCTATTAGTTGCAAATGGACAGGACATTTATTTCTTCTTGTAGGCCTTTTCTTTCTGGTAATTTGAATATTCCCATCATTTGGGAAGCTAAGGCAAATGATGTCCAAAAGCTCCATGCACCGTCAAGTTCCTTGTGGGTGGATATTTTGATGTTTGTGATGAACCTAAAGGGCTTCCTTCTATGGGGTCGATCAAACATTCAATTGAGCTTGTGCCACAATCTTAGGTGACCAATCAGCCGTGGTATCATGTCACATCCATTAAATGTGTTAAAATAGAGTGCTGAATCATGCAATTGTTTGGGGAAAGCAAGATTCAGCCTATCAGTTCTCCCTGGGGATTGTCTACTCTTGTATTGCCAAATAAAGATCTTATTTAGAGGCATATAGTCAATTATTGGGCTCTTGACAAAATCTCTATGAGAAATTGCTATCCACTTCCTTGTGTCAAGAATGGTCTATATTAGCTTTACAGAGCAAAGTACTTCACTAATCTCAAATTGGCATTTGTATATCACAAAGTCTGCATGGAGCTTCACAATGTTTGGAAAACAGACTTTGTTTGGAAAATAGGCTTCACGACAAATTTTGGGGCTTCATTGATGCACTTGCAATGTTCATACATGTCATCAATAATATTTTAGGCCTCATCTTGGCAAATTTGTGGTCATCTGTTTTGATGACATATGTGTCTATGGTAAGACTTGGGTTTACTACTTGGTCTGTCTACAACTTGTGTTGGATTTACCAACACCAAGCAAAGATAAATATCTACAAGTCCTTTGGGCAAACTTGAGTCAAGTACTTGGGCTTCCTTGTTGATTAATATGGACTGCATGCAAATCTAGATAAGTCATCATGCAAGAGATGCCCACTACATTCTGCCTTTCAGATTTAAAGGTTTTTAAGGGAGGTATGAACTTCTATAGAAATTTCGTTTGTATCAACTACCTTTCCCTGCCCTTTCCTCAACTTAACCATTGTAAATGTAAACTCTTACTCAGAGTCCAGAAAATGCTCAAACATCTAGCTGTTTGAAGGTTTTCTTTACATTGCATATGTGCTTGCTTTCCCTGACCTACAACATTTGAGCTTGATATTGTTGGCACACTCCTTTAGCATGGGCGATGTCCATTGGCATGTCATCTTAAAGTCTTATTGCAATCAGACTCAATTATACTACTTACAAGGAATTTTAAGCTTTAGTCCAATTTAATGTCCCTTCTAGGGATATTCTTGATTTTTGCTCTGAAACAACAATTCCAACTTAAGATGAGAATCAGAATATATTTATAAATATAATTTTATCAAAACTGAAGACATTTCATTATAATATTCAACTTATAATTCTAAGAATAATTCAGAAGATAGAACTTATCTTGAATATCTCCTTCCGGCTGTCTTGTTAAAGATCAATAATACTCAGATCAATAAATCACGACATCATTAATATTAGGATGAATACATCATAGCATATTCCTCATAGCAAATCATAGTGTGAATTTCTTAGAAATACTTGCAAATAGCAATATTAAGGTGGGTCATTCTCAATATTACCAAGATCATGTAAGGGGGGCCATCCTTGCAACTCGTAGTCCATCTTGGAGGGGGGGCATCGTCCTTGATTAAGCCCAAGATCATGGAAGTCTGGTCATCCTTTCCACCTCTAGCCCATGAGCATGGTAGGCTGGTTGTCCATTCCATCTTTGGGTGGTGTACTTGATAAAAGCATGAGAGGGGGGCCATCCTCTAAGCTCTCGTGGACTTGGAAGGGGGGCTATCCTTCCTATTTGCAAGACACTTCCTCAAATCCAAGAATTATTGCTCAAGGAGTTTTCTAGAGTATTGTTGATTCCTTCATTTCTCGTAATTGTCATTTCTTGAAGGATTGATGAATGGATGCTTAAATGATGCTTGAATCATTGATGTCTAAGTTATTGATATTTGTATGATTTGAAGCTTGAATAGTTTATGTTGGAATGATGGATGTTTGTATATTTGATTGATTGAATGAATTGATAATTTATGATGATGATTTGCTGATTGGATTGTTTGCTTGATTTGATACTTGATGATTACTTTTGATGGATTCATGAGTGACGATTTGATGTATTGGTGAGTGATGGTTAATAAGTGATCCTTGAATGCTTGGAATAATTTCTCCTTTATACTTCATTGGTGAAAGGGTCACCGCCTTTTATAAGACTCGAGTCACCACCCTCCATTGCTGCCTTTTGACAATAATAAGTTATTTTCCAAGTTTATCTCTCTTGCATGTCCTCCTCAAATGAAACCTTCTTCCCTTTATATCTTCCAATGTGAGGGAGAAGTCACACCTCTTCATCATATCTGCCCCTTACAAGAGTCACAACCTTTCACAGTTACCTACCTTTGAAAGAGTACAACCTTTCATAATTTCTGCCCTTTGAAATAGTCACTTCCTTATTTTCTTCCCTCTCCTTTCTATTAATCCTTCCTTGATTCATATGCTCCACTGTTTCTTCCTTATATACCTTTAATCCTTCAATAGTCATAACTCTTTATTTCATGCCTTTTGACCATTCGTTAAACTTAATTAAATTTCAATTATATTATATCATATTTTTTATTGTTTAGAATTTTTAATTTACTATTACATCCCATTTAAAAAAGGGGACATGTTGTGCATTCTGCACACACGCCCCTATTTCAAGGGACCCCCATTGGCCGGTAAGAAGAGAGAAGAAACTATGGTTAAGATCATGCCAGTTAGGTCCCAACGGGAATTCAAAACAAAATCTCCTTGGCAACAAAGCTTGGCGAAATGCATATCTTGTAGTTTGGCTTGAAAGAAGTGAAATGTTTGCATTCTCTCTGGAAATCCCGAAATTTGCAAACTAGGAGAAACATCACCTTGAATCCAAAGCAGTGCATTTTTACTAAAAAAAATCGAAATTGCTAGGGCATGGGGCATTTAAAAGATGCTAAGGTAAAAGTTTGGCCAAATGAATTAAACACAAAATCCCACCTTTTCATTGAAATAGCCAAAGTTTGGCAAGGGGTGTTTAAGTATGAAATTCTGCATATTTTGCAGAAGAGAACCAAGTTTAGAAATCAAGCAAACTCAGTCAAAAACCCGAATTTGCAAGCAACAAAGAGCCAAATAAAAAATCGCTCACTTTTTTGTGAATCGCCGAGCTTCCAAATAGAGGGCGGACAAATAAAGTTCGTGCATTTTTATGAAAAATCGTGCATTTCGTCTAAGGCAAAAGTTCGCACATTTTGGTGCAAAAGGCCGAAGTTTCATTAAGACAAAGTTAGGCATTTGAAGCTCACCAAAAATCGCACCTTTTGTCAAGAAATCCCGAACTTCATAAGATGAAAGGCAATGAAGTTAAAATCGTGCATTTCGAGTCAAATACCCTAGTTTTATCATTAAGGCCAAAACAAGGTTTGTGCAATTAAGTCAAAAAGCCCGGTTTTATTAAGAAAGGGGGGCAAAATGAAAATCGCACATTTTGTGTGAAAGTTGCGTGTTTCTTCGGAGAAAAAAAAAGAGCGATTAAATGAGGGTTCTACAATTTTCGCCCAGTGTCTGTAAAATACCCGAGTTTCCATGTGACATGGGGCGTTTAAAGTAAAAACCTAGACTATAAGTTTGTTGGAAATCGCATCTAGTTAGGGAGGCGTGATTGAAGTTAGGTGTTTTGTTTGAAAATTCCAAAGCAAGAGTTCACCATTTTCCTCCTGAATGTCGAGTTTCATCATCAGAAGCAAAGGCATAGCATGCAGTTTGCGCATTTTAATAAGAATACTCAAGTTTGCAACTAAGGAGTTAGGTGTTTGAATAGACGAGTCTTACAAGTTTCTCATGAAAGGCAAGGAATTGCATTCTTTTGCAAACTCGACCCTTTTTCATATTTTGTGAGAAAGAAGGCAAAGTCGCACATTTCCTTTTTCCCCGAATTTCATTGTCAAAAAGGTGTTTAAAACAACAAAGCTCGACATTGCCTTGATAATTTAACATCAGTTAAATTTATTTAATTTTTCGAGATGATTGTTTCAGGTTGAAATCGATTGTTTGTAGATTGCGATTGACGTCCGAAAGTGAAGATGCAGGAGCGCAGGATCAAAACGACAAAGCATGGAGATACCAACTGGACAACAAATTGAAATCCACTCTCAAGACCGAAGACAAAGAACACTCAGAATGCTACAAGTGTATGCATTCTCAGAAATGCACAGCTGGAATTAATTCTAGAAAATCAGTTTAAAAACTGAACTGCTTTATTCTAAAAGGATTCCCTGTGGGCCCTGTTTAATGCATCTAAAATAGGGGGGTGCACAGGTCTGTTATTTCCAACTACCAAATTGACCGAATTGATGCCAAACAGTTGTCGGTAGCTGGAAAAGTGGTTGGGAGGACAACTGAAGAGTAACTAGGCATGGGTTAAAGCTGCCAAGTTTCTAGAAGGCAAGTTGCAGCCCTTGGATGCAGTCAATCCTGGTCTTCGATTCAAATTGTAAAATCTATAAAAGGCAGGGGCCTTTCTCTTGTAAAGGGTTAGATTTTTAGACAGATGTTTTTATAGACAGTTAGATTTTAGTAGTTAGAAGTAGTTAAATTATTAGGAGTAGAATAGAACTACTATAGAAATTGTTGTAATGATAGCTAAAATCAATATATGAACATTGAATTTGGTGTTTGTTATTTTTGGTTTTATTATGTTTGCTTGGTTTCCTTCCAGCTGGTTAGAAGTAGAGTTCAATGGTTTTAATGGTGAATTGTAGGGGGGTATTTGATTTATTTTAGGTTCATACCATTGGGGATCTGCTGATTGTAGGTCACCGTGCATGGTTAGTCTGAACCCAAAAATGTGCCTAGTTCAACTGTGAGTATTTGTCTCAGGCTGCGCCAAAATTGGGTGGCTGGATGAATCCCCATAGTCTGAAAATCCTTCATCCCCTTGGAGATTGCACTGTTCTTGTCAAGTTGTGAGGGTGTCTCTGTCAAAACAAGAATTGGTTTATGGAAATCTGTCCACCTGCAGCACTAGTCATTCCAATCATTGCACTTAGGATCCCTAAACCCTTCTCTTTTGCTTTTATTTTTCGCAATTTGAGAATCGCAGCATCGTTGGATGCAGACCAGCTTGTTGTAAACGTAAGTCCCTTTGTATTACCAGCAAAACACATCAAACCGTTGAGCTATCCTGTAGTCATGACCTGACATTTGGAACCTTGAGGTTGTCCCCTTTGATCACTTAAAACAGCATTAGGGATTCCTTATACAAGAGAGGATAGGATTCACAATGAATTCTATTCTGCGTTGACCAGAGAGAGTTGGTAATCTGACTTTAGCCACGTCAACAGGACACACTTAAGCAGTGGTTCCATTCAGCTTCTTGATAAGGTCATGCTACACATGGCTTCCCAATCCCTTAACTATTGAATTCTTAATCCAAGATTCAAGAACATCACTGTTTGAAATGACAATCATATATACATTAGATTCATTTGGTGATCAAGTACAAGAAAGGCTGATGCAGGAGCATCTCGGGGCTTGAGCTATCAACATCACCAAAAAATATTATTTTGCTTCTAATTTTTGGTTTGTTTGTTCTAATCTTGTTTTCCTTGGTGTAGATGAGTACTCCACATTCAAATCACTTTCCCACCCAATTTGGAGCATCCACCTTGGAGATAATCTTGTTGAACCCTCCTTGGAAGTTGAAGAGTCACATTTTCTGATAAGGGCACTTGGGATGATGGGCTTCTTAGATGTCGTTTATTTAATTTTCATGTATGATCTTTTTTCACATGCCTTTGTCTCATAATGAAGTGCCCATGTGGAGGGGAGTGAGTGGAGAATCTTGTATAATGAACTTTCATGAGGTGATCTTAATGGAAGAGTTACATAGTCTCCTTGATTCTTGCTTTGACTTTTTTGGGGGATGGCACCACTTGTATAGGAGGTTTTATGAGCTACATGTTAATGTCCCCAATCAGAGAACCCTAGGAAACAGATGAATTTTCAAACATGTGCAAGCTGAAGTAATGAATCAATGTTAAATGTAGGTTCCAAAGCCTACTAAAATTAATGCTGATCAGCAATCTGTCAATATTGTAAATTCCTTATCAATCAAAATGCATGTTATGAACAATAAATTCAACCATTCTCAATGCTGCTTATGAATTATAACCCTCAAAAGCCGAAAATAATCTATTTACTAATGCATGAAAGGTAAAAATATATATGAAACTTTTGATTATACTTCCACATGCACCATGAATATTTTATGAAGGTAGATCTGACTGTTATGACAGCAAATAATCCTTTGAACAGCAATTTAAGGAAGCAAAAGTATTTATTTTACCAGCAATTTTACTTACAGCCATCTGTACAGCTTTCAGATCGGTACAAACCCTTGAAATGATGCCAAACATGCAATAATGGAGCTGAAATTGTATGACAGCGGTTGGTGCATGAACAGGTTTGAAACCCTTTGATGACAGCAGCTGTTCTATCAGCGAAACCCTTAGAATCAGAAATTGTTTGAAGGTGCAGCAGACGGAAAACATGTATGACAGCAGATCCAATGTCTGAAAGGTCTCACAATAGTAGCATTTAATTCAAAACCCTGGGCACAACACTTGTTAGGGCTGGAAACATCAACCAAATGCAGGGCACAACCATTATTATTACGCAAGTAATTGGTAAAAAATTTGATGTATTAACAATGAGCAAGAACGCTCAATAAATAAACTACGAGGATTTACAAAATAGAAAGTTTCTAACAAGAAACTAAAATTACAATATATTACATGATTGAGCTTTAATTATTAACTTAGGAAAATATAATATCAATACCCTCCCTTAATGCTCAATCTGTCAACGACACCAAGCTGCCCCCTGAATTTGACAAACTTATCTGGACTGAGCGACTTGGTGAGAATATCTGCTGTCTGCTCTGCTGTTGGAACATACAACAATTGAACCAAACCATCTTCAACAAGCTTTCTGATGAAATGTCAGTGAGTTTCCACGTGCTTGGTTCTTTCATGGAAGACAGGATTCTTGGCAAGTTTGAGTACTCCTTGATTATCACAGAACAAGGGAGTCGGACCTGCTTGAGATATCTGCATATCCGCAAGCATCCGGCGAAGCCAAACTGCCCAATCTGAATCTGTGAATCCACTGAGTCTAGGATCTTGACTTCTAGTTTAAAGAAGTTCATAATCAGGGGTGCCCTTCACATAACGCAACACACGCGTCGTTGCTACCGAATGATCAGCCTTGGGGGCTGTCATGAAGCGTGAAATGTAGCTCGTTGCAAAATTGAGATCATGTCTAGTAGCAGTAAAATAGATGAGATTGCCCACTAGTTGCCTGAATTGTGTTTCATCTACAAGAGGAGAATCAAACTTGGCTGACAACTTCAGTCCTGTCTCCATCGGTGTGGAAGCAGGTTTGCAATCCTGCATTTGAAATCTGTCAAGCAAGTTCTTGGCATACTTAGACTGAGAAATAAAAATGCTACTATTAGTCTGCCAGACCTCAACACCTAAACAATAATGGAGAAGCCCCAAATCTGTCATATCAAATGCCTTGCACATGTCCCATTTGATTTCTGCAATCAAATGTGTTGAATTGCCAATAATGATCAAGTCATCCACATAGACAACAAGAAAGAGAATATCATCACCAGAGTGTTTGATATACAGATTATTGTCAGAAGGACAACGCTAAAAACCATGAGCAACCAAGTACTAATCAATCTTGATGTACCATGCTCGAGGAGCCTGTTTGAGTCCATAGAGTGCTTTAACGAGTCTACATACTTGATGTTCTTTGCCGACAACCTTGAAACCAGGAGGCTGCGTCATGTAGACTTCTTCCTACAACTCCCCATTGAGGAAGGCACTCTTAACATCCATCTGATGGACTTTCCATCCAAACTGAGCTGCAATAGCGAGAAGAAGACAAATTGTACTCGTCTTGGCAGTAGGAGCAAACTTTCCTCATAGTCAATGCCTCCCATTGTGTGAATCCTCGAGCAACTAATCTGGCCTTGTATTTATCTAAAGTACCATCTGCATGATACTTGACCTTATACACCCATTTGCAACTAATGGGCTTCTTCCCTGGAGGAAGATCAGAGAGAACCCAGGTGTTGTTCTTCAGAAGGCTCTGGTATTCTGCGTCCATTGCCTGTTCCCACTTTGGAATCCCTTTTGCCTCTGAATAGGTCTGGGGCTCATAAATACTATGAATGTTGGCCATGAGAGCAAAGTTAACTGTAGTTTGCTGCTTGCTCTTATTTCTGGAAGATCTACCCTCAATGAGCTCATCAGGATGAAGATCACTGATTGTCTTAGCCCACCACTTAGGCCGGAGAGTAGAAGTGCCATGATCAGATGGAGGAATAATTGGAACTGGAGGTGGAAGAGGATCTGGAATAGGTGGAAGATTAACATCATCCAAAGGAAATTCAGGTAGTGCATCATCAAATACAGAATCTACATCATCCCTCCCATCAGGTGAACAAAATGGAAGACGAATACCTAAATCAGAGGCCTTCAAGGGCTGATCCTTAGAATTCTGCTCAGACGAGGAAAGCTGAAATGGTCCTCGGTCTTCATCAAAGACAACATCACGACTGAAGATGAGACGATCAATGTCTACATCAATCAGCCGGTAGGCCTTATGGTTGTCACTGTATCCTGTAAACATAAGCTTCTGACTTTTGGAATCCATCTTAGAGCGCTTGGCATCTGGAATCCATACATATGCTAAAGAGCCAAAAACTTTCAGATGGCTGATCCTAGGTTTGTGACCAGTCCATGCTTCCTCAGGAGTCTTCCCCTTAACAACATGAGTGGGAGACCTATTAAAAAGATAGACTGCAATAAACACTGCTTCTACTGAATACTTCTTAGGAACATTTCTATGTTCCAACATAGACCTAGCCATTTTTGTAATGGTGCGATTGCAACGTTCTACAACGCCGTTTTGTTGAGGGGTGTATGGTGTGGTTAACTGACGTTTTATGCCATGTGTATCACAAAAAGTGGAGAAAGCAGTGGAACAAAACTCCCCCCATTATCAGACCTAAGAGTAATAATAGAACAACCAGACTCTTTTTCTACTAAGGCCTTAAATTTTTGAAATACAGTAAACACATCTGATTTCTGTCTAAGGAAGTACACCCACATCTTACGACTGAAATCATCAACAAAAAGTAAGAAATACCTACACCTAGTAACAAAAGTAGTATTCATTGGACCACATACATCAGCGTGGACCAACTGTAGTACCTTAGATGCTCGCCATGAGTCACCATCCTTGAACGGTTTTTCTGTGTTGCTTCCCAGTCTGACAAGCTTCACAAACTCGTTGATTCTGAGTTTGAATTTCAGGTAGGCCATGTACTAAATCTTCCCGAACAAGCTAAGCAAGGTAATGAATGTTCAGGTTACCATATTGCTGATGCCATAGACGGGTGATAGAGGAGGATTTTGCTGCGAAGGCATGCTCAAGAGAATCATCTTTATCCACAAGTCTATAAAGACCATGATCCTCAATACCAACAACAACAATAGTGCGTGTCGCACGATCAACAATCGAACACTTATGTGCACTGAAGATGACATCAAGCTGAGGAGAATGTCGCATAATCTGACTCAAAGAGAGAAGATTCAGTTCCATGCCAGGAACGTAGTATACATTGAGGAATATGAGATTCCTCCCACCAAATTGTTTCTGAACGTTGCCCTTGCCGACAACGGTATACTTTTCACCTCCTCCAAAAATAACTGAATTAGTATTGGGAGAAAATTCTATAAACCAATCACGCTTGTGAGTGAAATGCCAAGAAGCACCATAAGCTATATACCAAGTAGAAGATTTCGCATGGTCTGCAGGTCTTTTAGCCATGAAGGCGTAAAAGGCAGACTCTTTTTGCTCTGTGTGCTTAGCGACATTGGCTTTAGGTTGAGACCCCCCTGCTTCCGCTGTTTGGAAGCTATGCGATTGTGACAATCCTTAATCATATGGCCATATTTGTGACAATAATTGCATTAAACCTTCTTCTTTGAACCATCGTGAGACTGACTGGAGCCCTTCTGCTGAGAGGACTGAGATGACTAAGATTTGCCTTTATCCTTGTAAAAGGATTTGGTTGCAAATGCTTCCTTTGAGGAGGATGAAGTGGCACCGCTACCAAACTGTTGTTTCCAACGATCCCGTTGCAGAAGTTTGGTGCACAACTCTGAAAATTTCAAATCAACATTCGTAGACGTAATGTTGAGAGTCTCTATGAAGTGCTCGTAGGATTTTGGTAGACTCTTTAGGGTTATGACTACCATATCCTCTTCCTCCATTTTCCGACCAATAGCTTCGAGCTGATCTCAAATGTCTTTAATCTTTTGTGAGATGCTCCTGTAAGGACATGCGTTCATCCATCATGATGAAGAACAACTGGTTCTTCAGGAAGAACGCTCGACTTTTGTTGGATGTCTCATGCAACTCCTTCAGATGCTTCCAAATTTTTGAGGCTGATTTACCAGAAGGAATCTGAGGTAACTGGTCATTTGTGACAGAGAGCTTAAGAAGCATGACAGCTTCTCGATTGCGATCATCAAATTTGTCCTGATTTGATTCGACTGCTGTAGGACGAGATTCTTTGTCCAAAACAAGATCATCAAGGCGGCGATATTCAAAGATTGTCAGCATGTGCTGCTTGTAGGTGTTATAATTTTTACCGTTGAATCTCTGACTGCCTTCCAACATTAAGTTGGTCAATGACGCCATCTTGCACGTTTCCCAATGCACAAAAAATGAAAAACAAAGAAGTGATAGCATAGAGTACAAAGCATGAATCCCAATGCAAAAAAATTAGGGGCAGATGCAAGTACAAACTTCAAAAAAATGAAGTACGACTTACACGAATTTCGAGAAAAAATTCCAGTTGACCCAAAAAAATTTGACGACGACCCAGAAAAGAGAATAAAAAATCCAGAAGGAATCTGGTGTCTGATTTTCAAAGGCAGCAATGAACAGAGGGTTTTTGTCAAAATCCTAGCCGTAGGTCAAATGACGAAAAAATTGCAGAATGTCATTGCAAAGAAGGTGAAACGTGAGAGAAATAATCTCGTTGCTGAAAATTGCAGATATGTCGCGTGGAGCAGAGAAGTTACGAAATAAAAAAAAAACGTGGGCCGAAGAAAGTCGCGACCAGAGGAAATGCCGTCGCGCAGAGGTCTGGAGATGACGCGAAATTGCGTCTCGTTGTAGTAGGCAGGTCGCGAAATGCAAGTCGCAGGTGGACTGAAAGAGAAAATCGCGTCGAAGGTTGTGAAAATGAACCAAGCGACCACGATTCCATACAGGCTGTTGCACACAAGAGGGCCGTCGGGAATAAAAACTTTGCGCAATAAGAAAATCGGGACGGGTAACAAAAAAGTTCTTTGTTCCAAAATTGTGTGCAGAGAGAAATGACGACGTGTCGATGCAGCAAACCCTCGACACTAAGGAAGAAATCACAAAAAAATGTCAAACTCGACTCTGCAAAATTGCCCAGGAAGATTTTGAAAAACTTTTGAAATTTTTCTAAAAAAATTCCTTTCGGAAATTTTCAGAATAACAGAAAATCTCAAAATTTTTATTTTTTCGGTTCAGAATAACATAAATACCATATTATGCAAGTAATTGGTAAAAGATTTGATGTATTAACAATGAGCAAGAACGCTCAATAAATAAATTACAAGGATTTACAAAATAGAAAGTTTCTAACAAGAAACTAAAATTACAATATATTACATGATTGAGCATTAATAATTAACTTAGGAAAATATAATATTAATAATTATGAGGGCTGGAAATCTTGATCAATGGCTAGAAACCTCAACAAAACAGCAGATCTAAACCCTATGTCAGCAACAACAGCAAACCTCCCTCAAAATGGTGGCTGGGAAATGAATTATAGCTGATCCAATGACTGGAGTATCCCACAAACAGCAGCAATGGTCTGAAAAAAACCCTTCAAAATCAGCAAATCTAACTGTAGCAATTGAAAATGATTTCAAATCCTTAATCAATCTTTAACAATTTAATACAATTGTGATTCCCAAATGGATTCACTTCCAATGGATAAGAGACTTTTCGTCCTCGAGATCTCCTATAACAAGGGTTTTGTCCTCAAATGCTTCAAAACTCCAATTTGTAAGGAAAATGAAAAATGACAAAATGGATGCTTTTATGTGAGCCTTGATCTCTCTTTATGGGTGCCTACTTGAGCCCTTCATTTTATTTTGTTTTATTTACTTCTTCCCTCCAAGTATTTAAACAAATACCTTTTGAATTACAAAACGACACTTGCTGTATTACACCATATTAAAGTGTTAATAACACTTTTTAAAGATTACATAGACCTGATAATAATATTTAAGTTACTCTTTGGCCCCACTTATAATATTATTATTATTTCCTTTATTTTATCCCTTGGCATATGAGAAATATAATAGGCTACAGATCATGACTCACCAATTTACGCCTTGGTGACTCATTCTTTGCTTGCTATCCCTGCATTCAATATTTAATAATATATACACTTGCATAGGAGTTTGTATGAGTTACACCAACTTACTCCTTGTTGAGTGCTATTGATTCTCTGATTGCCATTGCTGTCTTTAATATTTGATATTATTATAATACAAAATATGATTTGTTTATATATGGTATGTTAAATGTAGGCATGGAGACCACTCCCCTTTTATGTATAATATTGTAGAGTATAAACATGAATGTTTTGGTATCACCTTATTAATAGGGGTGCGAATTACAAAAACTTCACCCATTATGATTGGGAAGACCCTGCAATCTATAAAAAATCCGACATACAGTGGCTAAACAAAATAAGCTCCATACTCAAAATTTCCTTGCTGCAGTAGCCAAGTGACCAAAATAAACACGAACTGCCTAAATGCTAACTAACTGCCTGATAAACCCGCCTTTGAAGCTGCATTCTTTCTAACCTTCTTACCAGAGCTGCTTGATATTTTCAGAAATGATACATAAGGGATTGCAAAAATCCTTTCCCTTTCCTTTTGGCCATAGCCCTGCACCTAAAAGCCCTTCATGTTCACAACTCTTTTCAGCACCCCTATGAACCTCCAAGAAAACATTTCTAAGCTAGTGATTTTGCTAGAATTCACATAGTCTCTATATCCTCTCCAAGATCCACTAACACTGCAACAAACATGGATGCTAGTCTGCATTAACACAATAGCGATGGTCAACAACCATGAATTCTTTCCTCAACACCATTTTCAACACATGCCTTATTACAATCAACTTTCCCTGAAAGAGCATCATTCTCATCTCTGAGACAAAACTCAGGAAGGCTATTTGCCCCTCATTTTGGAGATCAAGCAAACATTAAGATCCATGCTTGTCTGTCATGACACCACTGAAAATACAACCAAAAATATGATTGTTGATCAACAATTGTTTCCAAGCCAAATAACATTAACTTGCATAGTGTGCCTCATGCCCATGATGCTAAATTCATCTCATTTCATTTATTTCAGTTTGCTTGGTATGAATCCTAGCTGTCCTTTCACACATATGAGTGAGCCACCATGTGAAGAAATAATGAATCGAGGCAGTCATATTTGTTCAAGCCTCATTAACACGTTTCATACAAAAGGTGGCCTTACAAAGATGATGATCCTTGGAGAGTGGACATCAAACCGAACAATGCATAAAATATTAGGTGTTTAAATATGAATTTGTTCCTAAGGTCTGCTCATGCATTAGCCAGTCAATCAAAATAATAAATTCTTCCTTCATATCAATGACATAATTTGTCAGGGAGTTTGCATCATTTATATCCGTGTAGGCATGCCGAATTGAGAAAAACACCACGGGATCCATCAATGGTCAAACACTTTGCAGGATATTGTCTATTTGTCAATTGGCAAAATTTCTGTTTTTGATTGCAGCAACTGTAAACGTTGAGTCACCTTCTTGCACTAGTAAACAGAAACCATATTGCTTGCATTATTGAAGGCCTTAAAGAAGTGCATGGGCTTTTGTCTTATTTGCTTATTCTCCATCTTTAATTTCTTAAAGGCTTCACATAACATCTTGCTTGCTTCGTTTTCAACCACACATTTGGCTCTTGAAGAACCTGGTTTCCCTTTTGAAGCCCCATTGAAAGTTAGTTTCATTAATCTGTTCGGTTGTAGAGATAATTGCAAAACTTGTGAGCACTCGCAAACCGAATCACTAGGTGAGTTACTCACCCAAAAACTTGTCGACGACTTTTTGTAAAACTCGTGGGGACTTTTCTCTCTAAAATTTGTGAGTTTTTGGTTAATAAATCGTTTGTTTCTTGCCTACAGTTAAAAAATGTGATTTTTTCTTCATTTTTACACATGATTGTATTACCGAGAGGTAATTGGTAAAAAATGATTGTTGTATTTACGAATGATCATGAAGATCATTATAAAGAATCTCAAAATAGAAAGATTCTAATAAGAAACTAAAATTACAATATCTTACAATATCTTACATTATTGAGCATTAATAACTTAGGAAAATATAATATTAATACCCTCCCTTAATGCTCAATCTATCAACTACACCAATACACCCCTTTAATTTTACAAATTATTTGGACTGAGGGGCTTGGTGAGAATATCGGCTTGCTGCTCCGCTGTAGGAACATACAACAACTGAATGGATCCGTCTTCAACCATCTGTCGAATGTAATGACAATGAAGCTCTACATGTTTGGTTCTTTCATGGAAGATTGGATTCTTGGCAAGTTTGAGAACTCCCTGATTGTTAGAGAACAAGGGAGTCGGACCTGCTTGAGATATTTGCATATCCGCAAGCATCCGACGAAGCCAAACTGCCTCACAAGCTGCCTTAACTGCTCCCCGATATTCTGCTTCGGTCGAGGAGAGAGCCACTGCTTACTGCTTCTTACTAGTCCAAGTGACTGCACTGGATCCCAAACTGAACCCATATCCAGAGGTTGATTTCTTGTCATCAACTGAGCCTGCCCAATCTGAATCTATGAACCCACAGAGTCTAGGATCATGACTCTTGGTGTAAAGAAGTCCATAATCAGAGGTGCCTTTCACATAACGCAGCACACGCTTCACTGCTACCCAATGATCAGCGTTGGGGGTTGTCATGAAGTGTGAAATGTAGCTCACTGCAAAACTGAGATCAAGTCTAGTTGCAGTAAGATAGATGAGACTGCCCACTAGTTGCCTGAATTGTGTTTCATTTACAGGAGGAGAATCAGACTTGGCTGACAACTTCAAGCTAGTCTCCATAGGTGTGGAAGCAGGTTTGCAATCCTGCATTCGAAACCTGTCAAGCAAGTTCCTGGCATACTTAGACTGAGAAATAAAAATACTACCATCAGTCTGCCAAACCTCAACACCTAAACAATAATGTCGAAGCCCCAAATCTGTCATATCAAAATCCTGGCACAGATCCTGTTTAATTTCTGCAATCAAATGTGCTGAACTGCCAGTAATGATCAAGTCATCCACATAGACAATAAGAAAGAGAATATCATCACCAAAGTGTTTGATATACAAATTACTGTCTTAAGGGCAACGCTGAAAACCATGAGCAACCAAGTACTGATCAATCTTAATGTACCATGCTCGAGGAGCTTGTTTAAGTCCATAGAGTGCTTTAACGAGTCTACATACTTGATGTTCTTTGCCCGCAACCTTGAAACCAGGAGGTTGCGTCATGTAGACTTCTTCTTGCAACTCACCGTTGAGGAAGGCACTCTTAACATCCATCTGATAGACTTTCCATCGAAACTGAGCTGCAATAGCGAGAAGAAGACGAATGGTACTCATCTTGGCAATAGGAGCAAATATCTCCTCATAATCAATGCCGTCCCGCTGTGCGAATCCCCAAGCAACTAATCTAGCCTTGTATTTATCTAAGGTACCATCTGCATGATACTTGACCTTATAGACCAATTTGCAGCTAATGGGTTTTTTTCTTGGAGGAAAATCAGAGAGAACCCAGGTGTTGTTCTTCAGAAGGCTTTGGTATTCAACATCCATTGCCTGTTCCCACTCTGGAATCCCTTTTGCTTCAGTATAAGTCTGAGGCTCATAAATACTATGAATGTTGGCCATGAGAGCAAAGTTAACTGTATTTTGCTGCTTGCCCTTATTTCAAGAAGATCTACCCTCAATGAGCTCTCATCAGGACGAAGATCATTGATTGTCTTAGCCCACCACTTAGGCCAGAGAGTAGATGTGCCAACATCCGATGGAGGAGGAATAATTGGAACTAGAGGTGGAAGAGGATCTGGAACAGGTGGAAGATTGGCATCATCAGGAGGAAATTCAGGTAGTGCATCATCAAATACAGAATCTGCATCATCCCTCCCATTAGGTGAACCAAATGGAAGACGAACACCTAAATTAGAGCTTTCAAAGGCTGGTCCTCAAAATTTTGCTCAGACAAAGAAAGCTGAAATGGTCCTCGATCTTCATCAAAGACAACATCGTGACTGAAGATGAGACGATCAGTGTCTACATCAATCAGCTAGTAGGCCTTATGGTTGTCACTGTAACCTGTAAACATGAGCTTCTGACTCTTGGAATCCAACTTAGAGCGCTTGGCATCTGGAATCCAAACATATGCAAGAGAGCCAAAAACTTTCAAATGGCTGATCCTGGGTTTGCGACTAGTCCAGGCTTCCTCAGGAGTCTTCCCTTTAACAACATGAGTGGGAGAACTATTAAGGAGATAGACTGCAGTAAACACTGCTTCTGCCCAATACTTCTTAGGAACATTTTTGTGTTCCAACATAGACCTAGCCATTTCTGTAACGGTGCGGTTACGACGTTTTGTTGAGGGGTGTATGGTGTGGTTAACTGATGTTTTATGCCATGTGTATCACAAAAAGTGGAGAAAGCAGTAGAACAAAACTCCCCCCCATTATCAGACCTAAGAGTAATAATAGAACAACCAGATTCTTTTTCTACCAAGGCCTTACATTTCTGAAATACAGGAAACACATTTGATTTCTGTCTAAGAAAGTACACCCACATCTTACGACTGTAATCATCAACAAAAAGTAAGAAATACTTGCACCCAGTAACAGAAGTAGTATTCATAGGACCACATACATTAGCGTGGACCAATTGCAGTACCTTAGAGGCTCGCCATGAGTTACCATCCTTGAACGGTGTCCTGTGCTGTTTCCCAGCCTGACAAGCTTCACAAACTCGTTGATTCTGAGTTTGAATTTAGGTAGGCCATGTACTAAATCTTCCCGAACAAGATGAGGAAGATAATGAATGTTCAGGTGATCATATCGCTGATGCCATAGATAGGAAATAGAGGAGGATTTTGCTGCGAAGGCATGCTCAAGAGAATCACCTTATCCACAATTCTATAAAGACCATGATCCTCAATACCAACAACAATTGTAGTGCGTGTCGCACGATCAACAATAGAACACTTATGTGCACTAAAGATGACATCAAGTTGAGGAGAATGCCACATAATCTGACTCATGGAGAGAAGGTTCAGTTCCATGCCAGGTTTGTAGTACACATTGACGAATATGAGATTCCTCCCACCAGATTGTATCTGAATGTTGCCCTTGCTGACAACTGTATACTCCTCACCTCCTCCAAAAATAACTGAATCAGTATAGAGAGAGAATTCTGTAAACCAATCACGCTGGTGAGTGAAATGCCGGGAAGCACCAAAATCAATATACCAAGCATAAGATTTCACATGGTTTGCAAGTCTTTTAGCCATGAAAGCATTAAAGGCAGACTCTTTCTGCTTTGTGTGCTCAGCGACATTGGCTTTAGGCTGAGACCCTCCCCGCTTCCGTTGTTCGAAAGCTATCCGGTTGCGACAATCCTTAATCAGATGGCCATATGTGTGACAATAATTGCATTGAACCTTCTTCTTTTTCGAGCCTTCCTGTGATTGACTAGAGCCCTGCGATTGAGAGAACTGAGATGACTGAAATTTGCCTTTATCCTTGTGAAAGGATTTGGCTGCAAAGGCTTGCTCAGAGGAGGATGAAGTGGCACCGCTACCAAACTGTTGTTTCCAACGATACTGCTGCAAAAGTTTGGTGCATAACTCTGGAAATTTCAGATTGACATTCATAGACGTAATGTTGAGAGTCTTTATGAAGTGCTTGTAGGATTTTGTTAGACTTTTGAGGGTTATGACTACCATATCCTCTTCCTCCATTTTTCGACCAATAGCGTCGAGCTGATCTCGAATGTCCTTAATCTTCGTGAGATGCTCTTGTAAGGACATGCGTTCATCCATCATGATGGAGAACAACTGGTTTTTCAAGAACGCTCGGCTTTTGTCGGATGTCTCATGCAACTCCTTCAGATGCTTCCAAATTTCTGAGGCTGATTGACCAGAAGGAATCTGAGGTAGCTGGTCATCTGTGACAGAGAGCTTGAGAAGCATGACAACTTCCCTATTGCGGTCATCAAATTTGTCTTGATCGGCTTTGGCTGTAGAAGGACGAGATTCTTTTCCCAAGACAAGATCATCTAGGCAGTGATATTCGAAGATTGTCAGCATGCGCTGTTTCTAGGTGTTATAATTTTTGCCGTTGAATCGTTGATTGCCTTCCAACATCAAGTTGGTCAATGACGCCATCTTGCACATTTCCCAATGCACAGAAAACGAAAATCAAAGAAGAGGCGATAGCATGGAATACAAAGCACAAATCCCAATGCAAAAAATAGAGGCAGATACAAGTACAAACTTCAAAAAACAGATAAAGTACGGCTGACATAGATTTCGAGAAAATTTTCCGGCTGACCCAGAAAAATCCGAAGACAACCCAGAAACCCTTGCAAAAAACCCAAAAAGAATCTGAAATTTGAATTGAAATCCGCTGGCACAAAATTCAAGGCACAGAAAACAATGCACCCAAAAAATTCTAACGACAACCCAGTTGAGATCTCGAAAAACCCAGAAGGAATTTGTAATTGAAAAAAATTTCTGACTTGAAACAAGGGTATAAACCCTAGCCGAAAAACAAAAACCCTAGGTCATTGTGAAAATTGCAGGTTTTGAAGGTTGCAGAAAAACAAATGAGAATGGCCACCACGGAAATCAAAAAACATGGAAAAAAACCCGTTGCGCGCGAAAAAAGAGGATGAAATCCGTAGTCAAAACGCGAAATCACGTCGCGGATTTAGCCAAAATCGCCAAAAAAAACCTTGTTGTCGGGCACAAGCACGTCATGATTTTTTGTTTGCAGAGAAAATCACGAAATCGTAGGTAAAAAATCACCGAAAGACATAGGTCCGTTGCACAGGGAGAAAGATAGGTCGTGCAGGGATACAAGCCGCGAAAAAATTCGTGAACAAGAACAAAACCCTCGTCACGCTACAATATGCCAGAAAAATCGCGATAGGCACAGAAAAATAATGGCGGAAGTTGTAGAGAATTTTGTTACAGAAGAAGCCGCGATTTTTCAGAAAGTCTTACAAAAATTCTTTTCGATTGCTCTGATACCATATTACCGAGAGGTAATTGGTAGAAAACGATTGTTGTATTTATGAATGATCATGAAGATCATTATATAAATAATTACAAAGAATCTCAAAATAGAAAGATTCTAATAAGAAACTAAAATTAGAATATCTTACAATATATTACATTATTGAGCATTAATAACCTAGGAAAATATAATATTAATAGATTGATGATTTAGGGCACGCGGTGATGCGGGGATTGGCAATGACTGTCTCTATGGTTTTGTTGGCCTTAACTTGGGCTTGGCGGGGGGAGGGTAGGGGGCTTGCAATATACTTTAGTATCATACAAGTTGCCAAAAATCTCTTTAGATGAGGCAACTTCTACATGTGACATGGCTGGTGGAAGTGGCATTGTAAATCATTTAGAGGTCGAAGTTGTTTGTTGGTCTATGATATGTATCAAACTCAAGTTTTGATTTATATATGATGGAAATTGGTAATATGCTCTGCAAATTTAGCAATTTTTGCGTTTTTGAAGAATTTTAAAAAAAATTATGTATTTTAAACAGTTTGGTAAAATTACCAACTTATTGTTGAGTCCAAGTTTTTCAACTATGGAGCCCCACTAGGGACCTATTTGTTTGTTGGGTTCAGTTGTTGTACCATGAACGAGGGGAAGCTTAAAGCCATGCCAATTTCACATCATCTCACTGTTCCAAGAGGAAAAAGATTTATTCTTATCTGATTGGTGCTGAACCTTTGTACTTACAACTTCCCATATAGCTCTTTCTGGTTTTGTCATAATTGTCGATTTACTCAAAAATTTATCTTCAAAAATGTCTCTTCCTCTCCTTCCCTAATTGGCATATTAGGATTGAAGGGTAAATAGTCCAAAAGCATCAGAAGGTGGATCACTTCTGGATTTTGAAGGCCATGAAGTAAAGAGTGCCAGGTCATTTGGCAAAGTTCTAGGCCTTTCTAAACTCACAAAGAGCCTTTTCCAACATTTGACTGAGAAGTGGCAGGTAACCAATAAGTGATCTACCGTTTTCTCTGAATTGTAACAGAGAATGCATATGGAAGGACCATCATAACCAAGTTTCTTCAATCTTTCAGTTGTTAGGATCTTCTTGTGTTTTGCTGACCATCCAAAAGCACTCATCTTGGGAAGACATTTTACATTCTAGCACAAATTTGCAGGGCAATTCTCTGTTGGTGGGGAAGGGTCAGCAACTTTATGCTTAATTGAGTGATTCACAAATTTAGAACAGCTTCATTTTATTGTATCCTGCTGAACCTTGATAACAACTTTTCTGGGAGTGAATTCTGCTTCAAGCAGATTAATTTGAATTATTTGCTCTTCAGGAATACCTGGACCTTTCACTTCTATCTCTGTGTTCACTTCTTTCATTTAGTACCAAATAATCTCTTACTTTGAACCCCCAAATCAAGGATTAAAATTCACCAGCCTCTTCTAAATTTTCTGTCAGCTAGTTGTGGGTAACCATTCCATGAATCTTCCCAGAAAATAGCAGAACAACCATCCTGAATTATCCATGTCAAATGATTTGTGATTATTTGTATACATGAGAGAAAATTCCAGATACGTTGGGGGGCAGAGGGATTGCAACTCAAAGGATTTGGGCAAGGCTGGAAGAGTCCAAATACTTGCGTTGCAGTATTCTGCTCTGCTTTAGATCAAGTTTTTTGAACATTCCCCATATCAATTTTTCTCCCAATGCTTTGTTTTTGTAGGGCGTTGTGCCTAAGCTCCACTACTCTCTTGTCTTTAGAAGAATAAACTGTGTCCCAAGGCAATATGAGGAAATTTCTTTTCTTTGGAAGAATAAATCTTGTCCTAGGCAATATAAGAATTTTTCCTTCGTTTGAGCTTCCTTGCCACATAAGTCCTCATTGATTATTCAAGGATCTTCATTGTTTTTGTAAGCATTTTGAGACACAACATTAAGTATATCAGAATGGCAGATATGACTGATCTCAACATTAATATTTTGCCTGCAAAGGAAATCTATTTCCCTTTCCAAGACATCATCTGATTTTTGCAACTCTCCATAGGTTCTCCCACAAAGAAGGTTTGCGAGCCCCCTCAAATAATGGTACTCTTAAATATTTGTTTGGAAGGACACCCACTTTATACCTTAAAATGTTTGTAATTTGTGTCTGTGCACAAGGGCTTACATTAAAGAAGAAAGCTTCAGATTTATGATTTATCTATGTTAATAAGTTGACCAGAAGCAATAGAGTACTTTCCCAAAGTATTTCAAATTAACTCATCCTCTTCCTTACATTCTTTGGCACTTTGCCAAACAGAACTGTGTCATCAATGAATTGCTGATGTTAGACTGCACTTACTCTATGAGCAGTCTGAATTCCTTTCCAAACACCACTCTCATATAAAGCCTAAATAGAGTGCCAAATAGCTTCTACCATTAAATGAAGAGAAAAGGGAAATTGGATCTCCTTGCTAGAGTCCCAGTGATGGTTCATAAAAGTCGGCGGGGCTTACACTTGCCAAGACCAAAAATCTTGGATTGGAGATGCATTTACATACCCACTTTTCCATTCCTGCAAAAGCTGAATTTCTCCAAAATTTTCATCAAGAAGCTCCAATCTACTATGACATATGCTTTGCTTATATCCAACTTCAAAATCATATTCTTTTCTTCTTTGCCTATATTAAATGTAAAATTATTCCTTTCATAATGGATCTTCCAGGGCCAAATTTGCTTTGCTTCTCAGTGATTGTGTCTAGCAAAAGAAGTTACAGTCTGTTTGCTATGGCCTTGGAAATCATTTTATACCTATATTGCACAAGGCAATCTGACGTAAATCAGCAAAGGTAGAAAGATCCTTCTTCCGAACTAGGGCTATAAATTTGTTGTTTAGATCTTTCAGCATTGTTTTGTGTTTTCTTGATTCTTCAGCTGTCGCATGCACATCCTTTTATACAATCCCCCAGCTTTTTTGAAAGAAATCTGCTGGGAAGCCATTTGGTCCTGGTGCCTTGTCTAGGTGTAACTGAGATCGAGCTAACTTTTTTTCTTCTTCCACAAAAGATTCCATCAACCGGTTCAGGTATGAGTACAGGTACAGGTTTGCGGGTATGGCAAATTTTTTTTTCCTTGGGTTCGGGTACAGGTACATCCGTACATATACAAACACATACACACACACACACATGCACATGCACATGCACATGCACAAACACATACACATACACATGTTCAAACATCAAAATTATGATTATTAAAATCCATACAATGTAACATTCCCATACATAAATCCATAATTGCCAATAAATATTCATAATATTGTAATATCATATTCATAATTTGAAAAAATGATAATATTCGACTTTCAAGTCTCAAAATGTCACGACACAATGAAAATTCAAATTACAAGTCATATGGGATTTAATCTCCATATTCATCTTCATTAGAAGTGTCAAGCCCAAGGTCATCATTTGTTTCAACTTCAGAATCACAATCCATTGGATTGCCACTCCACTAGCTACGTTTGTGTCAACTTCCAGAGCTGCCTCATCTATAGAGACTTGGCAAGCTATGCAACTGTAGCATCTAAATCATCACACTCAGGGGCTAGATCCCAATTCCTTGTCGCACCTGCATTATATTTAGGTTTCTTATGTGACAACAGATGAAGGTTGGAGTGTATGTAGACCAAATCTTCTGCTTTTTTTGCACCCAAACGATTGTGCTTGACCGAGTGGATGGAGTATGTACTCCAATTCTGCTCAGCTGAAGAAGAACTTGCAACTTGTTGAGTTTGCATACAATATTTGGTTAAAAACTTAAAAGTTAAAACATAATTATAATTTATAAAATAAAAATATTTGAATATGATAGCATTGAATCGATAAAAATAAAAAATAAAAAGATACATACTTAAGAGAGAATTTTAATTGCAGGCTGCAAGTAAATGTAGCCTCGACCATGTACTTACCGCCAATCATCAACATCCATCCCATATCTGGCATGAAGAGCTACAATATCATGATATTTTGTATATACGAATTGGCCAAACTTTCTCAAGACAATATTTCTAGTTTCATCATTTCAATATATCTTTATAAATGCAAACCTATAGCCAGTAGCAACCTCCGCATCTCTATATGGTGGCACCCTCCTTGGCAATGCAAACCGTTAAGATATAGCCCTCATGAATCTAACTAATGGTAAATCGGTTATTATCTGGAGAGTGATATATTAACAGAGCATACAGTTTGGAAATTAAACATAAACAAACTAATTGTTATGAACGGTTGCCTCCATTGCCACGTATGGACATGTCCCTACGTAGGCAACCTTACCTCTTGTATTTAAACCGGATTCAATGATGGAGACGATCAATAACTCACGGCAATCAGTCTTCCAAAATCGCTGCCACGTATGGACATGTCCCTACGGAGGCAACCTTACCTCTTGTATTTAAACCGGATTCAATGATGGAGACGATCAATAACTCACGGCAATCAGTCTTCCAGAATCACTGTCATTTTTCTTCGATCCATATTTCACAACATGGTATCAGAGCCAGGTTATTAAGAGAATAAATTAGACAGCCATATTACTCATAAGCATTTATCGGAAGTAAATAACAAATCAACGCAGAGGCTATATACGCAGAGGATATATCCGACTAAGAAAATATTCAAAATGTCAAGTAATATGAGAGTGGAAGATAGACTCGAAGGAGCCTCCAACTTCGTTTCCTGGAAGATACGAATCATTGCCATTCTTGAAGAACTAGAATTAGAGTCTTACATAGAAGAAAATCTAGACATGCCAAATGATGAACCAGAGAAATCTACCTGGAAAAGGCGTAATAATAAAGCAAAGAAAATAATTATTGACTCAGTCAAAGATCATATTCTTCCATCTATAGCCAGACTGCCTAAAGCATATGAAGTATTTAAAACCATTAAAAATACATATGAAGTTAACAATGCGAGCAGAATGTTAACCTTGAAACAACAACTTTTAAACATAAAGATGAATAAAGATGATACAATATCTAAATACTTTTCAAGGATATCTGAAGTAAAAGACCAATTACAAACTATTGGAAATGAGGTAGATGATCAAGAAATCTCTCTCATAGCCCTAAGAGGATTACCAATTTCATGGGAATCCTACATTCAATGTATTAGCAGAACACCCCCCTTACCCAAATTTGAACAACTTAAGAATGAGTGCTTTCAAGAGGAATCTCGACTAATCTCAAGAGGATTAGGGACAAATAAAGAAGGAGAAATCCAAGCACTTAATACAAATACCTTCAACAAAAAGAAAAAGTTATCCAAACGGAAGAGAGGAAATAAAAACCATCAGAAAAGAGATATGTCTAAAATTCAGTGTTACAAATGCGACAAATATGGGCACACTCACAGGAATTGTCCAGAAAGGAAGAAAACACAAGCTACTCTAGCCGAAGTCAAAGGAGAAAACTCACTTTTCTTCTTAGCCCTATCAAGCTAAATAAATACAAATAAAAACACCTGGATCGTAGACAGTGGAGCATCAAGGCATATAACTGGATTCAGAAATCAGTTTGAAACACTTAACGGGCACTCAAGTGAAGAGGTTACTATTGGAGATAAGTCCACATATCCTGTGAAAGGAATTGGGACCTGTACTATCAAACTAAGAAATGGAGTATCTCTACAATTAAAGGATGTTCTGTTTGTACCTGGAATAAAAAGAAATCTAGTCTCAATCTTAGGCCTAGCTGATCAAGGATATCGGGTTACCTTCAATGAAGATAAAGTTCTACTCTGGCCTAAAAATACAAATATCAAAAATGTCATAACAGTAGGTTCAAGAGATGGTAGCCTATACAAACTATGCAGTGATCAAAAGGAAGCACTAAATCTTGAAGTTTCAAATAATAATGAATTATGGCACAAAAGATTAGGACACCTAAGATATAGTGCTCTATCCAACATAAAGAAGATTACTTCAGGACTGCCCCAACTAAAATCTGAACACACAGGCATTTGCAAAGGATGTGCCTTGGGAAAGAATGTGAAAGTTTCTTTTCCCTCAAGTGAGTACAAATCAAAAGTTATTTTAGAACTAATTCACTCAGACCTATGCGGTCCCATGTCAACACCATCCCTAACTGGATCCTTATACTACATAATCTTTGTTGACGACTACTCTCGAAAAACATGGATATATTTTCTGAAGTGCAAAGACTCAAATGAAGTACTATCTAAGTTCAAAGAATTCAAGGCACTAGTAGAAAACCAGTCAGGGAAGAAAATTAAGGTGTTAAGATCCGACAATGGGGGAGAATATACATCTGACAACTTCAAAGACTTTTGTAATTCTGTTGGGATTAAGAGGGAGTATACTGTACCATATAATCCACAACAGAATGGAGTAGCAGAAAGAAAGAACAAAACCATAATTGAAGCAGCAAAAGCCATGATGCATGACCAAAACTTACACACTTCATTCTGGGCAGAAGCTTCAAATACAACAGTCTACATTCAAAACAAGATGTCTGCACTCAGTTCTAGAAAACATAACTCCTGAAGAAGCTTTTACAGGGAACAAACCAGACTTAACTCATTTAAGGATATTTGGCTGTCCCGTATATATACATGTTCCTAAAGAAAAGAGGACAAAACTAGAACCATCCGAAAAAAGAGGTATCTTCATTGGCTATAGTGAAAATACTAAAGGATATCGCATTTACATTCCAGGAAAAAAATCTGTTGAGATAAGTAGAGATGTAAAGTTTGAAGAAAACACTACACTCAAAGAACCTGAGGATGATAACATTACTAAAGAAGAAGAAGATCACATAACTGAGATTGAGAGGGAGAATATCATAGAAAATTCCAAACCTTCAGACACTGAGAGGGAGGACATCATAAGAGCTTCTGAACCTCTTGTTGATGAAAATATTGAAACACTCAATAACAAGAAAAGACCTCTATGGGCAAGGAAAATGATTGAAGAGAATAATGTAGAACCAAATGAAATTTCCAAAGAAAATAAGAGAACAAGAACTCTAAAATGTTATGCTGCACTTCTAACCGAACTCACAAATTCTGAACCAACAAATGTCAGAGAAGCCTTATCAAAACAGGCTTGGAAAGATGCTATGGTTGAAGAATATCAATCTATACTAAAGAATGATGTTTGGGATATAGTGCCTAGACCAAAAGACAAATCAGTTGTCTCATCCAAGTGGTTATTCAAGATCAAATATGCATCTGATGGCAGCATTGAAAAACATAAAGCTCGCTTTGTGGCCAGGGGATTCTCTCAGAAAGCAGGAATTGATTATGAAGAGACATTTGCCCCAGTTGCCCGGTATATGTCAGTAAGAACAATCATTGCAATTGCAGCATCCAAAGGATGGAAAATTCACCAAATGGACGTAAAGACTGCCTTCCTAAATGGTTCAATTGAAGAAGAAGTATATATAGAACAACCAAAAGGATTCACCATACGTGATAAAAATTGCTATGTTTGTAAACTAAAGAAAGCGCTCTATGGGTTAAAACAAGCACCTAGGGCCTGGTATGCAAGGATAGACAACTATCTCTCCAAACTAGGGTACTCCAAGAACCTAGCAGATCCCAACATCTACTTCAAGGCTTCAAATGGCAATATGATTATATTGGTCCTTTACGTGGATGATCTTTTGATAACAAGAGAGGATAATCTCATTGAGAAATGTAAGCAAGATCTAGCAGTAGAATTCGATATGAAGGATCTAGGGCTTCTACATTATTTTCTGGGATTAGAAGTATGGCAGAAGAAAAACCACATCTTCCTAAATCAAGGAAAGTACACCACATATATTCTAACTAGATTTGGGATGATGGAGTGTAAGCCATTAGCTACACCAATGGAAACTAATTTGCACAAGCTGAAAATTGAGGCAGAAGATTCAGAACCTACAGATCCCACACTCTACAGACAAATCGTCTGTTCACTCATGTATTTGGTAAATACTTGTCCTGATATCTGCTATGCTACAAATGTATTAAGTCACTTCATGTGTGAACCTAAGAAGATACATCTAATGGCTGCTAAACACATTCTAAGATATTTACGAGGCACAATCGGACTTGGCTTAAAGTATGAAAATGTTGAGATTCAACTTGAAGGATATTCTGATTCTGATTGGGCCGGAAGTACCACTGACTGTAAAAGTACTACAAGGTGTTGCTTCAGTCTTGGTTCTGCTATGATATCTTGGTTCAGCAGAAAACAGTCAGCAGTTGCACAAAGCTCCACCGAAGCAGAATATATGGCAGCCTCCATGGGAGCTCGTGAAGCGGTATGGCTAAGAAAGTTATTATTTGGATTATTTGGAAAAACTCTGAATTCAACAATAATTCACTGTGATAATCAGAGCTGTATCAAGCTCTCAGTAAATCCAGTTTTTCACAATCGATCCAAACATATTGAGATCCCTTATCACTACATAAGAGATATGGTAGATCGAAACATCATAAAACTAGTGTACATCAGTACTGAAGAACAAAATGCTGATATCTTCACCAAGCCACTTGCAAGATTGAAGATAGAATACTTCAGAAGTAAACTTGGTATGACTGGATTATAATTGAGATTATTAGGATGAAATTCCTACCATGTGTAATTTGTTCATGAATAAATAAATAAAATGTATATTGCAATATTCTAACTGTGGTCAAGAAGATGACGATCTTCTTATGTTTAAGGTTACTATTTCAAGGTGACGATCTTGACAATAGTTGACCAAGTGTCGAGATTGACTACATTAAGTTGTTGTCCCGGACTGTGCCGGATATCTTGATCCTAAAGTATGTGATCATCTCATGATTGACTTCTTAATTGATTGTCCCGGACTGAGCCGGATATCATGATATTGAGTTTATTGTCATGACAAGACTATATTAAATGTTGTCCCAAATTGTGTCGGAAGTCATGACAGAATATGCTCCCAAGAAAATTACTTAGATCCACTTCTGCTAAGAGGGAGTGTTAAGATATAGCCCTCATGAATCTAACTAATGGTAAATCGGTTATTATCTGGAGAGTGATATATTAACAGAGCATACAGTTTGGAAATTAAACATAAACAAACTAATTGTTATGAACGGTTGCCTCCGTAGGGACATGTCCATACGTGGCAACTGCCACGTATAGACATGTCCCTACGTAGGCAACCTTTCCTCTTGTATTTAAACCGGATTCAATGGTGGAGACGATCAATAACTCACGGCAATCAGTCTTCCAGAATCGCTGTCATTTTTCTTCGATCCATATTTCACAACACAAACATCTTTGTGCTATAAAACTTTGGCATCCAAGCAAATGCTAAGAGATGTAAGGGGGTGGTCATCTTGTTCCAACGGTCAACAACAATTTGTTGCACATTTTTGAAAAATGTTTCCATTGGGTCATGTTCCTTGGCCTTTGTTATTGCTCTTATTTTCTCCACCATGCAGTCCATGCCATCATAAATTTCACCCAAACATGGGTGATCAGTATCAGCATACCTAATCATGCTCATGATGGGCGCGATGAAACTCAAAACATATTCCACACGATCCCACCAATCATCATCAAGGATCAATGCTCTTACTTTTTGGGCTCTTTCTGTGTTTGATTGCTTGCATACACTCCACAAGGTGTTAATGACCATTGCACTCAAGGCCTCTCGCACCTTCACAAGTCGTCTTAAGACAAGTGTGTGAGATGCAAATCGTGTTTCGACAACCTAACATGGCACAAATAAATATATCAACTATAAAAACTTAAATCTTTTAGGAAAAAAATAATTTTAGTAAAAAATTTTGAAATTTTTTGAAAATTTGAAAAAAATGAGGAATCACTCACCTTTGATGGCTAAATTTGCCTTCGCCAACGATTCCTGAGCCTTTGATCTATGTTTCACACCTCCGTAGCCTTCACCTTTGAAGAAAAATGCAACCACCTTCAAAACAAGCTTGGAAGAAGAAAATGGTGAAAAATGCAAGTATGGAGCAATGAAATCAGTTAATGAGCAAATAGAAGGTGAAAAATGTCTCATATGGGCAAAATTAGGGTTTCAATGGCTTTTGCGAGCTTTAAGAATTGTGTTTTAATGTTGGTGGGGCCGTTTTTGGTTGCCCACGCAGCCAGGTACACTCAAGTTTGGCCCGGGTTTGCCCCTAGCACCCGGATTCTCTGTGGGTATGGCTAAGCTGGACCATAGAGAACCTAGGCATTGAGGAGGCACCTGGTATGAACCCAAGTGCGAACCTGTACCGTACCTATACTGGAATTTGGCCCTCTGTAGGAGAACCCAATAACTTAGGTTTTGATCCTTTGTTGCCAGCTGTAGGATATAGTTAAGGAAGTTATTCTGGTTTCTTAAGTCTGATCCATCTAAATTACTTACCAATTTTGTTATTGGCCATCATTAGAAGAAATTGAGGAAATCCTATTAATGCTTCTTTTGGCTTTTATTGAGTTATGAAAGAATTTTGTATTTTTATCTTTTTCCTTGAGCCAACATTTTGTTGACTTTTTCTTCCAAAATATATCCTTCCTGTCTAGTAACTTTGCATGTTGGGCCATAAGCTATTTTTCTTTTTGGTAGGCACTTTGATCCATCTCTTGAGACAATATCTCTTCATTAAGTTTTGTTGCTTCTCATTCCACAACTTTTTCATCAAAAATGTTTTGGAATGATTTCCATTGCTTCAAGCAACCTTTGAGATGTATAAGTTTCCTATTAAGAGAATACATTTTTTATCCCTTTAGCTTAGGAGGATTTGCTGACCATTCTTGCACCAAGTCTAAAAAGTTTGGATCTTTAAACTACCTTTTCTCAAACTTAAAGGGGCACCTTGCTGCAAATGGTCCTTCACAATAGAGAGTTGAATTAGATAGTGATCCAATTCAGAAATTGGTAGTTGAACTCTCAAAAAGGAAAGAATAGTTAAACCAATTGTTGCTACACAAAAACCAATCAAGTTTTTTGATAGCATTTTAATTAGCACCTTTTAGTTTGACACAAAGCATAATAGATATGCAATGGAATCACTTGTTGAATTAGAAGGTGAAGTTCCTTGTAAATAAAAGATAATCTAATCTACACAATATATATTTTCTATTTACAATCTTTACAATGTTTTATGTAGTGTTTTAATGTCATGATGAATAAAAATAAATGTATTTGTGTTGAATTTGCCTAGGGCAATAATTTTGACTAAAAAACAGTTAAAACTACATGGTTATGTTGTTTAGCTAAAAGAAAAAATTGAGCAATGCAAGTGCACATAAAGATTGGATAGGTGAAAATGCAAGGATGTTATAAGCTAAACAAGATAGTTGCATTTAAAGCTACCCAACATTGTTTGAAAACTTGACAAACTCAACATAAATCACAAATCTCGTTGCGAAATACATTAAGCTAACACGACTTGTGTGTTGAGTCGTTTGTGAGTAATCACCAAGAACTCACAATTTTTAGAAGGATACTTGGCCGAGTACTAAGAAAAACTTGCATGCTTTTGGTGCAATCTTGCCTAATGGAAAGGCAAAAATAACCCATGCTATTTTGTCCTTCGTTCAGTTAATTTTGACAATTTATGCTTTGATTTTACCTAGTCGAAGACATGTTTAGCATCGAAGTGACCAATCCCCTCTCTCAGGGTGGTTTTAAAGATTCAAACCAATATGTATTTATTTCTTTTTTTGAATTTTAAATTACAAAATTTGAAAATGTAGGGAAAACTTTGCCCATTCCTCCCCCTTCCTCCATTTCCTAATGTTTTTTTCTTATATTTTCATTTTATTTTCTCTTACAAATGTTTTTCACGTTGCTCACTTATTTGTTTTTTTGAAACCCCACTTTGTTTTTTTGTATGTTAAAATCAACAATATCAAGTTCATAACAAGGTAGTAGTGGAAAAGAACCTACATGAAAGTATCGGACATCGGGTGATATCAAGGACCAAGTTGTTCTTGCAAGATTTTTATAACACGAGGAATCAATTTATTAAAATATCACCTTGCTTGAATACTTCGATATGATGTGAAGGTGTGCCCTGAAGTGCTCGAAGCGGTTAGGAGATAATTAATGCCCTACTTATCAATTTTTATGTGAAAAAAATTGGAAAAGAAAAGGGCAAAATAAGCAATGGTAGCGGTGATGAATTCCAATTGTAATTCATCTACTAATTATTTTGTTGCCTCTATGGGTGATATTTTTGAGGGTGCTACTTTAGCCATCTTCCTTCAAAACACCATAAGGCTAGGAAGGCAATGACAAACTTTTGGTACTACAATAATTTACCTTTCAATGTAGTGAGTAAAATATATTGGAAAAGGTTGGTAAATGCTTTGGCAGTTGTTGGTAGGAGGTTTAAGACTCAAATAGCTAAGGATTTGAGTGGGCCATCGCTAGAGGAAGTCGTGAAAAATACACAGCTTGTGGTCGATGATTAGAACAAAGTATGGTAGAAAAAGGGCTGCAGCTTCTAATCAAATGGATGAACAAATGGCCAAAATAGAACTCTCTTTAACATTTTAGTAGCTCGTAATGACACATTGATGTTATTGAAGTTCATTAACGCCTCACATGAAGTCATAAATTTTAAGACTTTGAGCAATCTATTTGATGGGGTGATCCAAGAGGTTGGGGTTTAAAATGTTTTCCAAATTATTAGGGACAACACAACATTATATGTATTTGTAGGGAGACTTAATATGGGGAGGTATCCTTGGGATTTGAGGTTGGAGGACATTGGGAAAACTGGATGGGTCAAAAGTGTGGTTGAAAATGCTAAACATGACTTGGGCCCTTTCTTTGATGAATGATCACATGGATTAATAGGAGATTTTGCCATTGGAAGTGACATAATTTGCCACTTGCTTCCTCATTTTGCAGAGCATTGTAGTTGCAATTCCTTCTCTCTAGCAAATGTTTGTATCCAATGCCTAGATGGAGCCTCCAAATGCCAAAAAATTGAAGGGTAGAAGGCTGCAAGAACAATTTTTAATGAGTTCATAAAAAATGCAAAGGAATTACATAGGGCAAGTGACAAATGCAAACATAAATTTGTATGAAATTATCTATTTTCTTTTTGGGTTATTTTTGTAACAAGTTAAAATTTATTTTTAATTTTTTAGGTGATAGGACTTTTGGTCAATGTTTTGCATTTGATGGATGGAGATGGCATACCGATGGTTTACCTCTATGAGGCCATGGATAGGGCTAAAAAGATCATTTTGTGTTATTATAGTGGAAACAAAAGAAAATACAATAGAGCATTGTTGTTGCAATTCTTTCTCTCAAGCAAATGTTCGTTTCCAATACCTAGATGAGTCTCCATATGCAACAAAAATTGAAAAGGAGAAGGCTGCAAGAACAATTTTTAATGAGTTCATAAAAAAAATACATGAATTACTTAGGGTAAGCAACAAATACAAACATAAATTTATATGAAATTATCTATTTGCTTTTTGGAACATAAATTTTTTATAAAATTATCTTTTTTCTTTTTGGTTAATTTTGTAGTAAGTTAAAATTTATTTTGAATTTTTTAGATGACAAAACCTTTGGTGGTCATTGTTGTGTTTGATGGATGGGGATGGCACATTGATGGGTTACGTCTAAGTGGCCATGGATGGGGCCAAAGAGGCCGTTTTGAATTACTATGGTGGGAACAAAAGAAAATATGAGATCATTTGGCATGATATATGCCTTGGCCTACCACTTTTATCCAACGTCCTACTTCTTTGATACATTTAAGGCTGATGAGCAGGTCATGACAAATATCGTTTCATGCATTGATAAGATCGTACCATATAATAAATCTAAAGACAATATATGACAAGTTGGAGGTCCACAAAGGCGTGTAGGGGAGGCTTTTTCTTTAGCTCTTGCAATTCAAAGGAGGAAAAAGCAACAGCCAGGTAAAACAATAATCCATCAATTTTGAGCTTAATACTTGTAGTTCAAACTAGAAACTAGAAACTTGAAAAGCTTGAACGAGATCTAATTTTTTTACATAATTATTATGATTTTTAAAATGTTTAATTTGTAGATTTTTGGTGGGAGAATTGTGGTGCTAGCACAAATCTTTGAAGGTTTGCTACACATGTTTTGTCCCGACCTTGTAGTGCGTTTGGGTGTGAACACAATTGGAGCCTATTTGAGAGCATTCACTTGAAGAAGAGAAACAAGTTAACCTAGGAGCGCCTTATTGTCCACGACTAGTAGAACCTTTGCCTTTGAACCAAAAAGGTGGAGGATTCTCATGATGGCATCAACTTGGATGACATCGATCCTTTTGCTAGATGGATTATCGAACAAGAACATAGTGATGTCATGCTTACTGATGACAATCTCTTTTGACTTGGAGAGAGCAGAAATAAAGTAGTAGAGTTGGATACATTGGAGGAAAATGAAGACATTTTTGAGGAAACAATCAATCCTTATTTTGATACCAATTTACCTTATAGTTCAAGGCCCAAAAATTAAGTTACAGTAGGAGGGGGAAGAGGTAGATGTAGATTGTCTTTGGGCTTTTTTTGTGATATGCAAACAATTGTATTTATTTATAATTTTGTTGTAATACAATGTATTGTCTGACTTTGAAACTTTGAAATTTTAAATTTTGAGCATTTGAGGGTCATATTACATGTAATGTTTGGAATATGACAAATTGTTAATCAAATTAGGCTTGTGTTCTCTCAATGCATTGATTTATGTATTTTTTGCCGTGTTTTATCTACTCTGTGCTGAGTCTCAAGTTTGAATCAAATTTTTGGTCTGTTGACTTCACACTTTCAAAACTAGCGACTTAATGCCCGCTGTAGTACAAAGCATTTAGTAATTAGTTAAGTGATCGTAATAACACATAAAGAGAAACACTTCAATAACTTAAAGAAAATTAGGCATACTAATTTCTATTGAATGAATAACAAATTTTGGAACAACAATAATGAATAATTGATGAGCATCAATTTCAGCAACAAGTAGGTATAAAATTTACCATTCAGAAATATAGTTCAAAAAGACACTAATTTATAATGTTTACAAAGCTATTGTTTGAAAACAAATAAAAAACTATCAGCTACTTCTACTCTTAAGAACAACTTGGTGCATGCAGTTTTCATTACAGAATTTTATCCACTCAAATTAAAACTAAAATCAAGTGACTACCAGTCAGATTGATGATAGGAATTATTACAAACTACCACTTAGAAGCCACATATTTTGCATGACAAGAGTTCCAAAGATACATGATTTAAAACTAATTGTCTTTGAGCTAAAAATAGTGCAAACTAAAAATAACAAGGTCTATAAATAGCATCAATGAAAAATAGCAAATTTCATAATATCATCTTATGTTTCTTATCTATAAAAATGGTGATGGCTAAAAGCAGACTTTTTGATAGGCAGCTTTGGAGGACTTTTGTAGCTTTTTCTTTGATCATGGCCAACCCTCTGAAGACAACTAAAAAACTTTGAAAATCCCATTTGACGTTTTGAATCCCTTCGATAGCTGTGTACTTTTGCTTGACATGCATCGATACACAATAAAATGGACTTTGAACTTGTATTTTTTATTTCCTTTGGATAGGTCTGCACTTTATCATTAGGAGCACACTTGATAAGTGGATTTGAAAGCTAGGTTTGAAATTATATTTTTTTAAGTTAGGTGCACACTTGGCAGTTGAGGTGTGCACTTCTCTAGGTGCACCCATGTCAATGCAAAATTGAAGA
This sequence comes from Cryptomeria japonica, assembly GCF_030272615.1. Lineage (NCBI taxonomy): Eukaryota > Viridiplantae > Streptophyta > Pinopsida > Cupressales > Cupressaceae > Cryptomeria > Cryptomeria japonica. The sequence continues at coordinate 490,675,659 of NC_081414.1, forward strand.
CTTTTAATCTCCACTATTAGGTGCCAAGCTGATGCTCTCATAGACACTTGTACATTGCGATTTTTAGACATTTGATTTTTCCTTTATGTGGGTGCACACTACATACTTTCATGTGCACTTGATGTGAGTTTTTTTTTGGTTGAGGTGCATGCTTGCACTCTAGATGCACACTGTTGGATATTCCATCGTTACTCGTGTGGTTTGTCCTGTTTGTTGTTTGTTTTATGGTGGTTGTTGTTATTTTGTGAATTTAGCATCTTTGGTTAGTTTGTTAGTAATTTGTTGAACCTATTGTTGCATGGGATTCATCGTATCTTCTTGTATAAATATATCATTCCAATGCAATGTAATCTGATTTGAGTTTAATGCACTTACACACACATAAGTGGATTTGAATATTCTCTTGATGAGGTGCACCCTTTAATCTCAGGCAAACTCTTATGTATTGATCACCGAGATTGCTTTTAAAAACCTCCATTATGAGGCATGCATTTAGGAGTTAGGCATGCATCTCTACACTCTAGGTATGCACTAATGTGTCAGATTGACCAGAATCTCATAATAGAATGCTAGGACCAGCAAGCTAAGAGATTGATAAAAAACACAGAATATGCAAGCAATAGCTGAATGGATTAGCTAACTAGATTAATCAAATTTACAATAGATGAACATATATATATAGAAGAGAAACTACTACCTACAATAGCAACTGCTATCTAGAATTGTGGCAAGAAAGAACACCTAAGAAAGCTTATCCTAGAAGATATTATCCATAGGCTCTCAATTTTGAGATGTGAACCAAAATGCGTGAAGTTATGAGCAAGATGTGACCAAAAGAAACTAGACAATCTAGATACAACTCAAGAAGGTCTCGTGAAGACTTAGTCTTTGAATGTTGTTCAATTGCTCTAGGTGATGTTCCACTAGAAAGAATCTCTAAGTGCTCTGGGAGAAGCATCTTTGGAATTTCATGGAGCAAGAGGTGTAAGAACAAAAGAATTGTCAGAAGAGTAAGATGAGCTTGCTGTAGAGAATTACCAGAAGCTGTCAGAGAAGCGACTCTAGATGTAGCAACAGGCATTGGAGTGTCCTCAACTGTAGATGTGGCAAGTAGACTGATCATCCCACACAAGATGGACCAATAGAAGTCTCAGTATCATCCATATGAGTCTGGTCCTCTAAGGAAACATCACTTTCAGATGAAGATCAATTTATCCATACAACTGCTGGATGAGAAATACATATCTACTTGGAGATTAAAAATCTTCAATTTTGCATTGACATGGGTGCACCTAGAGAAGTGCACACCTCAACTGCCAAGTGTGCACCTAACTTAGAAAAATATAATTTCAAACCTAGCTTTCAAATCCACTTATCAAGTGTGCTCCTAATGATAAAGTGCAGACCTATCCAAAGGAAATAAAAAATACAAGTTCAAAGTCCATTTTATTGTGTATTGATGCATGTCAAGCAAAAGTACACAGCTATCGAAGGGATTCAAAACGTCAAATGGGATTTTCAAAGTTTTTTAGTTGTCTTCAGAGGGTTGGCCATGATCAAAGAAAAAGCTACACAAGTCATCCAAAGCTGCCTATCAAAAAGTCTGCTTTTAGCCATCACCATTTTTATAGATAAGAAACATAAGATGATATTATGAAATATGCTATTTTTCATTGATGCTATTTATAGACCTTGTTATTTTTAGCTACCTTTGTTTTTAGTTCGCACTATTTTTAGCTCAAAGACAATTAGTTTAAAATCATGTATCTTTGGAACTCTTGTCATGCAAAATATGTGGCTTCTAAGTGGTAGTTTGTAATAATTCCTATCATCAATCTGACTGGTAGTCACTTGATTTTAGTTTTAATTTGAGTGGATAAAATTCTGTAATGAAAACTGTATGCACCAAGTTGTTCTTAAGAGTAGAAGTAGCTGATAGTTTTTTAATTTGTTTTCAAACAATAGCTTTGTAAACATTATAAATTAGTGTCTTTTTGCACTATATTTCTGAATGGTAAATTTTATACCTACTTGTTGCTGAAATTGTTGCTCGTCAATTATTCATTATTGTTGTTCCAAAATTTGTTCTTCATTCAATAGAAATTAGTATGCCTATTTTTCTTTTAAGTTATTGAAGTGTTTCTCTTTATGTGTTATTACGATCACTTAACTAATTACTAAATGCTTTGTACTACAGCAGGCATTAAGTCGCTAGTTTTGGAAGTGCAGAGTCAACAGACCAAAAATTTGATTCAAACTTGAGACTAAGCACAGAGTAGATAAAACACGGCAAAAAATACATAAATCAATGCATTGAGAGAACACAAGCCTAATTTGATTAACAATTTGTCATATTCCAAACATTACATGTAATATGACCCTCAAATGCTCAAAATTTAAAATTTTAAAGTTTCAAAGTCAAACAATACATTGTATTACAACAAAATTATAAATAAATACAATTGTTTGCATATCACAAAAACAGCCCAAAGACAATCTACATCTACCTCTTCCCCCTCCTACTGTAACTTAATTTTTTGGGCCTTGAACTATAAGGTAAATTGGTATCAAAATAAGGATTGATTGTTTCCTCAAAAATGTCTTCATTTTCCTCCAATGTATCCAACTCTACTACTTTACTTCTGCTCTCTCCAAGTCAAAAGAGATTGTCATCAGTAAGCATGACATCACTATGTTCTTGTTCGATAATCCATCTAGCAAAAGGATCGATGTCATCCAAGTTGATGGCATCATGAGAATCCTCCACCTTTTTGGTTCAAAGGCAAAGGTTCTACTAGTTGTAGACAATAAGGCACTCCTAGGTTAACTTGTTTCTCTTCTTCAAGTGAATGCTCTCAAAATTAATTAAGGGAGAATAAAAATCCATGGTGTTACATGCAAAGTCCAAGAAAAGCATGCAAAAAGGCAATTCCCCTTCATACATGCAAAGGGAAAAGCATTCATGGAAAATAGCTCACAACCTGCACTGTCAAGAACAACTTGGATCGCTTTCTATCAAATGAAAGCTGGAAAAAACTTCAAGATTATGCCTGGATCACACAGTGCACAAAGGATACTCTTTTTGTCTTTCAACACCTTCTCACAAGGTTGATGATAGTTTGCAAAGAAGTAGAATGTGTCCTTACACCAATAGTCTGCCCTCAAAGGAGAATAACATTGGCAAAAGATAGAACATCAACACAATGCAGACCTTTGCTAAATGCTCGCATGGCTAGGAAAAGACTTTGGCCTTGCAAAGATAGGTAAAAGATTCCCTTTGCTATAATCGACTTCCAAACGCCCCTGCATTTAGCAGATACGACACTCAAAAGTTATGACAAGGACCATGAAACAAGGTAGTCTGCAAGAAGATAGGTGAGTGGCTTACAAAATGGAAAATCAATGCAGATCACAGGTGAAATCAAAACTTTCATGGTTTTGCAAATCCTTGGTCAAAAGCTTGCTCTGCTTGCAGCCTTGACAGATCGCCCACAATCAAATGCTTTAAATGACCTCCACAAAAGCAAACTGACTTGCAACAGCTTACATAGATGTCTTCCAACTAGGGAAAATAAATATTTCTTTTCAACAAGATAAATACTGGTAGAATGGATTTGGGCCATCCCCAACACTCATTTAGGGCCTCCCTTGTTTGTTTGCCTATGGATTCAAATAGCTATTGACAAGTTCTTCCTACATGCCCACATAGAGGAAAGTGAATGCTTTGATATGCCTCCTTTCACGAGTCACACGACTTGCATGCATGCCTTGCAGATTGTCTATTATGCACAAAAGACCAGATTTGTGCAGGTTGATCCCTTCAATTGTTGCTCAAAATGCTTCACAATGTAGAACAGCTTGCAAAGGAAAAACAAAGACGTATTCCTCCCATGCACAAAAAAAGACTTGCCTCTACATGCAAAAAGCAGCCTGCAAAAAACTTTCCGTGGTTTGTGCCAAACATAAATCAAAGCAGGCAGGAAAAATAGTCTCTCCAAAACCTCATGCATGTAGAAAAAGAGCACCTTTTTTTATAGCACGCATGGGAAACTCCTCACACCAACAACAAAAATGACAAGAAAAGGCAAACAAGCCACCACAGAGGGCAAACTGCAGCCTCTACTAGAAGCTCTAAGTCACCATCTCTTTCAGAGCTTTGAAAGAAATTGGATGCTGACAAACAGCCTTTGATCAAGCCTTCACTACCAATTCAGCATGTCCTTCAGTTGGCCTTTCTTTAGTAACACTTGAATGGCCTCGAATAAAGAACACACAACAAACCCAAGATTGCATGCAACATTATTTAAAAAAATACAAACTCAACAAATAATGCCAGAGTAGCATTCAAAGTAGAAAGTGCTCTGATACCATGTCAGAATGGCCAGAAGCTTAGAATAGAATGCTGGTACCAGCAAGCTAAGAGATTAATAGAAATAACAGAATATGCAAGCAATTGTTGAATGGATTAGCTAACTAGATTAATCATACTCATAATAGATGAACATGTATATAGCAAAGAGCAACTACCACATAGAATAGCAACTGCTATCTAGAATTGTAGTATATGATCTCTATGCAAGAAAGTACACCTAAGAAAGCTTATCCTAGAAGATATTATCCACTAGCAGGCTTATCTATAAGGAATATTCTACACTAACATAATGCTCTAGGTGCACACCTCTACACTATTCTCTGATTGTGAAGGCAAACCCTCTTCATGGAAGTGCACCTCTAAACCCTTGCATGCACCTATATTCCAGACTTTGATTGCAATTTGAATTTTCTTCTTCCAGGTGCACCCGAATCCTATATGTGACTCTGCTTTTGCTTTGGTGGACACACCCATCATAATTAGAGATGTACCTATATGCAATTTTTTTTAACTATACTTCCACCTTTATCAAGTGTGCACTTCTTCACACACCTCTAAATGCTTTCTCTATTTTTTGCTCACTATGTCCAAGTGTATTCTTGATCTCAGCATAACAAATTTCTCATTTAAGAACTTCTTTTCTTCACTGTGATGGATGTTTTCAAGAGCTTCATTCCATGATCTTGCAAACATTCATAAAAAGACAACATGAAGTATAGACTAGACAAGACTTGGTCATGACTTGTGGGAAAACAATATACTTCAATTTAAAAACTTGACACAATACGAAAGTTTCATAAGACCACAACTCTTTTGTAGTAATAATATAAAAACCAAACCTTCTATTTGTTCAGGTAAAAAGTTGTTTTTGGTAACTTTTTTGGTAACTTTTCATGCAAGACCAATCTCTTCAAATTCTAAGAAATTCATTTGTGATTATGTTTTTTCCCCTAAGATGGCATTGAAGTTACTACCAAGGATAATCAACTCTTCATCAAGTGTGTTAAGGGTGACATAAATTTGCTTCTTTGCTCTCGTTTTGAGAATACATCCTATTGGTCCATAAACATTAATAAGAAAAAAATATAGATTCAACGAGAAACTTGCCATTCTAAAAAGTTACCAGCATTGTAGTATCCCAATAATGTTGATTTTAGTAGAGGAGGACAAGCATAGAATCATAAGCCTCACCTTATGCTCCATTAGCTTCTATAAGTTTTACCATTCCAATGCTTTTTATTCTCATAATTGTACCTTATGTTCCACATTATTCAATTTTGATTCTTGGAAGGAAACTCTATCCACATTGTATATGTGCGAATGACACTTTATAAAGCATCTTTTGTGAAATGATCTTAGTTGACTTGTAGGAGAGGTTTTTCCCTCCTGTAGATCCCACATTCATTCCAAGAGTTTTTCAGTTGTTTACTAGATCTTGCCTTAGTCTCTCCTTTCCCCTTGTTGAATTCTTGCCTTTCTTCTTATGTCATTGACAATTGGCCTTTGTTTTAAGGGAAGAAGATTGGCTTATTGTTTTGTATTCAATGGAGAGAATTTCCTCATTTTTTCAAAGAATATTCTTCATAATCTTCAAACTCCTACCTCCAAAGGGACAATTCCTTGTTCATTCAAAATTGTTACACCTACCGAGGGAGGTGGATTTTCTCCTTGATGTTGGTTTTCTTCCCTTAACACCTCAAGGTCCTCAGTTGAAAAATTTCTTATAGATTCAAAATCAAGCATTTGTGTTCCCATTGGTTGAGTTCATGGACCAGCTAGGGCTCAAATCTAGGACCTTCCATTTACCGTTGGAGTGCTCTATTAACTGAGCTACTGGCCCCTATAGGAACAACCCATCTTTGGTCTGGGTTCAGCTTATTACCGATACCTCCCGTTAAGCCACTCTTATAGAATGCTTGGGTTTCCTAGCCTGGCTTGGATCTTATACCATGTTGAGCTTTCATGGACCAGCCAGGGCTCAAACCTAGGACCTTCCATTTGTTGTTGAAGTGCTCTACTGAGTTACTGGCCCCAATAGTTACAACCCATCTTTGGTCCAGGTTTTTGGCTTATTACCAACATGTTTACACCCTGGGGCCCTCAACTAAATAATTTCTTATAGGTTCAAAATTAAGCATTTGTGTTTACATTAGATGATTTCCTTCTTGATCCAAAATTTCTCTCGTACATTTCTTTTTAATTTTCCGAATCCTTACCTCGTTTGAGTGGGTTTTAGTTTCCACCCAACACCTTTTTCCCTTTTTCGCAAGTAGAAGAAAAGTATTCTAGTTTTTGATTGTCATTGCCGAAAACTTGTGGGACTTCCAATTCAATTTGTTGTAATTGTGAGCCCTTCAATGATTTTAACTCAAGGTTTTCAATAAGAGAGAGACATATCTACTTGAATAGAAATACATATCTACTTGGACACATATGTAGACATAAATGCTAGCTTCTCCTTTCTTAAGATTCTCAAGGAATTTCCAAAATTTGAAAGTATTAACAAATCCAAGTATTCCATTGGAAGATTATAAAGGCAAACCACAATAGGGCTTTCAAGATTTTATGGTTGATCAGATGAAAATTGGTTATCCAACCTTGATGATATGATCTCATCCCATGCACCTGTAATGTCCCCTTTTCGCTCTAGTTTGTTTTGGGGACTGTTGGCCAATTTTGAGACCCGTTGGTCAGTCAGAGGCAAAAATTAGGGTATCCTTTTTTCTAGGAGGATGCTTTGGTGGCTTACATGTTGGAATTTTACAGTTCTAACTTTGGATTCTTTCTGGGTTTTCAGAGAGCTTCGCGATGGTGTGACATACAATTGAATTTGAGGACTTTTCTGAACTTACTATTTTTAGTAAGTGGGGGCAAGAACATCTTATTTTTCTGGGAGCCTTGTGGTGTGACATGCATGTTGGCATTTCTGATGTTCATGTTGTGATTGTCATTGATGGACACACACTTGCATTAAGATCCTCTTCATATGTGTGAGTTAGAGCAAAACCGGTATTTGTTCCAACCGGTATGTTGTATTATAGTCTTTAGACTATTGATGTTTTGCAGAATGTGTTTACCGGTCTGAAGCGGCATGTCGACCCCAAGCGGTTCGTGGATACCAAGCGGTACGAGGGATTAAAGCGGCATAACACATTTTTACCAGTCTTCATTTTGACAAACTGGCAACCGGTATTTTGTATGAATCGGTAATACTCTGTGATGAGTTACCAATCGGCATCTTGTGATGAGTTACCATCCACCTATCGTTTGACAGTGTCGACTCTCTGGCGGTGCTTTTTGTGTCGTGTTACCAGATATGTCCAGATGCATTGAACCTAGGAAATTGTATTGTAATCCTATTGGACCTACATGAAATCAGATTCCTTTATAAGGACATCATGTCTAGGATTCTAAGGTTGTTGTTGTTGAGGTTGATGTTGTTGCTAGGGTTCAAGGTAACTGAAGAGTTAGAGAGAGTATGAATGTGTAGAAGACTGAAGTAATGCTGTAATGCATTAAGATCGAGCTATCAAGGATCTAACCAAGCAATCTGTGCTATTTGCTAGATCACTCACTTGTTGATTATTCACATCTTCGACAAGTCTGTAGCCCTTAACCGGGTAGGCCCAAAAGCCTCTTGTAAATCCTCTAACAAGGTGGTTCACATCTGTGGATCTAAAATCCTCTAGCAAGGTAGTCTTTAATCGGACTTATCTCCTAACAGAAATTGAGATTCCTAACAGGACCTGTTCTAGTAAAGAACGTTGTAAGACCTTAACCGGTCTGGTTTCTATTCTGCAGATAGTTACTTGTGAGTTCCATCTCACCGTGGTTTTTCCCATTTGGGTTTCCATGTCAAAATCTCGTGTTATGGTGTTTGTGCTTCTGTGGGTGAATGCATTATTAGCTATTTGGTTTGCATGTTTGTTAACCGGTTTGTCTGCTAAATTGTTTTACTGGTTTATTGTCAGTCTGACAAAGTGTTTAAGTGCAAAGATTTTTGGCATACTAATTCACCCCCCCCTCTTAGTATTCATCAATTGGTATCAAAGCCTACCTTTCTATAAGTTTAACCAGTTGGAAAGAGATATGGGGGAATACACCTTGAGGGAACTTACTCAACGGCTCACTCAGTCTGAGCAAGCCTATGATGATCTTATGGTCAAATACAAGGCATCTCAAGCAAAAAGGAGAGAACATGCAGAAAAGCTAATGGAGCTATTTGAAAATAGTTCTGCAGATGAAGCAGACATGGAAGCCCTAATTGCAAAAGTAAACAAGTTGAATGAATCAAACTCCAACCTGAGAAAGGAGTTGGAAGGACTGACTATCCGGATGTGTCAAGAGCTTGAGAACCGGAGGAAAGCTGAAAATCTGATGAAAGAAAGAGATCATGAGATCTCCAAGTTGAAACAAGAGATCAGTGCCCTAACTGCTCAACTCCATGCTAGCAAAGTGGAAAAGGACGACATGCAAGGTGAACTGAACAGTGCCATCTCTGAGAATGAAAACCTGATGGAAGCAAATGCTGCTATTTCCAAAGAACTCTCTGAGTCAAAGGAAATACTTGCTAAGTTCAACAAGAGTACTGTCAAGCTTGAGCAAAAGCTTGAATCTGCCAAACCGGTCAAGAATACCAATGGACTTGGTTATTCCGGTCATGAGGAAGGTGAGACCTCTGGTACAAATGCTGGAGCATCAAAGAAACAACCGGCATCAAAGGATAAAGGTAAGCAAAAGTTTAAACCTGTTTGCTTTAATTGTCTTAAAGGACATACTGCAAATGTGTGTAGGAGTAAGGCTTACAACAATTTTCCTTATTTCCTAAATGATAAGCCTAGATCCTATAGATTCAATGGTAACTGTTATGCATGCAACAAGTATGGGCATAGAGCATTTGAATGTAGGTCTGTCATGAATGACACTGGAAGATATCCTCAGAGGACCCAAGGAGTTGGTCTCGAACCTTTTTTGAACTGGAATCACAACCGGTTTAATGTCTTCAATCATCAACCAAGAAGCGGTGGCTATCAAGCGGCAACCGGATGGAGAGCAAATTGTATGATCTGTCATGGTCATGGTCACACTGGTGCAACATGCAAAAGGAAGAATGGAAACATGAACAATGGACCTTGGAGAGCACCTGGATTGGTCTACTATCTTTGCAACAAACCGGGTCACATTGCCAGACTCTGTAGATCAAGAAAGAACATATCTGATGATATACCGGTCACTCCGGAAGGAGACATTGATGTTAACACCGTTCAAGCGGATATGAACAAAACTTGGAAGAAGAAACCAGTGGTGTTACAAGAGGAATTGGTTTCTGCACCTAGTGTGGAAATATCGGAACCGGCAAACTAAGCCTCAGAAAAGCTTAGGGGGAGCAAACGGCGAAATGTTTCGAACCCCTAGTTTACACCAGTAAAAGCCCTTAACCGGTATGTGATACCTGTCGCTTGGCAGAAGACCGGAAACGGTAAAAAGGCAAATTAGGGTTTACACCCTAATAGAGGAGCATTAATGGCGGTAGGTGAGAGATATGTTTAAAGGCATTTTTCAAATCATTTCTCACTATCTGTTTTCGAGCGAAGAAAAGTTTTTCAAAGAGCAGAGCGACGGAAAGGCGATTTGAGTTGAGATCTTGAGAAATTGACAAACCGCGAAGGAGATTCAAATTCAAACTGCAAACGGTCAAGTGGAGAACACAAAGCGGTGATTCAGCAACTGACGGAGTGTGGAGTGAAGGAGAATCGGAAAGCCCTAAATTCACGTGTTTTAAAAAAAAGGTATTTCTCGATGTTCTTAAAGTTTCTATCATGGCTTCCGCATCTCATACCAGTTCTAGTGCATCTATTGAATCTGAAAGTTTTATTCAACGAAAGTCCAAGTATAATGCTCTATCACAAGTTCCAACTGGTGTGATAGTAGAAGAGGGAATTTCTGACTACATAGACTGCAAGATTGAAGACCTAGGGTCTCTAGCTATCCACTCTAGTTAGGTTTGTTTTGTGGCAAGGATAAGAAAATCAAACCGGAGTATAATATCTTGGAGAAGAAGAAACTCCAGAATGCTGTCTACTTCTTGGAAGATTTTACAGAAGATCACATAAGGATCATTTTGAGCAAAGTCCACGGTGACAAGATGTACCTGGAGAGGACGCATGATATTACGCCGCAGGCAATTCATGCAGTCACCGGTTTCTGCAACACAGGGGAAGTGCCAGCCCTAAGGACAATAAGCAAAACTAAAATGACAAGGCTCACCGGTTCAGTGAGCGACTCACGAGGCATGACAGTCAACTCCATCAAGGATGATCTAGTTAAGTATGCCTGCATGGTGATAGGCTACCGGACATTCTCTGCCAGTAGAATTAACTCTGTATCTGCTGTAGCGGTAAATGCCGCTTACCGGATGATTAAGGAGGACGCATCATTTGACCTGTGCACCGGTATGCAGAGGCAACTCCTGTCAAACCTGAAGTCGATCAAACAGGATAATGCACAAAGGTTTAAGTTCGGACAACTACTGGTCGGGTTGTTCTTTTATTTTTAAGGATACTTTCCAAGAGTAGGAGATGTCCAGTGGTCTCCTGACCAACCGGTAACCAAGCAAATCAAGGAGAGCATTCAAGCAATTGGAACCGGTTACCCTGATGTTCTGAACAAGTATTTTGATGAGTTCAGACGAAAAATGAGCCAAAGGATGAGGATCTCAGGTGATATCGTCAAGAAATATGAAGATGACATCTGCTTCACCATCCAAGTAGATAAATGCATAATGGAGGCTGTTGAGCCTAGACAGGAAGAAGTAGAGCCAATGGGCTATGAGGTGATGTACGATATGCTGGAAGGGTATGCCTCTACCCTTATTGCCTCACTGCTTGATCCTAAGGCGAAGAGAACCGGCACCTACCTAGAGAGGATAGCACCGGTTGAGGAACCACCAGCAATGAAAGAAAAGGAACCGACAGTGAAGAAGGCAAAGGCAGTGCCTATAGCATCTGCACCGGTTACTACTGGAACTCCAAAAGTGACCAAGCGGTCACCAGCCAAGAGGAAACCGGAAGCTGCATTGGCTAAAGTGTTCCAGAGAAAGAGGAAGACAAGGAACACCTCTCCAGACTCAGAAGAAACCTTGTCTGAGGAAAAGCCAAAGAAAACACGTCAAGCAAAGAGGAAGACAAAGGATGAACCAGCATCATCTGCACTAGTAAATATAGATATCTCTTCCTATAAACCTTTGACACATTTTCAAAGAACAATAAAGAATATTAGGAGAAAAGTGCTAAATGACTTACTTGAGTGTTTTGATGACTTCAATGAGGATGAAAAGGAAGCGGTTGAAAAGGAAATAATTCAGTATTTATGACCGGTCGCCCTCAAAGATCAAATCTCAGACACCAGATTCTCTATATATGTCATTAGATAATAGATGGCGAATTGCCATAGAGAAAGAACAGGAAATTAGGGAGAAGGTTTTTGCACAGTACTTTCCCGACCTGTCAAATTCTGAGTTGTATGATGTTATTGACCAAAACAAAGGACTCTTCTTCACTAGAAAAAGAAGACTCTGGCTGTTAGAAGGTAGAGTTGCTGATGTCGAAAAAGACACCCATTTGTATATGAAAACAGCTGTCCAGACTCACAAAGTGCGTCTCGCCAACCGGCAAGCTGAGAAAGAACCGGTTATATCCAAACCGGATGAAGCATTTGATGATGAAGGAAATCTGGTTGTTGAACCAATCGACACCATTGATGTCGATGCTTTGGATGCTGAGGATGTTACCCAAGAGATACCATTTGAGGCAATAGGACATGAGCATCAGGCTAAACAGGAGAAGAAAGCCGAGGATAGAAAGGAAGCGGCGAAGGAAGAGGCCGAGAAGCGGAAAAATGAAGAAGAGAAGCGGAAAAAGGATGAAGAGGAGAAAAAGAAGAAAGATGAAGAGGAGAAGAAGAAGAAGGAAGAAGAAGAAAAGAAGAAAAAGGATGAAGAGGAGAAAAAGAAGAAGGAAGAAGAAGAAAAGAAGAAAAAGTATGAAGAGGAGAAAAAGAAGAAAGATGAAGAAGAGAAAAAGGAGGAGGAAGCAAAGAGGAAAAAGAAGGAAGAAGAAGATAAGGAACAAGAGAAGACAAAGGAAGCAGAAAAGAAAAAGGCTGAGGAAGACAAGTAAGCAGAGAAGAGGAGAGAAGCGGAGAAGAAGAAAGCGGAAGAGGACAAGGTAGGAGAAGCGGCGAAGAGCACCCAGATGGAGACTCCGAAGACAACCGAGAGTCAAGCTAAACCGGCTGATCTCACCAGTCTTATAGATCTCCAGTCTGCAAGTGAAACGGAGCTAATGCAGAGCATCAAGGTAGCTCAAGAGCGCCTTGAAATCATTCGACGGAAGAAGGAGCAGGATGTAATCCAAGCAGCTGTGGATACGCTTACCGGTTTGATAGTCGGTACAACTCTTCCAAACACCGATTCATCACTAGCTAGATTTAAGCTCCTATGCACAGTAGTAGATGATCAGGTGCAGAGCCTTGAAGAGGCAGCAGAGGCTAATGTCAAGAAGGAGCATCAAAAAGCTCTTAATATAGCTCTGGCAAAGAAGTTGAATGAGCTCCGGACTGAACTGAAGAAAGAACAAAAGGATATAAGGGATGCTTTGGATGAGGGAAATCTGCTACTTAGCAAAATCTGTCAACCCCATATGTTCTATGATGATGTGCTAGCTCAGAAGCAAAAGCTTCAAACAGACTTACAGTCCTACATGAGCACATTCAAGATGCCTTATGATTCCTTTGCAACTTATGGGCAAACCGTTCACCAGTTTCACATCCAGTCAGCCAAAATGGAGCAAGAGATCAGCACACGGTCTAGAGATTTGCAGGAGCTACAATTGGTTCTACTCCCATGTCAGCAAATTCTTCAGAAGTGTTATCTGAACCTGGATGCCTTGACAGTTACACAGGAGATGAACACAGTTGATGCCATGGAAGAACAGGTCTCCCAGATGCAAACAAAGAAAGAAGTAGCCACATCCCTACTTGAGTCCTGGTCTCTATCGATGAAACAATTCTTGCAGGACTATAAATCTGTTTTTGACAAGTATTATCCCTTGTTGTCATAAACTTTTATTATTTTAATATCAAATGGAAACAGGGTTGTTCAGCGGCACTTTGTCATTGTTGGCAAAGGGGAGAAGTATCTAGATTTAAAATTTTGCTATATGCTTTGATATATGCTCTGATATCTCAATGTTTATGCTCTATATGCAAAATTGTTATACATCGTATTATTAAAGGGATAGTGTATATGCTTAGGGGGAGCAATTTTGCTAATGGCATGTTTTTGTTGTAAAACACTTGGATGTCAAAATTTTATTTTCCTAAGTGTTGCCATCAATGCCAAAGGGGGAGATTGTTGGCATTTCTAATGTTCATGTTGTGATTGTCATTGATGGACACACACTTGCATTAAGATCCTCTTCATATGTGTGAGTTAGAGCACAACCGATATTTGTTCCAACCGGTATGTTGTATTATAGTCTTTAGACTATTGATGTTTTGCAGAATGTGTTTACCGGTTTGAAGCAGCATGTTGACCCCAAGTGGTTCGTGGATACCAAGCGGTACGAGGGATTAAAGCGGCATAACACATTTTTACCAGTCTTCATTTTGACAAACCAGCAACCGATATTTTTTATGAACCGGTAATACTCTGTGATGAGTTACCAATCGGCATCTTGTGATGAGTTACCATCCACCGATCGTTTGACGGTGCCGACTCTCTGATGGTGCTTTTTGTGTTGTGTTACCAGATATGTCCAGATGCATTGAACCTAGGAAATTGTATTGTAATCCTATTGGACCTACATGAAATCAGATTCCTTTATAAGGACATCATGTCTAGGATTCTAAGGTTGTTGTTGTTGAGGTTGATGTTGTTGCTAGGGTTCAAGGTAACTGAAGAGTTAGAGAGAGTATGAATTTGTAGAAGACTGAAGTAATGCTGTAATGCATTAAGATCGAGCTATCAAGGATCTAACCAAGCAATCTGTGCTATTTGCTAGATCACTCACTTGTTGATTATTCACATCTTCGACAAGTCCGTAGCCCTTAACCAGGTAGGCCCAAAAGCCTCTTGTAAATCCTCTAACAAGGTGGTTCACATCTGTGGATCTAAAATCCTCTAGCAAGGTAGTCTTTAATCGAACTTATCTCCTAACAGAGATTGAGATTCCTAACAGGATCTGTTCTGGTCTGGTTTGTATTCTGCAGATAGTTACTTGTGAGTTCCATCTCACCGTGGTTTTTCCCATTTGGGTTTCCACGTCAAAATCTCTTAGTGTTATGGTGTTTGTGCTTCTGTGGGTGAATGCATTATTAGCTATTTGGTTTGCATGTTTGTTAACCGGTTTGTCTGCTAAATTGTTTTACCGGTTTACTGTCAGTCTGGCAAAGTGTTTAAGTGCAAAGATTTTTGGCATACTAATTCACCCCCCCCTCTTAGTATTCATCAATGCAAACGAATCTGAAGACTTTTCCGGACTTACTATTTTTAGTAAGTTGTGACGGCTGCTCGGAATGTGGTTGAAATGCATTTGAACACACTTAACTATTTTTATCAGTATGCTATTTATAGTAAGTACTATTTTTGGCAGGTTTCGGTGGTCTAGTTCAGAGGCTATTTCTGGCAGTGCAATTTTCAGTATTTTTGGGCTTTCAGCTCACTTTGGCAATTGTTCAGTACATGGAAAAAGTATTTTGAATATTTTTTAATGCCCTCCCTTGGCCTAGGTGTATGACTTATGTATTTTTGGTTATGACTTAAGGGGACGACTTGAGGTAATAAAGTATTATTTTATATAAGGTTTGGGTGATTTATTGTTGAGGGAAAATATTTTATAAAGTGAAATATTAATAAGGCAAGATGGACGCCTTATGGAGAAACAAGTTAATTTTATAATATATTTCATTTATCTACCTTGGGCACCACATTATTATTTTATTGTCATTTTTATAAAGTATATTCGCTTCTATGTGAAGGTTGAGTTGGAAAGGAAGGGAAATGAAATGTAATTTCAAAATAATGTGAAGTGAATGTGCATTTGGGTTTGGCGTCCATTTGGAGGAAATGTGAATTTGAATTTGGAGACTTAGAGTCTATAAATAAGAGTGCTGGGCTCTTGTTTTGGTATCCATGAATGTTTGATAACAAAGTACTGCTGAATTGATTTCAGAGTCTTGGCTTCGGGGTTGTGTGCCCTTCTAGCTCATCTTCAGTTTCGAGTTTGAAATATAACTCCTAGCAGACAGAGTGATCTCATTCAGAGATTACCAGTGGATTTCAAGAAGTTTGGTGTGATAACTTGGTGAAGAAACCTTACAGCTGATCCGCTTTTCGAATTTTGTGGGTATGGATTCAAAAGTTTTGTATGCTCTTGGCGCCCATTTGTTCAGACTTTGGTGGATTTTGGTAGAGTGGTTGATTTCATAT
The DNA here is from genome assembly GCF_030272615.1 of Cryptomeria japonica. NCBI lineage: Eukaryota > Viridiplantae > Streptophyta > Pinopsida > Cupressales > Cupressaceae > Cryptomeria > Cryptomeria japonica. The sequence goes on from NC_081414.1 coordinate 490,691,519, forward strand.
TTCAAATCGAACTTGCTGCTGTTTGCCCTAGTTCGATTTTCTGTTTTGGAGTGTTCCCTTGCTAAGACCCCTTTGGTGGCGTGTTTCCTTGTCCCTCCTTGGCCGCCTAGCTTTTGTGCTTCATCTACACTTCACTGGAGCTCATTCAGAGGTGTTTTGATGGGCTTCACAGTGCTGCTGGTCTGATTTTTGGTAATGCTGATATGCTATATCAGATTTGGTAAAGTGTTCTTTTTGGCTTGTGTTTTCCAGTATTCTTGTTTGGGGCTTCTTGGAGTACTTCTTGCATCCATTAGAGGTTAGAGCTTCAATGTACTGACGGTATCTTGCAGAGTTTGCTTATTGCAAGACTGTATTCAACAGTCCATTTTCATACTGCATTATACTTCCTTGTATTGCCCATTGCATAAGTGGAAGAGGCTGGCTTCGCCACCTATCTCTATTTCATTTTGTATTCCTGTCCTCCCACTGAATAAGTGGTTGAGTGATTGTCTTTATTCAATTTTAGTTTTCTTGGATTTGTAACTGGCTGGTTACTAAGTCACAAAATACGGCGATTTTCAAGGATGAGGTTGGAATTTAATTGAATTTCAAACATTTATAAAAAAATCGTTCAAATTCGACCATTAATTCGTACGGACAAGGACTACATTTTTTTTTACTGAAGGAAAAATCTGAGAAGCATTTTTTTAGGGTTTCTGAGTCTACGGCGGGTCTGCGGCAACGATTTCTAAGTCTACGGCGGGTTCTTTGTGTTTGTGGCAGGTTATCTCTGTGTTTGCTGGCGCTATCGTGCGTACCTCCTCCATCATTGCCGTGCATACCTCCTCCATCGTTGCCAACAACCGTGTTTAGGAAGGCTTCTTCAATTATTAATGTTTTGGTTTGCCCGACGGTATTCATATAATGTTTTGGTTTGCCCCAATTTTTAATGTTTAATGTTTTGTTTAATGTTTTGGTATTCATATAATCTGTATTCAGTATTGCCCAACAATATAATGACTTCAAATCTATAATGTTAAGCAATGTTAAGCAATTATATAATGTTAAGCAATTACATAATGACAATATAATGTTTTGTTTAATGTTTTTATAATGTATTTACAATGTAAAGCAATTATATAATGATAATATAATGTTTTGTTTAATGATTTCACATGTTTCTTATATAATGATAATATAATGTTTTGTTAAATGATTTCACATGTTTCTTATGGTTTATATTTTATAAATGTGTCATCTTTTTATAATGACTTCAGCAATGTTATGCTATTTTGATAGTTTATAAGAAGTATACATATATTTAAAAATAAACGAAATTATATAAGGCGAATTTTATCCGATTTTTTTTTTCCAATTTTTCCCTTGCCGAATTTCATCCGAATTTCTTGGCTGTCGAATTTGAATTCGAACCTTGTGACTTAGGCTGGTTATACCGCCAAGTAGTTGTTAATTTCCAGCATTTCTCTATCTTGCTGAAAAGTGGAAGTGGCTGGTCTAATCACCAATATGTATTGCTCTCAGTATTTCATTTTGCTAACGCTAATGGGTGAAATTATTGTATTGAAAAATTGAAAAAAAACTAAGTGGGACATTTCAGCACCATCCCAGTTTTGTTGGCTAGACTTTTTTTTTGCTTCTATATCTACGCACTCAATCATGAAGGAACCTTTTGGGAGTGACAACACAAAACTTTGTATTCCAAGTACCATTTATCCATTTCCTAATTTTCTCATTGGGAGATTAGTAATTAGTAAATTGTGGAAAAAAGCTTAATTAAAGCATATAGATCATTCTAGATTTGTGTCCTCTAGATTTATTGCAGATGACACTACACTATCTAGTATAATATCCAGTTTAGGATTTATGAAAAGAATTCAATTTTTTTTTTGTTGCAAAAATAAATAAAATATTTAAAAAGTTATACACATTTATAACAATGTTCCATAGAGATGTCCTTGGGGATTGGGATAACATCCCAAATGTCCAAGGGACTCGGGGACTTGGAGAGGATGTCCTATTTTTTCAAGATTGAGCAAAAATAAAAAGGTAACTTTTTAAAGGGGAAAAAATGCTAAAAATTGTAGTGTAGAGAGTTGGAGTCAATACAGACTGGGCAAGCCATTTTTTGCCTCAGACTTAAATAGAGACGATACACCTTGATCTGACATGGATATTTGATCCAAACATATCCATAAATGAGCTTATATTTGCACCATATCCAATACATTTGGATAATGGCATCACACTATCTAGTGTCATATCCGATTTAGGATTTATGAAGAGGATTCAATTTGTGAAAATAAATAAAATATTAAAAAAATTATGCACCCATTTACACAATGTTTCATAGAGATGTGTCCTTGGGGATTGGAATTACATCCTGAATGTCCAAGGGGCTTGGAAACTTTGGAGAGGAGGCCTCCTTTTTTCAAGATTGCACAACCTACTTCATTTAGTGCATAACAGGTAACATTTTAAGGGGTAAAAAGTGCTAAAGCCCATAGTGTAGAGACTTGAAGTCAACATATACTTAGCAAGCCATTTTCTGCCTAAGACTCAAATTCAGCTCTAAAACCTGGCACAAACTCATGAAACTCAGCAAATTGAAAAACATTGAAAACTAACAAATTTAAGGGAAAAAATAAATATCTTGCATCTTCTTTTCAAATAACTTTTAATAGAAACATAAACTAATTAACTAGATCTATCATACACATGTTTAGACAATAAAATAAATAAAAAGTGCATCAAATTTTATACTTGAACCCCAATACAAAACAAAATCTGTTTTAATATACTTAATATTGCTTTTTGTAGACTAATCAGTGGATTTCAAAATCCATGTACATGTACTGGAAAAACTAAAAATATACATATAAAAGTCAAACCAATCTTGAGAGGAGACACATCTTCCAACATTAGCTCCAAGCTGTTGGATCCTGTGCCTATGAGTATATCAAAGAAGCAGCTGCAACCATTATATTTGCAGAAGAGCTAGCTTCATTCTTTTGGAAAACTTCGTTGTCTCTAGCTGCATGGCTTAAAGATCCTCCACCCCCATTGATACAAGATCCACCTCCCAATCAGCCTATTCAACCCATGCATGAAGATTTTCAACTGACCTGCACTTGATGCTTGAAGTTGGAAGTTGGAAATGTGTCACTCAAATCCAATGCCTTATATCAGCTCTTCGACTCAATCCCTTATTAGCTGAACCCTATGAGCTCCTTTGAAGATAAAAAAGTTATCCAACTAGAGTGAAAACAGTTTTAAATAAATAGGCTGGACTTGGCTGGTCTGTGAGTCTGACCCACTGAAACGCTGGGGTTACCTTGGACCCAGACTCATGAGTTTGGGCGAGAACCTGACGAGATGCATACTGTTCTAAAGACTCTGAGAATCTGAAAGGGGGAGTGTTGTCATTGCAAACTTATCACATCACATGGTATTTAGTTATAAAAATTTCTGCTGCTTTTAGTTTGTTATGGTTATTTTAACAGCTATTCTCGCACACATGAAAATTCAAGAAAATTTTTGCTCTCCTTAACCTTGTCCCCACATCCCACAATCCCAGAAACTTGGAGAAACACTGGATGTATATCTATCACTAAAGACAAACATATTATAGCAAAATAAATATTATAAATTAAATTATAAAATCCCCTATATGGACATACATAAATATTCTTGAAGTTATATATATTTATATATATATTCCTATATATATTCCAATAGTTGTCATACCTAGCCATATCTATGTCAGGGGATCTTGAAAATTTGTCGCATCCATATTTGATACCTTATCCGTTTCCATGCAACTTAGAATATACATATATACATGTGTATATGTGTGTGTGTGTGCACATGGGCGTGCATGCATGTGCATGTTTGTGTGTGTATCCGTTTCCACGCAACTTCAATATATATATACGTGTCTAAATGTGTATATGTGTGTGTGCGCGCATGTGTGTGCGTGTGCATGTGCATGTGTTTTTGTGCATGTGCATGTGTGTTTGTACATGTGTGTGTGTGCGTGCATGTGTGTTTGTACATGTGTGTGTGTGTGTGTGTGTGTGTGTGTGGGTGTGTTTGTGTGTGTGTGTGTGCGCGTGCGCGCTCGTGTGCTTGTGTGCATTGTATTTCTGTTTTTTGCAACAAGTTTTACTATGCCACTCTGTGTGTGTGTGCGCTTGTGTGCATCGGATTTCTGTTTTTTGCAACAAGTTTTACTATGCCACGTAATTCATTATTTGCATTAGTTTCAGAAGTGATACGGTATTGTAGTCTCTTTGGTCATTGGGTTCTACCACATTAACTTTATTCTTTGCAATTTCGCTCCTTTTTTTTGTCTAATTCGTGCAAACATAACCTATTTTGTGCAAGCATTGGTTTCGTCATCCTAAGTGATCTTTATAGATCTAAAGCTCCTCTTGCTCATGTAGTTCCATAACTCTTAAATTTTAGGCAACGAGAACCAGACCACCTTATTAGGCTTGGGTTTCTTCCTATTGTCATTCTTAGAAATGATCTCTGTACTTTGTTTAGTTCTCCTCAAGCTTTTTTACCGTCCTTGGCATGTCAATTATTTATTATATTAGAACTTTGGACCTCAGATCTTTGTTAAGACTAATGACAATCAAAATGGTGAGTCCAGACTGATTCCTAGACCAATGGTTTCTGTTAATTGCTTTTGATTCCTGTTAGTGGTATAATTTTATCAATCCATCAGTCTCTAAGACATTCCTTGGGATGATCCTTGTTCAGATCCTGCCTTCATGATTCAGTAGCTTGCAACCTTGCGCAACTGGTCTCTTCTCTGGAAGCAGCATTTGTCACTGGTGTCAATCTTTGAATTATCGTGATTTCCTTTGCCAGCTTGCTCTTCATGCCATACTTATTACAACTCTTTTGAGTCTTATTCAGCCAAAGCAGGAGAGAGTATTATCTCTGGAATGCCCTCATGACAATTTCTGTCCAACTTATTGCAGGATCCAGACAAGGATTTATGCCTGGATTGTGTGGGAAATCTTGTTCTGTGGTAAATCCACTCTGCATATCTTTGTCCTGGAAGCGAGCATATCCAATTACTAATGTGCTTTGCATGTCTCCATGAAAATGCCATTGTTCTATGTTCTTTAGTTCTCTTCATTACTCTATGCAATCCAAACACATTTCTTTGACAAGCCTGATACTTGGGCACTCTTTCTAAAATAACAAGCTCAATGTGTCTTTTGACTCTTTTCAAACAGTATCGCTTCGTTTTACCCATTATTTGTCTAGGCATTTTGGGTTCAATATTTCTTCTGATATGTGATCCCTACCCTTGCCTTGATGGTACTGGCTCAATGTGGTTAAATTACAGAGGTAATACTGTTGCTTGCAGTTGGTCAATGCTGGTTTGATATTTCTGTTTTTTGGAGTCAATACATTTATAGCTATGCTTCAACGTTACATTAATGTATTTGTTTGCAAGTACACGATAGATAAAAGGTGATGTGATATAATATTATGATATGTAAGAAAAACTGACCCATAGAGAACAAATATTAATCTGTCTAATTGGTAACCTTTGAGGGAAATATAGCTGGTTTGGGAGGTAAATGAAAATATTAGACAATTTGATTGTGGGATATTTCTTTGGAGAGCTATAGAAGCGGAAGAGCTGTGCAACTTGAGAAGCTAAGTGATCATTAATAAAGCATTCGTTGCAGGTGGATCAGCATAAAGTTGGTTTCCTCATGAGCATTGTCATGAGGCTGAAGTTAAAGGTACACAATTACAAAAATATTTGGATAAAGTCCCCTTTTCCGTGCATGGGCCTCCCATCCACCATATCCCTTTCACGGTGGCTATGCTGGGACCTAGAAAGTCCTTATTATCTTTTTCTTAGCTTGTCATAGCTCCTTTTGAGGATACAAATAAAATTAGGGAATGAATAACAGATTTAGCCTAGGAAATAATAAATTTCAATGCTGATAATATTGTTTATTTGGAGATTTCTTTTCCAATCTACATATATTTTTTACTTCAAGAAACATTTTCCCATCTGCTATGTTTGCTTCAAGAATGATTTCCGAATCTGCTATGTTTTCTTCAAGATAGAATCTCCAAGAGTTAATATCTATCTGTCATGAAAGAGAGATCTGCTGATCAATCAGTTTGAAATAGATTTTAATTTGAATTGGTGTGGTTATTATCCTCTATAGTTTGTTGGAACTTACATTATGGCTGCACAAAAAACCTTGCTTTGTATGAAGAAGTTAAGAACTTAAACGTTTTCACTATTTTGTATCTTTAAGTGCCATCCTGCAGATTAATTAATGGTCATACCAATGTTATTTGAAATCGTTCTCTTTTTGAGTGTTTTATGTATGATTATCTGCGGCACTCTTTCTCAAGTGGGGCAGAATAATTGCTAATTGAAGGCAAGGGCAGATGCTTTGTGATAGGGAGTGCCAAAGAGGTTTGGTAGTATATAAAAAGCTGCTTACAGACCAAAGAAGAGGAAAAGATTACAGACAAGGATATTATGAAGCTGATCTAAGTTTGTTTTTGGTTTTTTATGTTTTATTTTCTTCTGGTAGAGTTCTGAAATTACTTTTCATTTTACTATTAGGGTGACTTATTGGCTGTTGCTGGAGGAGGCAGTGCTTCTGTGAAGCTATGGGATACTGCTACATGGCGGACAGATGTTTCTCTTGCAGTTCCCAGAGGAGAGGGTGCCAATGGAAAGTCATCAGACAAGTCTGGAGGAAAATTTGTTCTGGCTGTTGCATGGAGCTCTGATGGCAGAAGACTTGCATGCAGCACAATGGATGGAACGATAGCTGTGTTTGATGTGGCACGTGGCAAATTTTTATACAATTTGGAGGGTCACTATATGCCTGTGCGATCTCTTGTGTTTTCTCCCACTAATTCACGGATCCTATACACTGCTTCAGATGATACACATATTCACTGCTATGATGTAGAAAACAAGAGCCTCATCTGTGCCATGTCTGGACATACAAATTGGGTTCTGAGCATTGATGTGAGTCCCGATGGTCAAGCCATTGCCTCCGGATCTAGTGACAGGACAGTTAGACTTTGGGACCTTTCCATGAGGGCGTCTGTTCAAACAATGACCAACCATACTGATCAAGTGTGGGGTGTAGCATTTCGTCCACCTGGGGCTCAAGATGTGAGAACAGGCAGACTTGCAAGTGTTTCTGATGACAAAAGCATATCATTGTATGACTTCACTTGAGCTTTGTTGTCTGCAGGTTTTTGAGGGTTTTGGTCTTTTAATGTGATCTTTATGATTTCTGTTTGTCTACCCAGTTAATGGTTGAGCCCATGACTTCTACTTCCACCTTAGAGAAAATGGTTTTTTTTGTAAATTTATGTCACATTGCATAAAGTATCTTGCTCATCCTTCATTGATCTCAGTTACAATTTATAAGCTTCTTACAAAAGTCTGGAATTGATTTTTCAGAGGACAGAAAAATTACAGATTCCATTATTCAGCCTAATGAAGAATATGAAATATGTTTTCCAGAAATACTTAACACTATTGGACTTTTCAGGGTTTATCTTTTTTGGTCTAGATTGGTGGTACAATATAATTAGTATGACCTGTTTTTTTCAAGTTTTTACCATTTTTCCTGAACAGGGGACAGCCACACTACCAATCCCTTGAACTGTAGATGAACAATATTCATTACACTTCCAAGGGAGGTCAATTTCATTTTGTATGTTGTTTGTAAGAGTGGTCCATAACTGACGGATGGCTATTAGCTGCTACCCTTCAAGATGGTCTATTTTTGGCAAATCTTGGCTACTTAGTTACTAACTCTCTCATAACTGTTGAGCTTCATCTTTCTTATTTTTGTCATGCATTTCAACAGTTGATTCTATTATGCTTATTCCTAGCTTTGATAAACTGCAGTTTCAAAAGTTCTTTGCTCTTGGTGGTACGAGTGTCAGCTTTCTTACAGTTGGACAAATATTGTTTTCTGAAATTTTCATTTACTATTGATAAAGAGAATGATTTCCAAGTTTAATGGGTTTTGGAATTGAATGCCACATGTATACTTGTCACAACCAGCAATGACTTGCTCCCCTGACTATAATACTCCTTTACATCCACTAAAGAATTTTGCTACTGGATACAGTCAGTATATGGAACAGATAAGGATCATAAGTCGTTGTGGAAGAGCCCTTGCAACTTCACAAGCAGTAATGAATTGCTACCCTAACTGTACTACTTTGTTCCATCTACTAAAGAAGTCTGTCACTAGATGGCAGTCAATATATGAAACTGATAAAGGATCATGCGAGTGCTAGTGGAAGAAGCCTTGCAAACACTTAAAACAAGTAGAAGACTTCTAGTAAGGATAATAGATCTGGGGAGTCCAACATCATACTATACAACACATTAGGAGGATGGTGGTTGAGTCTAGCGAGTGTAGAAGCCATTTTCAAAACAATGGTGAAAATGTGCCACTCAATTAGATGTTTAACAGTGGTGGTGTTCACCTCCACCAGACATATTCATTTAGGTCATCTTCTGGAACATCTAGGTGTCAAACATTAAATGTTAAAAAAGAGTCCTCACCTCTACAAATCACTACGAAAAACCATAGTACTGGTGCAAGATACTGAAACTAAGCACATGGTTAGTTGATCATCATTTGTTCAGAGTCTTGCTGGAGATATGAGCAGCTAATCAAAATATCTAAGAGATGGAACTGAATGGGAGCAGCCAATAGATAACAAAAATATTCCATTTGTTGCAGGCTCTGTTATGTGCTATGCACATACACATCTAGCAAGGATTTGGACCATCCAGACCAAACATGACCTTTATACTACTACAACATAAGCTTCAGTCAGTAAAAAAGTCAGGGGAACAGAGGCCCTTAAGTTTAGTTTGGTGGAGAACCAAATGCTCAACTACTTGCATAGAAAACAGAGCAACCCAACGCCTTCTGAAAAGATGTCTCAAATAACATATATCAGAAAAAATAAACTTAGCGTCAAATCAGCAAATTATCCCCGAAAACTGCAAGACCACTGTAGAATAGGAGTATGGGTGGCTTGTAGCCTCGAGGTGGCACACCCAACCTGTGGAGGACAAGAGGTTGATCGAGCTACTTTGTTTTATTTACATAAGTTTTTCTCCAAAAAAATGTTGAATCGATAATAAAATTTGAAATTTATGACATACATTACTTTTATTATTTATATCATGTATAATTCATGAAGTAAATATAATTTAATATATTATACCTGTTATAATACAATATTTAATATAAAGTGAAGATACATTGTTCACACGTTAGGCATTGTATGTTAATAATATATCCAGAAAAGTACGTATATTTTATAATATATATAAAATATAAAGTCACATATAAGTATATAAATTTGAACAATATAGTATATATTTTATTATAAAATATGAAGTCACATATTAATATATGTAGAAGTTTACATAAGTTAAGACATACATTAAACATATTATATATTATTATTTTTCTTTGTGAGGCTGGGGGCCCACACCTTTTTATACTATGTAAGAAACGTAAGCATATCAGACCTATAAAGCTTAGATCAACTTGAAAATTTAGGGAGGCTAATCAAACCATGAGTTCATACTAATTAAAAGCACAGACAATCACATCTAGCATAACAATAGCTTATCTACTTCTATAATCTTTGGTCTGATGAAAGTGGGATTGAATAAACCATGTAGATGCTTGGTGAGACCTGCCTTGCGTATGAAGAATTTAGTTGCCTTAACTGGCATGTTCACATTGTGGCGATCCTGCTGGGGAATGATTTTGAAAGGAGCCACTAGCGAAATGACTTTTGGATTAAAAGTGTATTCTTCATCTTTGTCAGTCAATAGTTTTGTGTCTTACCCACCTTGCCACTAATTCATGAAACGTTCCATTGAAAGGTCATGGAATTCATTGCAATTGGGAAACCATTAACTCAACTACATTCCTAGTACTACATGAGCTTCTCCTAAATATATTGCTCGGCTAATGCAATCACCATTTGTCTGTCGTTGATTAAATCCAAGAGATTAGGAATGATCGTTGATGAGATGTTTGCATGAACTTATGCCCCTCGACACCCTCAATGGAAATATGTATCCAAGAGCTCTTTTATCATTGATTCAAATTCTCCTTGTATGATGAATACTTTACCAAGCCACAGGTCAAAAATTTCCCCTATAGAAGGATGTCTTTTTTGTCTCCAACCAAGCAAATTTTGGGCTCCATAACAAATGAAAGAGAGGCAACACATCAAAGGAAGCTGTGTTAGCATGAGCTAAAACCTTTTCCAGAACACACAGATTTTTGAGGTAACGTCACGACAAGAATTCATTTTTCTTTAACAAGCGATCTACATGTGTGATGTGCTAGCAAGATGTGACATGAGCTCATTCTTTATACAGTGATCAATAATCTTTAGCGAGGAAATAGTGTATCCCACCCCAAATGTAAGTGTAGCTTATGACGATTTCTTCTTTATTGTCATGGGTTTAATAACGTGATCAACCACTCTATTGGGCTCCATATAAAGTGTTGTAGGGTGAAGTATGCTACGGAATCTAGTAATGGATATGCCTCTCTTGTAATATTAGCATTTTTTCTCTGTTTGAGTGCAAACAATATGATGATCGAGTCTCCTTTCATAATAATGGAGTTAAAGTCACCATCTTCATAAGATTAAGAACTTAAACATTGAAATATAATGAAACTCGTTCAATCAATTAAGGTTTCTAAGACTATACATTTTCGAGTGCAAAAAAAAAGGAAGACTGATCTCTTCTAGATCATTTTTAACGTAAAATACATATCTTATTTTTTTTACAAGAATTTTACATTATATATATATATATATATATATTTTCAAACATCCCTTCAAGGATACTACCAAAATGAAACAATTATATGAACACAAATTTTCATTTCTCCACATAATATACTCCTCAACTACATCTCGACATAGGGTAGCCTCAACTACGTAGCCCATAACTTTGAGAGCTCGCCTAAGAATTGGGTACATATTTTTGATGCCTATAAACATGCACAAGAAAACACACACACACACACACACAACACAACACATAATTATAACTCAGGGATAATTTTCTCACAATAAGAACCATTACATGTTTCTTGAAGGAGAAAATAAGAGACCATTTCATGTTCTTGAAGGAGAAAATAAGAGCACTCCTTTGTGGTCAATTTGAAAATCTATTTATGCATGGAGTTTTCTCTATTACCAAGATCAATTCCTCTTTAATACAAATGCTAAGACATGCAAGGGCTAAACAATGGATTCACATAGCTAAAAGATCCCAAACTTTTAACATCATCTAAAATTCTAACATATTAGGTTTACAAATACTAAAAATATATACTGATATAATACATTTAATTTAAGCTTGCACTAAAACAAACATAAAAACCATTTTTCATTTTTTTTCCTTTTGGAAACATGTGAAAATATAAAAGGTATAAGGAGCCCATTTCATACTTCTAGCCAAAGCTGTGAAGAAAACATTTATTTTCTTGTTAATGTCTCCTAAAAGGCTCCAAAATCTCAAGTGTGCTCTCTAAATTCTACCACTTTAAAATACAAAAATGACCAAAAAAAACCTTTGAAGCCAAAGGGGAGGGTATATAAATGTTATCACTTCTTCCCATCCATTGGGATCAAGCCACCAGACAACCCAAAATTTGAGGCACTCAATCTCTTTACAAAGATTGAAGGAGCCTTACATACTCCATGTGAACCCACATGGATTAATTGGGTTCATCTTCCAAGACCAAGAGAAGTGGAGTGTAGTTCTTTCCACAAACACATTGGGAAGGCAAACAAGTTGACTTGGGAAATTTCACTCATCCCATACTCTTTCCAAGACCCCAAAAGCACACAAACCCACTTCTACACCCTAAACACCTCCCAAAATATCCTACCCCAAATACCACCCACAAGATTATAAAAATGCATAAAATAGGAAAAGGTATATTTCAAAATTACTTTAGATCTTAAATTGAAATTCTAAATTTAAGTTGAAAATAAACCATAATAAATACGAAGAACACCTTCCCTACTAAAATAATTAAATATACAAAGGGCTATATTATGAAAAATAACACAAGGTTAGCAAAAGAGTTCTAGTCACAAATGCCAAAGACAATTGGGGTCACAAGTTTACTCATGGTCAAATCTCATTGCTCCCTTGATTTGATTCTTAGATGAAATGATTGATCTTGTAAATTATCTAGTAGTGCCTCAAGGTCATATAATATGCAATGGAAATAGGTATGCATAGAAAAGACATATTTGAGATGCAAGATGCTTTTGGTATATATGCTACTTCTATTTGGACAGAACAAGTGAAATCTCAAAAGGTTTGAATGAGAATCTATGTATTCCTCTTCTAACTATACAAGATGTACAAATGATATATTTCTACACAATAGTATATGTGGGTTGCTAACTAGGGTACATGTAGATGATGACAAGTCTCCAATGTGTGGATGCATGTATGCGTACTGTCAAACCCATATGGTGCTAGTTGTTTTCTTGAAATATGTAGGGTATATGACATAATGTGTTGGATGCATATGGTGCCAATTATATATAATGTTTTATGGCATAGTGGCCTCCAAGTGACACATGTATAGAAGAATAACATGAGGACGACGATGTTTATGTGTCACACACAATTTGATTAGGTACCGACATGTGCAACCATGTGCAGGGCCATACTGTTTCTCATAAGAAAAGTTGCATACCTGCAACTTATGGCTATACATAGAGTTTTGTGAACCATGTTTACACAAAGATGTACAACAGTGGGTACATAAAGTGATGTTAAGTGTGTTGATGAAGTAGCATAATGCTACACTCACATCATCTCATAACATTATATCAATAATACAAGTCAAATAAGGGTATTGTAATGTTGGGAAAAATGAGCGAATGAGAGATCTAGAGGAAAGTTTTTCTTCCCTCCGAGGAGATGAAAGTTTCACTTCAGATTTCCCTTCAAACATTTTTCACACATTACATTAGAAGAGGGGAGAAAATGCACTGTATTCAACCTCCAGAGGAGGAGATTGAATTCTGAGTGATATAAGAATGGTAAGTTAATCCCCTCTTCTGGAATGAGATTTGAATTGATTGAATTGTGTATTTATGACCAAGTGAAAAAGCGACAAAGATCTGATTATAACTCGAGATAGAAGTGTAGGATGAAGCTGTGCACCCGGATCTAGCAATAATATGTCGAGACAAAGCTTCCCTGCGAATTTGAGAAAAAGTTGCTCGGACCGTGGCGAAAGTGTACATGGTCCTCCAAAAAATTTGCAAAACGAAAAGGGTTTTCCGCCTCTACAAATGAAGTCCAAATCCGAAATTACAGCTGCGCACCTGCAACCTACACACAGAAAAGAGAGGAAAAGGGGTTGGGATTGGGGGTTTGCCTTCAAGTCAAACCCTAGTTTTGGAATTAACCAAATGATGAAAGAAAGTACTTGCAAGTACATGTAAATGAAAGACTGAAATGTAAATCACCTCAAGGGAGGTTGTGATAGAATTGCTTGTATGAAGTTGAATGTTGAAATAAATCTCCCCTTCAATGGTTGAATCCTTGACTTCAATGCAACACCTAGCCTTGAAAGGAGACTTGAGATGCTCAATGCTTGAAAGGGATGCTTGAATGCTTGAATGTGTGATCTTATGAACTTACAAATGCTTTTCTTGTTTTTTCCTCCCACAAATGGGAAGGTGAATGCAACTTATATACTTGTCAATTAGGGTTAACTGACCAATTTTCCGTCACAGGTCGACATTGGGGGATTTTTCTCACTCAATGCACAACCACCAAAGCACAATTGGAAAGGGTCCTGCCCAAAAATAGGGCAGGGACAGGGGCGCCACGCCCCTATCCTGCCCTTTTTTCCACGAAAGGATGCAGTTCGGGTAGTGCGGAGGGCAAGAAAGATGCGGTTTTCAAGTGTCGAGCAAGTCTCCAGTCTCCGATCAGGCTTAAGGATTCGATTCGCATGCGTGAGGACCTTAATGTGGTCGAAAATTGCAAGGGTCACAATTTTATGACGCTACAGATATGTATTCTATTATTAGAAGACTTACTCGATTTTGAAAAATCAAGCAATTGAAGGAATCAACAAAGAACTCTAATTATAAGGATACTAATACCCACTCAATAATTCATAATTATGCAAATCATTTTAATAGTGATAAATTAGATTACTATAATCAAATCATGCATTAGGGTTAAACATGAACTATTATTAATTAACGACTATCAACACAATAATCCCTGAATCATAATAAGTTACCAACCAAAGGGTTTACTACCCGATAACATTATAATTAATATATGTTAATTTAAGTGTTAAAATATTTACATGTAATGTCTAAAACTACTTAGTACCATAAGAAACTAGGTAAGGAGAGTGTGACTAGGGTCACAAAATATTTGTGCCTTCTAGAAGTTTAGAAAGGACTTGGGTCTTGATGAGGTTTGCTTTTTCAAAATCTTTTATAGATTTAATTGCAACTTGAGCATGTATTTCTACACAATAGTACATGTGGGTTGTTAACTAGATTCCATGTATATGATGTTGAAAAGTGCCTAATGTGTATGACACGTGGTTGAGATGTTGCTAAGTGTCATGCCCATATGATGCTATTTGAATTTTTGTAACATGTAGGACAAATGACATAATATATTCGATGTGTATGATGCCAATTGTATGATCATGTTTTATGGCATAGAGACCTCTGAGTGACACATGTATGGAAGAAAAACATGTGGGTGATGATGTTCATGTGTAGTGCACACATGGTTTGATTAGGCATCAACATGTGCAACCATGTGTAGGGCCACACTATGTGCATAAGCAAAGTTGTATAGTTGCAATCTATGACTATACATATAGTTGTGTGAACCATGTTTGCACAAATATGTACACGCACAACATGGGGTACATTGAGTGATGTTGAGTGTGTTGATAAAGTAGCATAAGGCTACACTTAGATTATCTATGATATGAGGCAAGATAGTCGGTTGGTTCCTAACAACCCTCAACCTCATTGGCCAAGTCTATAGTTATATGCTCACTCAATTTACATGTTATATCCACCATGGTAATATATTATAATCAATATCTAACATACATGATCAATAGCACACTCAACATCTTATAACATTGTATTATAAAATGATGTATAGACAAAATACCTCATTGACCAACTTGTCATATTCATAATTTATTAAAATTCATTATCTAAATAAAATTTAATACATAGTAAAGATCAACATTTCAATTTGTTGACTCTAAATTTTACCTTGGAAACAAACAACCTTATGGGAAATTCAGTGATGGGGGACCAATTGCGCAGGGTTCACTGAATGACCTCCGGGATTAAGAAACTGACTCTTCTTTGTTGTTTTGAGGAAAGGGAAAGAAGGAAACACTTAAGACAGTAAAACTAAACTACTGATGCAATGTGCCAAAACATATTTTAAGAAGACATAAGCATACAAAAACCCAAATGCATATGTTTTTTGAGCCCATTTGACCATCTACAAGTCTGATTCAGAAGCACAACCAAGATACAATCAAATTTCCTTGCAACATAAAGAAATATTTATCATGCATTCACTAGATAACAAGTGCAAAACATAGTTTAATCGACAAAGTCTTAGATATATATATTCCCAAAGTTATCAGAATTCTAATAAAAAGCACTGATAAAACTATCAAAGCATACTGAGAGAAGCATCACAAAGGCCATAGGCACAGTTTGATTGACCTTCTTCAGAAACACAGTCACAGCTTCAAAGGCTGAAATTACTACTTAGAAACTTAATTGTTTTTTTTGAAAAGTTCTGAACCCCCACTACAGGGAAAAAACTCAACTAAATAGAGCCTCAGGCTCCCTAACAACTTGGACTCCAATGCCTTTTCATTGTATGTCATGGCATGCCTGCATGTCATACCAGACAAACCACTCCTGAAGTTGTTAGTCCCATGATGCTCTGCTCCGCAAACATATGACAAGAGAGTCGCGATAAAAAATGGCGGGCGGAGAGACCGAAGAGATGCTGCTACATGAGAACCCACGCCACTTGGCAGCTCGACGCTATTGCAAAGACAAAAAGGAAAAGTGAGCAAACGGAACCTCTGTCGAGCTGACAACTGTCTCGCCTGATCCATGCAAGAGGGAAGAACAAAAAGAGGTGGGGCAAGATAGAAAAATGCCGCTCGCGGACAACCTCGAAATAATGTTAACATTTCTTGGCGACTAAAAGGGGAATTATGCCTGCAGAAAGCTAGAACCCAAAAACTCTGGTTCACAGACCAGGCCTCATGTTGAAACAGGGCGGAGCAGGTCGAAAGCCTGCTGTAACGACAACCATTCATCTTCAAGGGACAACACCTGCGCTTCTAAATTCTGGAAATTATGATCCAAAAAAATCACTTCGTCAAAAGGCAAGGGTGCTGGCTCGTCCTGGCCTAGTTTTAGGAGAGCGAAGAGTTGGGCCAGAGGGTGTAAAAGGTGTTCGACCTCATCCGTTGAAATAGGATTGCCTAGGCGTTGCAGGAAATTTCTATCTTGCTGTAAATGCTCAACCTGGCTCAATATTTGCTCAATCCCTAGCACAATACCATCTGCGAGAAAAGGAGAAGGCATGCCCAATGAAACAAACATCTCTATACGCTGCTTGATGTCCGGAATTGAAAATTGTAGAGGCACAAGAGCTACCGAAGCCTGCATGGTTTCTTTGTGCCGGTTGATGAAAACATTCGTTCTTTTGATCAATTGTCGATGGTCCGCAATCCCTTTTCCCTTTAATTCCTCCTCTTGAGTAGAGTACAGTAAATGGATAAGATCCCGGGCCACTGGGAGTTTAGGACCAATGACAAGCATAGAATTGCTAATGAGGGCATTGGCATTGACATGGAGGGATTGTGCGTCATTGAGGAATCTTAGCACAGGTTGCAGCGAAGGGCAGTACTGCTTTACCTTTTCCCAATGAGAAACATATAAATCCGTTAAAATATGAGAAAAGTTTTGAGAAATCTCCACAGAGGGAGGAATGTTTAGCAATCACGAGACGCCGTCATTCTTAGCTGTTACTTCACTTTGTAGCTCTCTGCACCTATTTTTTTCAGTGACCACCTGGCTCTCTAGCACGAGAATCTTTGCATCACCATCCTGTGTTACTTGCCGGAGTTGCGCAACACCATCCTGCTCTTGACGCAACAAAAACTCCATATCTTGCAATTTCTTCTCGGCTAGCTCTAGGCTAGCTCCTTTTTCACGCAACTCTACTTCAAAATTTGATTTGCCTTCTAAGAGCATAACCTAGGCGTCGCTCAATTGCTGAGCATATTCCTCTTTTAGGCGGATCTCCTCACGCAGTTGTGCCTGTATTTGCATGGCATCTCTAGAAACTGCTTTCAGCTGCTGAATTTCTTGATCTTTTTCTTGCAATTCTTTCAAGGCCACATTTCTGGTTACTTCCTGACCTTTCAGCTGCGAACTCACATTATTGCGGGTGGACTGCAACTTTCATTTTTCGGCGTTGGTCTATGTCAGCAATCCTTGCAAACGATTGATCTCGACACTTCGAGCTTTATCTTCTCTTTTCTGCTGGGTTAGAGATTCTCGAAGTTTAGCATTTTCTTCTTGGGCTTTCTCGAAGCGACGACTCTTTTTGATGAAATATGAAGAGACGACCTTTGATGTCTCCTCCA
Organism: Cryptomeria japonica; assembly: GCF_030272615.1. Taxonomy (NCBI): domain Eukaryota; kingdom Viridiplantae; phylum Streptophyta; class Pinopsida; order Cupressales; family Cupressaceae; genus Cryptomeria; species Cryptomeria japonica. The sequence goes on from NC_081414.1 coordinate 490,709,323, forward strand.
TTTCAACCTTATCGGACGCTGTAGCATTCAAAAGGTTAACACCGATAGCGTGTAGATCATAATCATTGGGCCTCATTTTTGACTCTGGTTTGTTGACCTTGGGGGACCTACTTGCAAAGAACATACTATCCTTTTTCTCACTGAAATGAGTTTGCAGGTGCGGGCGGGCTGACCTAGCACCTTCTTTTTCTTTTCTTTTAACCGTTTTGCCAACGCGGGCGGTCTTGGAATAAGTAACTTCTTGTTGGTAGGCATCCGGGTTGGCAATAGCTTGACCTGCAAATGCAGCACCAGGGGGAATTGCAAAGGGAAACTAGGAAATGGGGCCACCAAAAGCGGTTTGGATAGGGCGCGACAGTGTCGTGGGAGAAAATAATGGGATGAAGGGAGAGGCTCCTAAGAAAAAAGGATCAACAGACGTTGTTCCAACATTTTGGGGAGGAGTGGACTCTCGAAAACCAAGCTTGCGTGAGATGGTGGCTTCTTGAGGCATCTCGGTGGAAAAAGTTGCGGGTACAAAGACTGGGGCTTGAAGCGGGGCCGAAACCTGCAGGAGTGTATCATAGGGACCAACTAGGGTCCTGACTGGTGCTAGGGTAAGGGTAATGGGAATCTGAGCATGCATTTCTGCGACGTGGGCAACATAAGAAATATCAGCTTGAGAAGAGGAAAACGGTGAAGAAGAGCGTACCTGGACCGCACGGGTCGTCGACCTCGGAGGGTCTGAGGGCTTGTTTGGGACTTGAGAGGATGAACCCTTCGTTCCAGAAACCAAATACTGCTTTTTGCTAGGAGGGTCCTGAAAATTCTTCTCAGCTTGTCTTTTAACCATTTGGGAGCGGGGCCTCCGAGCAGAAACACCGAGAGGGAGAAGAGTATTAGGCTCACTATCCCTCCCTTCAATACTTATAATCTCAACATCTCGCTGCTGGGCGACCTTGGGAGATGAATACCCACGTGGCGAGCTATCGCCTATCCCCTCGTTAGATCCGTTGCGCTGGCGCCATTCAAAATCAAAATGCTCATCCAAAGGAGCATTTCCAATGTTTGCTTTGGGCTGATTTACTTCCTGTTGGTAGACCCAGAAATCCTCCCGTTTTCTCTGCAGCCATGCGTTTGCTGCCATGGTCTCGCGCATAGCTCGAGGAATGGGCTTTGTGGGGTTGTATCTTTGTAAAATAGAGTAAAAACTCAACTAGGGAGGCTTTCGAGCATGGGAAAATCATTGAGACCCACATACAAGCTTGGGTCGTCTGCCTCTGGATTAGCATGTTCTTCCATTACACTCTGTGACTCATGTTTAACTGCATTCTTCCTACGAGACAGGCACCCATCTGGGTCATAAATCCAAAAGTCGTCAGTCACCAACAACCCAAGCTGCATCAACTTTGATGTCAGGATGTTCTCCGCAATACCCGGCTGAACTAGGGTGATGGGACCGATAACCTTGTTGTCTTCGGTGATTGAGGTGTCGTGCTTTCCGAATCCTATAGCTTTCTCCACCCTTACCAGCTGGCGAGCAATCTCAAGAGCAAGAGTCCTCTCTATGACATATGTAGGTAGATGAAAAGGTTCCTCAGAGAAACCGTGGACTCAGACAAAAGAGAAACCACTGCCTATGAACCAGTCATAGGGGGGCCATTCGTTGCTCATCCAGTTCATTTGGACCTGTGAAAGACGGGAGAGTGGCTCACTGGGAATGGTACCAAAATCCTTCAAGGCAGGAGTTAGGAAACAGTCAGAAAATTGATAAGCATCATAGGAGGACAAAATAATGGGCGTCCAGACTGAAATTGGCGTTCTATTTCCCGCTTCATCGTTGCTATCCAGCTTCATAAACTAGCTGAAGAAGGCTTCGTTCTGATGTAGGAGCAGGTGAACCAAGACTAAGGAGAACTTAAAACGCCGAAGCTGGTGGAACTCAGATAATTGCTTCACCATTTCGCTGGCTATTAGGACAGAGAAGTCGAAGTGGAAAGGTTATTTCTGTTTTCTGCATTTAAACAGAAAACCCATCATTGCAGCTGTAATCTCTCGGTCATTTTCATGACCGCACAACCAGGCGAGAATGGATGATATGTCTTTAAGGTCTTCATGCCTTAAGTTGCTATAAGACACTGGTAGCTTTGGGAGGCCTACTGACTAGCCCCGGTTCAGGGCGTTGTTACATAAAGGGATTACATCTCTTCTTGAGTTCTAGTATTCCTCCATGATAACATTTGAGAAGACTTCCGTCGCTTCAAAAATAGGACAGCACATCATGTCCCTTATGGCGACTGGTGATATGACCACCCTTAAAGAAAAACCACTGGTAGAATAGGAAATGGGGTCGAAACAGCTAGCAATAGCCGCCACAAGCTTTGGGTAGTGTGGGACCATCGAGACTATGAATTAAGGAGCTCCACTTTGCCAAAAATGGACTGCAGTGGAAAATGGCTCCGCTCTGTGGTGAATCATCCTGTTGTATGCAGCCTCCCTCAGGTTCTTGGGCTACTTGTGGAGCTCTGGTTCCATGACATCTTCAAACGAATATATTACTACTGCGGTATTGGGGGTAACTGTCTTTGATTTGGCTTTGGTTCTTGGATATTCTGACTTGGGCGGAAAAGCATGAGAGGCGTATGAGAGTTCGCTAAAGACATCGACCCATATTGCTCCCTGAGTAGGGACCGAAGAGGTAGCTTCAACTTCCATCTCTTACTTGTGAAAATTTGTTTTTTGAATTCTCTGCCCAGCTCTGACTGAAGGATGAGTTGATAGAATGAAAGTAAATCTGGCGGACCTTTCTCTTTAATGCATGGCATGCCTAGATCATCGTGAAAGAAAATTACTTAGGAATGGACGCCCACTTCGCACGTATGCCAACTCATTTTAGGGTTGAGAATACCTATGAGGAGGATTGGCACCGTCATTTGCGATTACCAAGAGAATGCTTGCACCACCCACCATTAGTCGAAGCCACTTGAGACGATTTGCTTGTACGAATGACTTCTCCCTTAATTAAGAAAATCTCGTGACAACCGGGCTGGCACAAGGTGAAGAAGTCCTGCGGGGATTTTGCTTTAACAATGATGTACCTTTAACAAAATGCGTGGCACTCAGGTATATATCCATTTCAATCGAGGTACTGGCCTAATAGCTTGCCATTTATGAAGACCTGTCAGTAGGTACCATTTTACTTGTACCAATTTATGCAGAAAGGCGGGTGCGTTGGAGATCGAGAGTACTGACATTGTCATCTGTCGTCACCTAGAGCTGAGAATTTTTATAAATATGTCTTTTCGAACATTCCTGTTTATATCACCAGCTTCAATGACGGAGTTTCTCAGAGATGGATACTCCTGTTTGACTCATCAGCAGTAAGGCGCAGGTTGCTTTTATTGGCAACATTTCCGATCAGAGGCTGCGAAGGATGACGAAGAGGAAGAATCCTTTGATCATCACCACCATCAAATGGGTACTGAGCGAGGATTTCATAGATAATGTAGACCGCTATTGAGTAAACTCGGACATTTGCTCGTGTTTCGTGACTTCTTTGCTTGATGTTGGGATTGGTGGATACGAGGCCTCAAAGCTTATGAGAGCTCTCTTCTCGGGAGATTATCTTGGAGGTTTGGAGGAGGTTGTAGCCTACTACATTCCTTTTCGGGGTTTACCTCTGGCATCAGACCTGCAGAGGTTCCTCACATCTGGGGAAGAGGTGCCTTGGCATCCACTCGTCGGTGGACTGCGGACCATGTCGCTATATTCTCATCGCTTACGGACAAAGCTCGCTGTTGAGTTCCTCCTCCGCATCTACCTGATCATACCTGTTCCAGCTGGGACTGAATGGTATATAGACTTCAGGGATTATATATTCCCGTGGGTTCTAATGCCAAACGTTCTTCCTGACTTGGTCCTCATGATCACGGCTGAAGAATCTGGCATTGCTTCAGACCAGGAGTGGTTGAGAGGGGAGGACGCAGAGGACGATACTGATGACTTTGAATTCCTCATGGGGGAGCAAGAAGACGAAGCTGATTCTGTTGCGACATAGCCTCCATTCTTCTTGTTCTGCTTCTTGCTTAGATATAGCCTCGACTTCTCTCTGTTTTGATTTTGACAAATGTGGCCGAAGGCCTTTCTCTATACTTTGTAAATTTCTGTAGACATATTCGAAATATGATAATCTTTCCTTTTCCTTAAAAATGACATATTTGAGCATCTCTTTCTTTTCCTTAATAATGGCATATTTGAGCATCTCTTTCTTTTCCTTAATAATGGCATATTTGAGCTGGCAACTTACCCGAAGAGAAAGCAATAAAATAAAATAAAAAAGTTTTAAGTGGAACCTGTTAACCGAGATTGCAAGAAGATCTCCCTGCATATCTTCAAGATTGAAAGCATTGTAACCTTTGCAACTCGCTATACGGAAAGGGCCCTCCCCTAGCCCGTCGAATTTAGCATGCTGACCGGGTTTGACATCCCTTTCATTGAACTTTAGAACCAGGTCGCCCTGTTGGAATTGCGGGGCATAACTTTTTTGTTGTTGTCAAACCACCTTTTTACAGTTTGCTGACGTGTCTAGAGAGAGGCAAACGTAGCTTCGCTTGCTTCCTCTAGTTCCATAATTTCAGCCAACCTCATGTCCATGGGGCCGTTCTCCACTATCTCAAAATACTTAAGCAGTTGGAAGGCTGGGATCTCCAAGGATGCAGGGAACAATGCGTCCTTCTCGTAAACTAGCTTATATGGGGGGGTTTTTAAAACCTGCTTTGGTGTTATCCGGTCTGCCCAAAGCCTGCTCCTCAAATGGTGATGCCAATCCCTTTTGTGTTCTGAGCCTATCTGCTTGATGAGTCTGATAAGATTCTTGTTGGTAGACTCCGCGAGTCCGTTTCCTTGCGGATAATAGTTTGAGGAGGTCTTTAGATAAATACCTTTGCTGAGGGTGAAGTGGGTGAGTTGTGAGCCCACGAACGCACGCGCGTTATCTGAAATTATGGTCTTTGGAGGACCACAACGACATACTAGATCTCCCAGGAAAGCTAAGATTTCAGACTCGGACGAATTTTTTAAGGGGACGACCTCGGACCATCGGGTGAAGTAATCGGTAGCGGTCAAGATCCACTTGTGTCCAGCCGAGCTTGGGGGATTGATCATCCCTATGAAGTTGAGTCCCCATTGTGCAAAAGGTTCCTCGACGACTATGGATTGAAGTGGCATCACTGCTTTCCTGCATCTGCCAGTATAATACTGGCATTCCTTACACGTTCTCACCATGGCGTGAGCCTCTTTAAACATAGATGGCCAGAAATATCCGACACGTGTGATTTTGATAATGGTAGTTGACGCCAAAAAGTGACCTCCTGATGAACCGTGATGAAATTCATGTAAAATTTTGTCAGCTTGACTTTGATTCACACAGCGGAGCAAGACTCCATCAAAATTTCTTTTAAAAAGGACATCAACTATCAATCGAAAATCGCTATTCTGTAACCTATAGAACCTCCTTTTTTCGCGGGGGAGACCCTCAGGAAAAATTCCTGTCTTCATGAAATGTCCCCACTCCTCTAACCAGCATGCCTCCCTTGGCTCTGAAACGACCATGATAGATTCGTTTGTGGCTATCTCGGGATCCTGGGGACTGAGATCCTGAGCTAAGTACTCACACAAACCTCTGCTGCGGACTGTCTTGGTAGGCCTGACGTCAACATCATACACCAAGATTTTGGTGATCCAATTTGCTCTCTTCTCAGTGATGTCGCCCTCCATGATATACTCTTTGACTGAAGGGTGAGCGACATACACTATGGTCTTGTTGCAGGCGATGAAATGCCTAAATTTCTTGAGGCCCTTGACTACAACCAGAGCTTGTTTTTCGATGAAGTTGTACTTTGCCTCATATTCCTTTAGAGTCTTGGAGTGGAAAGGTATAGGGTGATCTCCCCCTGTCCTCGCCTCTTTCTGGGTTAGGACCACAACAATGCTATATGGACTAGAGAAAACATACATAATGAAGTCTTTAGCCATATCGGGGTTGGATAGTACAGGAGCTAAGCAAATCGCTTCTTTAATTTTCTCGAAGGCGTCTTTTCCATCAGAAGTCCATTTGAAATGTATGTCTTTTTTAAACATCACGGTGATGGGCCTCACCATTCCTACGAAATTTGGAATAAAGCGGCTGACAAAGTTAACCTTGCCTAGGAAAGACTGGACTCCCTTCTTACTTACAGGGAGGGGAAGCTATTTTATCGCCTTGACCCAATCAGGATCGATGGAGATTCCTTCCTTGGATACAACATGCCCTAGCAATTTGCCTTGCAGGACACCAAAAATACATTTCTTCGGGTTCAAAGAGATTCCAAGCTCTAAACACTTTCGGAAAACCAACTCTAAATGATCGAAAATGGTCTTCTTTGCGCTTTGAAAACACAGTGAGGTCATCCAGATAGATAAGGATGATTTTGTTAATGAGCTCCTTGAAAGCTAGGTCCATTGCCCTTTGAAAAGTTGCACCGACATTCGACAATCCGAACAACATCTTTTGATAGGCGAACGTTCCCCATTTGGTTGTAAAGGTCGTCTTATGTTGGTCTTCCCCTTTTACTAGAACTTGCTTGTAACCCGAGAAACCATCCAACATCGAGAACATTTCTGATCCTACCACTGTGCTTAACAACTGTTCCATTGATGGCAAAGGGTAGTGATCTTTTAAAGATGCTTGGTTTAAGTCCCTAAAATCCACGCATAGTCGGATATCTCCATTCTTTTTCCTCACGGGGACTAGATTGGATACCCACGTACTATGTTTGATGGGATAGATGATTCTTGATTCTATCAGCTTCTTTAGGTCTTGTGCCATGACTGACTCAACTTTTGGATTAACAGGTCTCTACTTTTGTCGGATTGGTTTGGCTCCTTCTGTGAGTTCGATAGTATGCTGAATGATATCAGGATTGTATCCCTTCAATTCCTCATAAGACCATGCTAGCATGCCCACATATTTATCACAGTATCGAGCCAACTTTTTTCGGTCTTGGGTGGAAATCTCCTTTCCGACTTTGAGTACCTTACCAGGACCTACCGACATGTCGGTATAGTCTCCTTTGTTAGCCGTAAGCTTCCGCTTATCACTTTTGGCGTAGTTGTGGTCGAAAAGGTTTTCTAAGGTGATTAACCCATTGGGGAGCTTATTTGACCTCAATTGTATGATTTGATCTCCGTAAGCTTCTTTAACCTTAGGCTGTAATTGATCTGCAAATTCTCCTGAATTCTGAATGAACAGAGCAATATGCTCATCACTCTCAAAAACCTGCCAGTGAGTATCATTATCAGGGATAGCTAGTCGTACGATGACGCCAATTGCTTGGGGGTTGATTAGCAAATCTACCGCGGGGTCAAAATGCGACCCAATAGTGGCCATTCGGTCAGCAGATGCATTTACCTTGCGCGAAATTCTTTGGATGTTGAAAACATCGAAGCTTTCGATCAGATCCCAAGCTCTGCGACGATAAGACCTCATACAGACATGTTTTGCACTGGAGATTCCTTAAATCTAATGAACAACAAGTCTGAGTCACCCAAAACTTTCAATTTCTTTATACCCATCTTCTCCGCCAACATCAGGCCCTGAATCAATCCTTCATATTCTGCTTCATTGTTGGAACACTCGAACTGCAAGCAAAAAGACTTTAGGATCTGCTCGCCCGAAGGTGAAGTAAAACAAATCCCAGTGCCTAAGCCTACTTTGCATTTTTCACCATCAAAATGTAGGGTCCAGAGTCCAGAGGATAGATCTTCTTGGGTAGAGGGATCTTTAACTAGTTTTGGGATAACCTGACCTTCATAAAAAATGCAGTAAGTACCAAGACCGGTGGCATGGTAGTTAGAAAAAGGGTTTGAATCGATGAACTCATTCAGGAAGACTTCTTGCTTAGGTGAAATTTCCCTGGTTACTTCCTCATCTTCTAAAAACTCTACCACTTTTTGTTCATCATTTGATATGGAGGTGTGCGTAGGCTCAAAATTGATCAAGGCCTGATCAACCATATGTTCAACATGGAGGGGTTCTGAGAGAATCTTCAGCTTGGCACCATGTTGGGTATGGAGGATGAGGTGCGACCAATCTAAGGACATATAGCCTCCTATTTTAGCAGTGAAGTCTCGGGAAAGACAGAGCCCAAAGACAGGCGGGATGCCGATGACCACTACTTCTTGAGATACCGTAACGCTTAGACATGCGAACAACGTCAGGGGAAGGATTTTAATAATACCTACCGTCTAAACCTTGTTCCCGTCAAGCTGTATAACTCCCCTATTCAAAGGCTCGTACCTGATGTTTAATACCTCGACGATTTGCTTAGGCATGACGGTGGTGCTAGCTCCAGAATCTATCATAGAGTTATGCAATAGTTTATCCCCAACTATAAGGGTGAGGTAGAAAGGATTTGGCTTAGGCTTACCTGTTCCGTGGGCAACAGGGGGTGAGTCTTCATTTGTCAATACGGTCGGAGATCCGTTCCGTCGGTCTGAAGAGATTGTGGAGCTATCATACTTGTATCTTTTCCGCCATGAGACATGGCTTCTCTTAGTCTGTTCTTTTGCTCCGGAATGCTCAAGAGATCCCACAGAGAGATATGAGCCGGGGCCTTCTTCAATTGTTCCACCACATCTAACCCTTGAGGTGTTAGAATCTTCGGCTCCTTCGGCTTATAAGGGATGAAATCTTTTCTCGGATAAGTAGGGTTGACAACTGGTTGTTCAGAGGTTCTGTCCACGGGCATTGCTCTCGAATTGCTGGCACTTTCCCCGGCCAAACGCCTTTTAGAGCGGAGGTTGTAATCTGAGTGCACAAGAGGGGCTCCATCTTTAGAGGCGATTGCACCGTTGGTCAACACCGCATCCTCATCTTTCATCCATGAAAAAAGCGCATAATCAGGGGCGATCTCCGCTTCTTATTGCAATGACATTCCTTGCATCTAAGAGGCAAAAGTCGCATTATCCATACCCGAAGATATGTATGCAGACTCATCCAGCGTTATGCCTGAATTTCTTTGTTTTGCAACCTTCTGCTGCAAATTTCCTCTCGGGCAATTTCTCAGAGTATGAGCATTGTTGCACAGAAAACACCAAGAGTTGGTGTCATCCGCTAGGTTATTTTGGCCCACTGTGAGTTCCCTACCAGTGGTTGGGTAAACAACTTGCAACGGATTCAGAAATGGGACTATTTGGCCATTCGACTGAGGAGGCTTATCAGCTTGGTGATTAGTATGCTGGTATGGAGGCCGGTTGCCTTGGAAATTTTGCTGAAAAGGGGGCTTGGCAGGCGAGACTTGGGCTCTTTTTAGGTTGACAATCTCATTTGAGAAGGACCTTAGGAGATTTTTCATATCACTTACTTCAGTAGCCAGAGAGGAGGTTTGGGCAGTAGGAAAAGAATACATGGATTGCGGGGTGGACGTACTGGGGGTAGCCTCTTCTAAGACCTGAGTGTATATTTCAGGGAATACTGGCATTGTGGGATGAGGGGCTAACTTCCTGGCATCGATAAGGTTATTCTCCGCTTGGACTGCTATGTCAAATGCTTGTGGAAGAGTATTGCCTCCTAAAGATTGAATCATCACTGATATATCAGAGTTGAAAGCTTTAAAAAAAATACAAAGGCCATGTCCGCCGGAGGGCGGGCCGACGAAGTTATCCTTTGCCAGGTTCGCTGAAACCTCAAATTAAAATCAGTTATTGCCTCTGCTGGAGCTCTCTTTATTGGGATCAATTGGTGCATCAAAGATGACCTGTCAGCCTTATCCGAGAATCTCTGAAAGAAACGATCTCCCAACTAGTCCTAATCTCCTATGGTGCTGGGGCCTAAGGACCTGAACCAATCCAAAGCTCTGCCTTTGAAAGAGGCTATGAGCAGTCTTAAGGCCACATTCTGCTCAGTAATCCCATGGACAGTGCAGACAGTGGCTGCATCTTGCAAATGTTTCCCGGGAGTTTTCTGATATTCTCTTGTGAACTTGAGTATGACTTTGAGCGCAGCTACAGGTATGGCTCCCCAAACCACAGGTGGAGTTGGCAGAATGAGAGGGCTACTGTTATCCCAGGTCACAAAATTCCTAGGGGGAACCTGTGCCATTGCAGCGTGGATGACTGTGGGAAAAATCTGTGAGGATGAAGCTGTGGCTGAATGAACGGTCACCAGAGGTGGAAAAAGAAGGTGAGGATTTACCCTTGTTTCTCTTGAATGCAAACAAATGATAAACTTGCATAGTTGTCTTGTTTTATTGATGCTTCTATATACAATAGCAGGAATTTTGCAAATGCAATGCACTTGAAAAAGAAACTATATGTGATGTAATGCTTTGAATAAAATGAGATGCAATGCGGAAAACAAAACCTAAACTAACCCAACCCTTAGATATAATATTGTTTAAGGTGCATGTTGTTCACAGGGTCAGGGAGTTTTGTGTAGGTATTTCATTGGTCTTTGTTTGAAGAGTCGGATAAAGATGTCTTTTCCAATTCCCACCGAGCGTGCCAGAGAAAGAACTTTTGACTCTAAATTTTACCTTGGAAACAAAAAGCCTTATGGGAAATTCAGTGATGGGGGACCAATTGCGCAGGGTTCACTGAATGACCTCGGGGATTGAGAAGCCGACTCTTCTTTGTTGTTTTGAGGAAAGGGAAAGAAGGAAACACTTAAGACAATAAAACTAAACTACCGAGGCGATGCACCAAAGCATATTTTAAGAAGACATAAGCATACAAAAACCCAAATGCATATGATTTTTGAGCCCATTCAACCATCTACAAGTCTGATTCAGAAGAACAACCAAGATACAATCAAATTTCCTTGCAACATAAAGAAATATTTATCATGCATTCACCAGTTAACAAGTGCAAAACATAGTTTAATCGGCGAAGTCTTAGATATATATATTCCCAAAGTTATCAGAATTCTAATAAGAAGCACATATAAAACTATCAAAGCATACTAAGAGAAGCATCACAAAGGCCATAGGCACAGTTTGATTGACCTTCTTCAGAAATATAGTCACAGCTTCAAAGGCTGAAATTACTACTTAGAAACTTAATTGTTTTCTTTGAAAAGTTCTGAACCCCCACTACAGGGAAAAAACTCAACTAAATAGAGCCTCAGGCTCCCTAACAACTTGGACTCCAACGCCTTTTCATTGTATGTCATGGCATGCCTACATGTCATACCAGACAAACCGCTCCTGAAGTTGTTAGTCCCATGATGCTCTGCTCCGCAAACATATGACAAGAGATTCGCAATAAAAAATGGCGGGTGGAGAGACTGAAGAGATGCCGCTACATGAGAACACATGCCACGTGGCAGCTCGGTGCTACTGCAAAGGCAAAAAGGAAAAGCGAGCAAACAGAACCCTCGCCGAGCTGACAACTCTCTCACCTGATGCATGCGAGAGGGAAGAACAAAAAGAGGTGGGGCCACCAAAAGATAGAAAAATGCCGCTCGCGGACAACCTCGAAATAATGTTAACACAATTCATAGAGAGAGATCAATAGGTTGTAATGTCTTTGATTAAAAACTCAAAATCACATCTAACGAGGACTAGATTAAATTATATAAGAAATATAGAAGTACCATTTGAGTATGTCTTTTATATTCTATGTCAAATGAATGTGTTAAAAGACCCTTCTACTCATTTGTTGTAGAGGAAGATAGGGTCCTTGTATTAGTCTAAGAGTCTTGATAACAAACTTTTCTTGAAGAGGAAGTTGTATTACTTAAATGTTAAAGATGGAGACTTGGTGAATGGTCATCTTGACACCTCAAATTTGATCATTAGCTAGTTAGTTAAATATAAGTTCTTTGATAGAAGAAGATGATAAATTCTTTTGTTGTTGTTGTTGTTGTCGTTGTAGTCCTTACCCAATCCATGAGATAATATGAGAATGAAAATTACTAGTAATTCTACTTGAATTGGAATAAATCGTTGGGTTCTTATTAAGTTAAGAGGTTAGGAAAAATTTCATGGATGGTTCCTCTAGTGATAATTTGGTTGTGAAGGGTAGGTCTAATGGTAGAGGGGGTAGGAAAAAAGGTGGTAGAGGTAATAAATTCAAGAGGGATAGATCTAAGTCTCTTGCTAAGCTAAAAGTGAAATGCTAGAATTGTGGAAAGAGATGTCACATAAAGAAGAAATGAAATCCTGGAGAAGGCTAACTCTTTTGATAGGTCCTCTAACAATGATGAGTAGTCTAGTGATGTATTTGTTAATAACATTATTAGTGATGATTTATAGTTGATTGGATTAGGTGTGTCATACCACATGAATCCTCACAAGAAATGGTACTCTAATTACAAGGAGTGTGATGGAGGACAATTTTTATTTGGTGATAATAACTCTTTGTAGATTCATAGATTGAATGTGTCTTTCATGGATGGGATACTAAGGACACTCTCTAATATATTACATCTACAAGATTTGGGTAGAATTTTGGTTTTCTCTCTAATATGATTGAAACAATTATTTATGTAATTTTGGATAAAAAAATGATGCAGATTGACTAGAGAAAATATAGTTCTAAGTAAAGGTGTGAGACTTGGTACTCTTTTTAGGTTGGAAGCATCAATATTTTGTAGCTTTGTCAATTTGTGTTCTTAATTAAAACGGTTTTGATGAGACCATAAATCTTGTACATAAGAAGAACTTGAATATAGGAGAAACTCCCAAATGGTAGAATTACATAACTATAACCAAGTTTCCAGTCAAGAATAAAAATAAAATAAACCAAGTTGCAAAGTTGCAAGGCACAAAAGAGTGTCCAAGAATCCATCATAAACAATCCCAAACCCTAATGTGTGATTGGGAGACAAATTTGGGAAGAACTTTCTTCGTCAAGTTTGAATAACTGTCTAGCTTATGTTATTATCCAAGTCCTCAAACCTAGGAGAAGGGATGGTAATTTGCCTCAAAGGGATCATCCATTGGCACAAAATAAATGAAATATGATTTTGGTGATGTTTCTAATAATTGAACAACTACCTCAAGAGTAGGTGTATGTAGCACTGAAGCCAATGATATGGTAGGAGAAGAGGAGGCAAGATATTGAGTAATCGACAATGGGTGAGACTCACCAATGTGAGCCAATAAAGCTAAAAGAGTAGGACTTGCCAAAGATACATCATCTACATGAGAAATCCCCTCAAGAATATGATTTGTCATAGGGGGAACATGAAGAGAAGATCCAACATCCTAAGAAGGCTCATCATCTTGAGAAGCACCATTAAATAGGGAATTGAAAGAATTAATAGTCAAGTGATCTTCATGGGCATTTCTTCACAATGTAGTCAAGCCCTTATGTTGAGAGTGTGGATAAGATATAAATAGATGTTTGATTGAAAAATATCATCTACATCTATGGGGGATACCCTCATATTCAAGTAGTGGAGTCCAATTCCTATCCTTTGACATCAAAACAATATCCCCATGCAAATACTTAAAGATATCAATGTCAATAGAACTATGAGAAAACATAAAGTGACCTATATATGAAGTAGTAGATTCAACATTCAAGAAATGGAATTGCTTTGCTAATGGCCTCATAAGAATCTTCCTAGAACTTGAGAGGAAGATTCAAAAGTTGAACAAAAACAAGTCTAATATTGAGAGGTTCAAAGAGGGGATTGTGGATATAGACCAAATCTTGACCTATATACACAACTTGTTGTCAAGCACCCAATCCCTATCCTTTGAAGATGCAAAATTCATTATGAAGAATCCCCTAGCAATGAAAATAGATTGATATTGCCATCAATGAGAGGCTTCAATAATCGATAGTGATAAACTTGAATCAAGTTTGTTATGAAATCATCTCTTGGGTCATATTCTAGAGAAGTTGTTGAATTTTTTGTGAGCAAGAATATGATGGAAGGCGTGCTATATTTTTTGTTGTTGATTTTGAATGCTTTCAATATTATGCATTTAGTAAGCAAACTAGGGCTTGTTTGACTTTAGGGAGTTCTAGAGTAAGTGATATGTTCTAAGTGTTTCATAGTGATATCTTTGGTCTTGTGGATATATACTCAATTTTTAAGTCTTGTTATTATGTCTCTTTAACTAATGATTATTCTAAGCATGCTTGGGCATATTTTCTTAGGAAAAATTTCGGCTTTTCTCAAATTCAAGGAGTTCAAATTTGTAGTTGAGTATTAGTCCAATAACAAAATCATGGTACTTAGGAGAGATAATGGTGGGAAGCATTTATCTAAATGATTGGAGGTGTATTAAAGTATCATATTGGTATTATTAGGCAAAGGAAAATTCCTTAAGCACCACAACAAAATGAAGTGTCTAAGATGTTGAATGAAACCTTGTTAGATCAAGCTTGAATCTTGTTAAGCAATGCCAATGTAGGGCAAGAGTTTTGAGTTGAAGTAGTTGACACTACTTGTTACTTGAAAATAAGTCTTGTACTTTTATTCTTGAGGATAATCTGACATATTAAATGTGGATTGTTAAGAAACTCATGATAAGACATTTAAGTATTTGGTTGTGATGCTTTTGTGTATGTTCCTAATGAAAAATGATCTATTTGTACTCCAAGGTAAAAAAGTGTATCCTAGTGAGATATGGAAAGAATGAAAATGGTTATAAGATTTGGAATCTAGTAACCTAGAAGGTTGTCTACTCAAGAGATGTTATATTCTACAAACTTAAAAAAATAGTCAAATAAAAATGAGAAAATGATTTGTTTTGAATACAAATTAGAGTAATAGGATTTAACTAATGATGAACATTTAATAAGACATAAAAATATGGATGGAGAGGAAGTAAGTACACCTAGCGCAAACCTTGAACAAAAATAAGGTGCAGACGTGGCGAGAAAGTTTTCAATACTGATAATTGTGAGGAGCTCTACATAATAGCGAAAGTTACTTGAAACTTATAGTCCACTAGTATTTTGTTGAGTTTTTTCTCTTTTATTGATGGAGAACTAAAGGTTTATAGGAGAATCCATCTCTCCTTAGGAGAAAAAGTCGTGGATAAATGGCATGGAAGAGAAGATGCTAACGTTGCAACAAAATAGGCTGTTGACACCAGAATCACAGTGCCCCACATAAAAAATGAATACCCTGAGTGTTGGTGCATTGATTCTGAACTCTTAGGCTTGGTTTTTGTCTTCAACTGTAGCAAGGTTGAAAGCGCCATCCAGCTGGCTTTTGGGGACGACGATATTCACTTTTCCCTCACAAAAGCTAGCCTCCTGCTTTCTTTCGAATGCCATGGACCTATCTGTCAATTGGCAGTTGAGTATGTCAAAGACTTCCTCATTCTAGGTATGACTTTTCATAATGCAGTAAAGGATTACAATCTTCACTCTGGCAAAACTAATGTAGGTGGATAAAGAAGAAAATAGACTTCCTTGTGGTTTATATCAGCCTAAAGAAAGCCATGAAAGGGTGTTGCTGAAGGCTCTAGGTAATGCATTCATACTTTCTAGGCCTTCATTCTCCTGCTTAACCACAAAGTTCATTCACCTTGCTCCTGTCAACGTGTAGCCACAATGGAAATTGAGGATGCTGCCTCAAGTGTTCAAGGTTGATTCAGTATCAATACTCCAGTTTGGTTTTTTGGGATCTTTATAGGACGTATATTAAATTTATCTATGACATTCCTATAGACGATAATCGCTGACTATATCATACCCTTACTCATGGATATATTGTACACACTTGTAATTGTTTTAAGCTGCAGTACAAGTATAGGCAAGTATAGGCTCATGCCTTTTATTAAAAAAAAGCAAAATAGGACTCAGGATTTGGTTGATCTATGTGAAAGTAGGAATCCGATTGATTGTAGATGGGTATTCAAGAATAAATTCAGAGTAGATGGTAAATTGGAGAGATACAAGACATACTTGGTGGCAAAGACGTATTCTTTGGGTAAAGGGAATACACTTTGGAAATATTCTCCCTTTTGCCATTATCCCCCTCTCTTGGTTCCATTTCTTTTCTCACCCTCCCTCTTCCCGTGCTTTGCCATTTGTTCCTCTATCCCCACTTTGTAATTTTTTTGGTTCATTAGCTTTTCCCTTTATGCCTTGCATTATTAATTTTAAGGTTTCATCTCTATGTCCTTTTTTTTCATTTTTGAGTATTTGATCTATGCTAATAATGGTTCTGATTTGTTTCCTATTCCTTTTTGTCTTCCTTTTTGTATCTTATTTTTGTTGTGTCATATTTTATTCTTGTAGGATTTTCCTCTATTTCTTTTTAATACCCAAATGATCTCCTTTGCCCTAGTTTCCCAAAACACATAATTAATAAGCATATATTCACCATTTTTCAATTTTAGCATAAAATGATTATTTTAAAACCATGGAGCATTTTTCAATTTAAATTTACGAAAATATGAAATTGTATAAAATGCCCAAACACTTATTTATTAGTCATCTACACAAGGATTAGGGTATTTGGAATGCTACCAACTATTGTATATGGGGTAATTACTAAACAAAATAATGGGAAACTATACATGAACCAAGCATAATGGTTAGTGCTAAACAATTACGACCAATTTTACATCTCCCATATAACCATCGTTGGGGTATAAATCAGACCTCTAGAGCTAGGTGAAGAAATACCCCGTACTTGTAATCTCTCCACAAGCGCCAAGTGTACATGTGCAAGTACATAATAGCAAAAGCATAGAAAAATCACCCAACTAGATTAATGATCGTAATCATAATCTCATTGCATTTAATTGATCTAAATAACATTATCATTTAATTTCAACATACACATTAATGCCTGAAAACATCTTATGTTCAAAATCACATTTAAACAATATCATGTACATCGTTAACTTGAACCATTATAACTATCCAATACTCTATCATCTCATATGCATTAGGCAATATCACCACAAAAGAATGCATCAAGTCCTCAAAAGGAACTTGGCACAATGACATACATGTATCAAAATGCAACAACACCAACAAATGACATGTTGAGAAACACCATCTTGAACACGTGAGTGGTCCATACACACCCATGAATCATAGGGACACCAAAAAAACACTGCAATAGAGCCTAGAATAATCACTTAGTAGCAAAAAATGACCACAACCTATGCATCCATAGATCTATTGTCAAACTACTGCCAAGATCTACACATCTCCAAGCTACAAATGAGAAGGGCATTGCGCAATATAGCTAGCACTAGTATAGTTATAAGAAAGAAAAATTAATAGGGTTTATCCTTAGTGAGTATATTTGACTTTGGGACCCCTTCATTATTTTATATTTTATATCAAAAGGGAATGCATTTTCAAATTGAATAAAAGTGAAGCATCATGAGTTTTAACAAGAGCCAATAAAGACAAACATATGGCCTTTAATATCCAAAGGTTGCAAAATATCTAGTACAACTAGAATTTCAAAGGTGGTGGTAGATTTAAATAAAGACGAAGAAAGGAAAGGGAAAAGTTCGTTTGAAGTTGATAACATTGCCAAAGGAGAAAGGGAAAGAGGTAGCTTTGGATTCAACTTTGTTCTCTTCCTTCACATCCATGTATCCCAATGAACTAGTTTCTAAATGAAGTAATCCCAGGCTCTCCCATTATTTAATTTAGAAAAAAATTGTGGAGGATTATATATATTTTATTTGTACCATAATTTATCAAATACCACCACATCCCTTAGGGAAGGAGCTCATAATGTAATGTTCACTCATATTAAAAATATTCTAGTAGGGTGAAGATACTTGTGCATTTAAAATTTAGACAACTTCCCTAGCTAGATACATGGTCTCTATTATCCACCATTATCTATGACTCATCCTAGCATATGCTAAGAACTATAATAAAAAATAGAACCATTAGAGTGATAGAAAAATATAACAATTTTTAATGCCAAATCAATGCTAAGAATATTAAAAATATTTTAGGTCTTCATCTAGGATTCATCCACATAAAATCCAAAGAACTCCACTCCCACTATAAAACTTATGTCCCTTACAAATTTAATTTACTAAGTGAGATCTCTCTGAATCTCCCTAGTAGACTATCATGTTCCTTATTCCCTTAAATTCCTTCAAAAGTGACATCGTAAATCTATTCAACATGATGGCCTTCATATTTGGCATGCACGATGATTAATGTTTATTGGGAGAAATTAACTATTATCCTACAAGCTAATTAAGAATCCTAGAAGTAAGGTCTTAAATGTTGTTTTCTTTAAGTATTTTGAGGACCACACTCATTAATAGTTATCCTTTTCCACCAACAAGGTTTTCAATTACTCCTTCATATGATATTGCATCAATGTTATAACTTCTACCCAGACCTAAAGCCCAAGCTAGGACACAACCCCAAAGGATACAATGTAGTAACAATTTGTCTCACCACCTTGCATAGGAATTCTTCATATTATTAATTTATTGAGAATTTTGCAATTCCCACCATCATCTTTGTAATAGGGGAACCCATCTATAGGATCTCAATATTGATTGTAAAAATTATTAAGAATTGGTGAGTCATTGACACTTTGGGAAGACTAGTACCACAATTAAAATACATGGCTACTCAAAAGAAGTTTATAAGTTCCCTATATATAGAGAGAGTACATGAGCTAAGAGGATAATATTGATGTCCTATTTAGTAATAGTAGGGGAAAAGTGGTCTATACTATTCAATGCCTAGTCCCTTCAATACCATAATTATAATAAAAAAGAAATCCATGGATTATCTAGAATTCAAATTATAAGATCTACAAGTAGGGCTAGTAGATGATAAGTGAAGTTAATGACCTCATGTGGTATTTTATTAAGTGGCCAAAAAATATTTGTAATAGTGAAATGGGCAAGTTTTCTCATGATTGAAGAAAAGAGAATCCTTGAGGAACAAGAAATGGAAAAATACATAGACTCTTAGGATATTATTTCTTTAGTCCTCAAGGCCTCCATGCCTTATGATACTTTTTTATTATGACCAAGACAATCATATCTAGTGAACTAAGTAAAGCATCCATTCATTAATAAAATCAAGATACAATCTACTCAAGCTTTTAAATATATCTCATTCTTAGGATCAAGTAAATAAAGACTATTTTATCTCATGTATGTAAGTTCAATGCACATTAATCACTATCAACAAGGCATTCTATATATGTCAACAATCAAGGTTATTCACAACTAATATGCTTCACTATTTCTCAAATACTTCACTTAATATATATATATATATATATATATAGCTAAATAAATAATTTCATTCAATAGAGCTCTACAAATGTCAATAATGAGCATATTCTTTGCAATCTACTCCCTTATACAAACTATCAGAGGCCCTTCATAGGCATGACAAAAAACAACATTACATGATACATGGTGTGTAATCAACACACACACACAAACAAAAATAAATAAATTACAATTTCAACAATAAATCAATTGCTCAATTTTGACGCACGCACGCGCGCGCGCATACACGCACATAATTTCAACAATAAATCAATTGCTCAACTTTGAGAGCCTCATGGTGCCTGAATCCCCCAAGAAGAGCACCCCATCATAGGCATGATAGAAAACAACATTACATGATACATGGCGTGTAATAGACACACACAAATTTTTTTTTTATAAAAAAATTACAATTTCAACAATTAATCAATTGCTCAATTTTGACTCGCGTACGCACACACACACACACACAAGACTATTAGAATTATTGAAACCCCTATGTCGAGGTATCTGGAAATTATTTTATTTTTCCAATCCAAATCTAAATTTTTTGGATATTAATTAAAAATGCCATCCAACTATATTTCCATTATTTAAGATCCCATTCCATGATTATACATTTTCAAGTCAAAATCTCCATAGTTGATTGTCATATTCCAAGATACATCCCTTCTAAATTACCTAATTTCAATATAACTAAAATATTTTAGGTAAATTTTTCCTCAATCAAATTACCAAAATATTCAATATGTCAAAATAGATCATAGTAATAGTTATTGAAATAATGTATTATCTTCATAAATCTTAGAAGTCCTTTGAATCAACCCAAAGGATTCAATATAAATTATGTTTGTCACCTTCCCTCAAATGGCAATTTTGAAATACTACACTGTTAATGTTCACTTTTTTTTTTAGCTATACACTATTAAAAAATATTATTTCACAAAAATCATAGCAAGCTCATAGGATTAATATTTTTACCCAATGCTCATATATTTCATTAATTATTCTAGGATACTTCTTATCATACCATCACATGTTATTTCAATGTGTGTGGCCAGCAACTCAACATGTATAGTTACTATAGCATGATCATTCGTACTTAAGTCTAGATGTTCATAGGTACAAGTCATTTTATTTGTCTTTCTCTAACTAAGACAATTATCTCAAAAATTAGTAACTACTACTAATAATTTTCGAAAATAACTCATAATTTTTGAATGTCCAAAATATAGTAGGCTCTTAAGCTTAATGTCTGAACCAAGTGCTTTGATACCTTATAAAGAACACTCAAATAATACCCCAATAATTTTCACAAATGTCTCTTTCATTTTTTTCTTAACCCAAATTTATCTTATGTCCATGTAGGATAGACATCATTCAAATGAGATATGCATATTTAAAAACCCACTTAGTCTAATAGAAAATTTCATACTGATTTTGTTCATAAAGAATAATAAATGATAACTTATTTTATTTATCATTTTAAGTGGCTTTTTTAATGTTAGGCAGTTTTAACTAAATATTTACAAAATATAAATAGTAAGTACAAACCACCTTGTCTAATTTCTTTTACAATATGAGCACTTTTATCCATTAGATTTACTTTTCTATACATGATTATTAGAAAACATGTACAATTAAACCAATCTTCTACTCAATAGGTAACTTAGTAATCCATATGGGCATACAAGGATAGACAATATTAATAATTGATCTCTTGCAAAAGACTTAGACTCATCAAGTCATCAATCACTCACAATAAAATCACTATATGCCCATAATATTGCATCATGATTTTTTTGCAAGTTTATTAATATCCTATAGGGCTCATGTTTTAGGCCATCATTCAAATACAAGATAAATCCACTTCAAGGATTCTTTTGAGTATCAGTGACTATCACCTACTCAAGTTGTATTAATATAGAGTCAAACATAACTTATAAATGATATATTTGAACAATAATTGCTCCTAAATATGAAAATAGCATGCAATGACAATTAGATTTGGGCATATAAATAATAAATTGAAGAAGTTGAGAAAGTACAACTTCTGAGATCCCAAGAGCATCTGCAAGAAAAATACCTATCACAAGAGAAGATTGGAGACAGAACACAAAAAAGGCTCTGAAGAAAAGATTATCATTTCAAAGAGGGAATTGAAAAAGAAAAGTTACAATACAATCCTTATGATAGGAGAATAGAAACCCTAAAGATATGCAACCCTAAAGAAACCCTAAAGGGATAAAGAGTATTTAATAATTAGAATAATTATTAAATACCTACAATGTTATTAAATACCTAAGTTTAGCTTAAGCGTAGAGTATAATAGACTAATAATTAAATAAATAATTATTAGCTAATACAAGATAACTCTAACACCCCCCCTTAAGATGAACTTAGGGAGTAGCTAAAAACACTAAATGCAGGAAAGCAAAATGCAACTACAAGAAGAAGGCAAATTTGGGTCCTGAAAACAAGGCCCGATGAGGTACCCAATCACAACCAAATCTCTATGAAACGGAGAAATAGAGAAAACCACATGGGAAAATCTACTCCTAAAAGAGATGGGAAAAAGCATGTAAAGAAAAAAAATATGAAGGAAGGAAAGCCTCAATGAGACCCCCCTAGGATAGCTTCCTTCACCCCAAGCATAGGGCACAACTAAAGATAGCGTGGAGATGCAAAAGGTTTAGTGGAGATGTTAGCAACCTGCTCCTTTGTAGGAATGTACTCCAAGATGAGAAAGCCATCCTGAATCAACTGTCTGATGAAGTGCATGTGAAGCTCAATGTGTTTAGACCTCTGGTGCTCCACTGGGTTGCAGGAAAGGTGAATGGCACTCTGATTGTCACACCAAAGAATAGTGGGACTATTAGGAGGAAACCCAAACTCAGTCATCAACTGTCGAAGCCATAAAAACCTCCTGTCTAGCTAACACCGTTGCTCGGTACTCAGCCTCTGTAGATGATAATGCAATAGCAGACTGCTTCTTGCAAGACCATGTGATAGGACCAAAACCAAGGCAAAAAAAAAAGCCAGAAGTAGACTTCCGATCTTGAGCATCACAAGCCCAATCTAAGTCAGTGAAGCCAACAATATGAGGAGATCCTGAAGTATAGTGAATGCCAAACTGTGTAGTGCCCTGAATGTACCTCAAAATATGTTTGGCTGCTTACCAATGAATCTCATGAGGATCATGGGAGAACCGAGAGACAAGACCAACCGAAAAAGAAAGATCCGGGCGTGTATGTGTCAGGTACAACAAACTGCCAACCAATTGCCTATATAAGGTAGAATCCACATAAGGTGTAGAACAAGTGGTAGACAAAACAACACCTGACTGAAATGGTGTGGGTGCAGGCTTGCAAGTAAGCATGTCAAATCTGTGAAGCATATCAAGAGCATATGTTTGCTGAAGTATGGAAATCCCATGAGAAGACTGAATAACTTGTAGGCCCAAAAAATAGTGCAGAAGGTGAAGATCTGTCATCTCAAACTGCTCCATTAGGGCTCACTGAATATCCTGAATCAAGGAGGATGAGCTACCAGTAATGATAAGATCATCAACATAGAGCACAAGAATAACTATATCATCCCCTTGACGCTGAATGTAGACAGTAGGATCAGAATGGCAACATGTAAAGAGTGTGGAAAGCAAAAAAGAGTCTATCTTCTAATACCAGGCCCAAGGAGCCTGTTTGAGACCATATAATGAACGTCGAAGTCTACAAACCAAAGAGGAATCCTGCACAAATCCCTGAGGCTGCTCCATATAGATTTCCTCATGAAGATCTCCGTGCAAGAAAGCACTCTTTACATCCATCTAAAAAACTATCCATCCCCATGAAGTTGCCAGAGAAAGTACAAAGCAAATAGAATTCATCTTGGCGACAGGAGCAAAGGTCTCGGAGTAATCAATACCCTCCACCTGAGAAAACCCCTTCGCAACAAGACAAGCCTTATACTTATTAATAGAACCATCTGCAACACACTTGGTACGATACACCCACTTGCACCAAACTAACTTCCTACCCTTTGGAAGAGAACCAAGATCCCAAGTATGATTCTTCATCAAAGAAGAATACTCCTCATCCATGGCCCTATCCCACTCTGGGTGACCTATCGCCTCTGAAAATTTCTGAGGATCATCTGAAATGGAATGACTCAGAAGACTAGAACTAGATGTCTGTGCATAAGTATGACGAGTGTCTAAAGGATCACCTGTCATAGAACCAACAACATCAACTGTAAACCAGGCCCACTTGGGCAAAGGTTGAGCGGCGGGTGGTGGTGGTGATGGTGGCGGCGGCGGCGGTGATGGTGGACCATCATCTGCATCATCCTCAAGGAAGAAGAAATCCTCAAAAGATGAAGAGTGAGGAGGAGGTAGTGAGGGAGAAGCTGTTGATGGAGAATCCATTTGAGGAAGGCGCTCATTAAACTAGACATCCTGCCTAAACAAGACCTCTCGAGAATCAACATCAAACAACCTGTACGCCTTAACATCCTCACAGTAGCCAAAAAAATGAGTGGTTGGCTCTTCCTCTCCATGGCTTTCCTCTAAGCATCTGGAATAAATGCCCAAGCCTCACTACCAAAAACTCAGAATGAAGAAACATCAGGCTTGACATGGGACCAAGCCTCCTCAAGAGTCAACTGGCACAATGCCTTATGAGGCATTCGATTTTGAATATAGGTGGCACAATTAACTGCCTCAGCCCAATAAGCAGGCTGCATAGAACGTGATTGAAGCATACAATTGGCCATCTCCCTTAGTGTTATGTTCTTTCTCTCAGCAACACCATTCTGCTAAGGGGTGTGAGGAACTGATAATTGATGCTGCAGACCATTCTCTGTGTAGAAATTTGTAAAATCCCGACTCACATATTCTCTCTCATTATCTATGCATATCCTCTTTATAGAAAGACAAGACCGCTTCTCTACAAATTTCTTAAAGACTCAAAATGAATCAAAGACATCAGACTTGTACTTAAGAAAGTACACCCATGTGTGTCTGGAGAAGTCGTCAATGAAAGTGAGCACATACTTGGACCTTGAAAAAGATGGAGTCGGAAATGACATAAGATCACTGTGGATCAAATCCAAGGGTGCTTTAGCACGGGTGGCTCTGCCTGTAGGAAAAGGATCATGATGATGCTTTCTAAGTGCACAACCTTGACATACACCATCAGTACATGATATCTGAGGGAGCCCAATAACAAGTGCCTATGTGCTCATCTGTTGTAAGTATCTATAGTTGACATGACCAAAACACTTATGCCACAGTCTGCTCACTGAATCTGCATGTGCTATAAGAGAAACACTTGAACCATCTGGACTCTCAAAGCCATCAAATTGATATAACCGAGAATCAAGATCAACACTGCCAGTAGCCACAACCAAATTAGGATCATGGAGCTATCAAATAACCACATCATGTGGTGAGAACTCAACCGTTTTACCAGAGCCAGAATGACAAATCTGATAAACAGAGACGAGGTTCGTAGAAATGTCAAGAACCAAAAGAACATCCTGAAAACAACCACCTGTCAACAGAATAGATCGTGTAGAAAGAGCATGTCCTTTCCTAGTAGAAGAAGAAGATGGATGCCGAGGAGGAGAAATATGATGTTGCTGCATGGCTACCTCCAAGGCCTCTAATCATTTCCAACAATCAGAAACTGGATGACCTTCTTTGCCACAAAAATTGCAAAGTTCATCTGACTTCTTCTTAGTCTTGGAGGAAGACTCACCAGACTTAAAAGAGTGCTCCTGTTTGGGATAGGACTTTGGTTTGTAATCAGACTTAGGTGGTGGCTTGGAGGAATGCTCACTGCTAGCTGAATCCTTCTTAGGCTTCGGTTTCTACTTCTTGTTCTCTTTAGATGTCTGAGCAACCAATGCTTTCGGCTGTGATCCTGTGAGAGTGTCCAACTCAGACAAGTGAGCTTGCTCACGAGTCAAGCGATCACAAAATACATCGAAAGTAGGCATGGTGAAGTGTGTACCCAACGCATCCATAATAGAATAAAATGTGGAAGCAAATATCTGATAGGGACCTCGAAGCTTAGAGAGAATTAGGTAGGTACACTTTGGGTCTGTCTTATTCTTACCACAACTGTGTAAGATAGATCTGGTGGTTTTGAACTTGTTCAGAAAGTCCTCAATGTGAGGAAAAGACTCAGGTAACAAGAAAGATAGCTCGACCTCAATTTGTAATGCTCTGAACTCATTGACAGTACCAAAGAGAGTTTCAAATTTGGACCACATAGCCTGAGGAGTGAACAAACCATCAAGGTGAAAAAGCAAGCTGTCTGAAACATGTAAGGAGATGACACCCATATCCTCATCCATCTTATTCTGGTGCTGAAGAATCTCAAAAGGACGCTGCAACAACGGTTGATCTGCATCCAAACAGGACCACAACCCCCTTGATCTGAGAAGCCTCGTCATATGATCTTTCTAGAGGTGATTGTTCTGGGATGTAAGAATCTCTACTGAAGAATCTGCCATGGGCACCTGTACCTAAACCTGCTCTTGATTTTTTTAATTAAGTGATCTTTCAGACTAGACAAAAGATGTAGAAGGGGTTTTTTGTTTGTTTGTTTTGAGTTTAGGTGTTCTTATTTTCTGAAGTAAATTACAGAAAATAGTAAAAAATAACACCCCCTCACAATATGTAAAACAAAAACCCAGTACAATCTGATAGCCAGAAAAGAAGACGAGCAAAGAAGATGCGACATACACTATCTTGTGTACTTGGTGATTTTTTTGAAGAAAAAAAACTCCAAATCTGAGAAGAAATCTCCAAGACCTTTTCGACGCCTATTCGTTTTCCGAAAACGGAGTCCGTTTGCCCAATTTATGGCTCCCGGAGTGCAGAAAAGAGCGCTGACTTGGACGACAAAAAATAGGTACCAAATAAAAAAATTAGCAAATCTCACCACCAGATCTGAGTAGGGCTCGAAAAGATCTTTCCGATGCCTATTCATTTTCAAAAATCTGATTCTGTTTGCCCAAGTTATGGCAAAAAGAAAAAAAACCCTCATGTAGGGCATAAAGAGGGTAAATTTTTTTCTCGAAAAACGTGCATGTAAGGGCCAAACTCAAAATTTTTTTCCCAGAGCTAAAGTTGTCCAAACTAGATAAATTTTATATGAAAATGGGGGTTTTTGGGTGTTCTGAGTTCAATGGTGAGGTCTTTTTGAGCTCAAAATATCGAGAAACAAAAAAGATACCTCAGATCCAAACTAAAAACTTTAAAAAAGAACTGAAACCCTTGCCTCCAAAGAAAATCTTCTGAAAAGAAATCAAGAACAAGCAGCAACAGATGGTGGCTCTAATACAATGAAGAAGTTGAGAAAGTACAACTTCTGAGATTCCAAGAGCATCTGCAAGCAAAATACCTGTCACAAGAGAAGATTGGAGACAAAACACAAAAAAGGCTCTGAAGAAAAGATTATCATTTCAGAGAGGGAATTGAAAAAGAAAAGTTACAATACAATCCTTATGATAGAAGAATAGAAACCCTAAAGATATGCAACCCTAAAGAAACCCTAAAGGGATAAAGAGTATTTAATAATTAGAATAATTATTAAATACCTACAATATTATTAAATGCCTAAGTTTAGCTTAAGCATAGAGTATAGTAGACTAATAATTAAATAAATAATTATTAGCTGATACAAGATAACTCTAACATAAATTTTACAATGCACAAGTCAAATTCATTAAAATATTTAGGGTTTTTGTATATGAGATCTCTTAATTTATGTAATGTAAGTGTATAAATGTTATATTTCGGAAATGATTGCAAATATGAGTCAATGAAATACATACAAATCTGATCTAGAATTAAAAATCAAAATATATTGCAAGCATAAGACATGTTGGGTTCACCAAAAATGTAATGTTAGGAATAGGGTTAACTAGTTTTTGCATGCAAACTATGAATCAAATCTATTCATCATGTTGGCTGAAAATTTTGCAAACTAGAAGAGTTTGCAAATTTGTGGTTTCAACCACAACAACATGATTAAATCTCTCCTAGTTATTAAGGGAAGGCTCCCCTTGTGATTCACTACTCTATTCTAATAAAATAAGATACAAAATTTTTAACTCCTATATCATCCTATCCTCTTTTTTTCAAGATAGATGATATTCTTTTCCTCTCTTTTCAGGAAATAATTTACAATATATAGCAGCAATAATTTTAAATAATTTATTTATTACAAATTAACTTGGAAAGAAAGAACAATACAATATAGATAAGAAAAGAAGCAAAGTGTCCATAAACGAGCAAAGTCATCTGTTGCTTCTCGCGGATTGGAAAGAGTGCTTAAGCCCAAACTCTTAATATTCAGTTTTGTCCTATCAACCTTTTTACAATTTTTTCTATAACCCAAAGAGTTAACTAAGAAAATCAAAATAAAGCTCAAATTCTTTAAAATGATTCCTAGCTTCACCTTTGATAATGCTTTTGTGAAATAATAATATGAAGGTCAAAGTCTTCAAGTTACTGTTTCCTTTTCCAAGATGACACGGTCAAGCACAAAGTCTTCAAAGTGTAACCCTAATATATCTTCGCTAAATTTAACTTGAAAGTACCAATATGAAACACAATATCTTCAAAATGATACGACTTTCACCAATTCCCAATTCTATTAACAATAGTCAAAATATGACACAAAGTTCACAAACTAACAATTGCCTCTATCCTTTAACAATATTATCCCAACACACCTTTACTTGATCAATATGAGAAATTATAATGAAAATGACATAAGAACACTATGACCATAAAATACCAATGAATCCAACACAAAGTCTGGATGTCAAAGCTTTCTTCTTATTTCAGCAAGTTTGTAAAATCACAAAAAAGGAACACAAAGTTTCACTTTTTAGTCCTTCACTTCAGCAAAGTTTCAACATATAGATTAAATATAATATATAGAAATTACAATGAGAAACCTCATATATATAGAAGAGAGATGCAACATGAAACTAGGAAAATACTATGGCTAATTCAAGAAAGAGTCCTAATTGACTTGGACTCATGCATTGCCTAAGTGCAAAAACTAAATACAAAATGACACTTCAAGTGTCAATGTCTTATTAAAAAATACATCTACTAGGAAAATTACTAAGTGTCCACAAACACTCCATTTTGATCCTGCTTCATGAATTCCTCGAACTTTAGCAAATTCACTTTCATCTGTTCCTGATCAAGTCCTTTAGTGTGGCCTGTGATGACCTTGACCCGAGTGATAGAATCTCTGAGGTTCACATAGCATTTCTTGTGTTTCTTCAGAAGCGAGGCTAGATCATCCAGATTTACTTGGATATCGACCGACTTATCAATTGAAGCCAATGAGAAATTGACCTCTTCACCAATCAACAGACTGAACTCTTTGACGATGTCATCTTCCTGGAGGGGCTTCTGATTCTCATTGAGGAAATTGCAAGGAAGATCTAATATCTTCTTGATGATGTCTTTCTTTTTATCATTACATTGTTCTTGTGCTTTCCTCAAATCTTTGATAAGCATCTCAAGTGTGTTCATCTAATGTTGTAGTATTTATTTTTGTTCAATGTACAGATCCCTTGAAGGGATCACTCCATTATCAACTAAAACATCCAATCGGAAATCTTCTAAATTCAACCAAGAGTCGAAGTCCTTCTCATGTGTTTCCATTTCATTTGAAATCAAATTCAAAGTTTTATCAATTTCAACTTTCACCTCCTCCAAGTTGTTTACGAGAGTAGCTGCTGAACATAGGAGGTGGGCTCCCTGGCTCAACAACCTATCCATCCTTTTTCCAAATGTTCTCCCATGAGCATTTACCTGTTCAACTTGTTTGACAATGTGCTCATCCACTGAAGAAGTGATTGGCTCAATTACCTCTGATGATTTGGTAGTCTTGATCAAGACTTCTGTGAGTTGATCAACTTGTTTTTTCAACTTATCTTTCTTTTCCTTCTCCTCATTGAACATTATCACAAGATACTGGAAAGAAGTTTGAGCATATTACACCCTGATGAGTTGGTTTTCCCAGAGAAATCCTTTTGATGACATAATCAGTTGGTTGCACTGTATCAAGAGGAGGAATATCCATCTCCATATATTTGTTTTTTGATTCATCCACCTTCACTCTAGATAGAGTTTTAGCCTTCTTCTTTCCCTTGGGCTTAATAGGCACCAATTGATTGAAATAAAAAATCATCCGGAGATACCACCTACTTTTTCCTCTTGGGAGTGTTAAACACTAACTAGGGTGGCAATGATGAATCTTCATCTACTCCCACAGACAAAACTTGTGTAGCCAATTCCTATGACTGAACACTAGTAGTAACAATGGGTGGAGTCGAGGTAACAATGGCTAGTGGATTTGAAACAATAGAATCCATAGGAGGAACTTGTGTTTCTAGAATGAAATTATCAAAATCTTCTAGCATGGAAGAAGTAACCTCAGATAAATTAGGAAGGAAAACTATATCAAAGTTGTCATTAGGTGTATCAAGGGTTGATTCACTTGTGGAAGTGGATGAAATAATATGGATCTTAGGAGCTTGTGAAGAAAAAGACACAATAGAACCCAAAGCAATGGCATCAAAAACAGAGACTAAAGTAATACCTTTGATCTCATATGATGCAAGAGGAACACCTTTGTGCATCTCTTGAGACTGGGAAGTACTTAGGATTTTGGGTAATCCCTCCTCATCAAATTATCCTTCATCTTGTTCCTATTCATTCTTTGATTCATCTTCTTTTGGATTTTTTCATCTTCATTTACTTCTTCTCCTTCAAATTCATCATGAGCTTGAGTCTCTTGAGTTGAAGATTCAACTTAAACTTTACCCTTTCCAACATTGAATTTAAATTTAGGGCCTTTAGGAGTCACAAGATCTTGCCTATTCTTGGTTCTTGTTCATAAGTCTTTCCCTTGGGGCCTACAACATCATTTTCAAATGACTCAGTTAGGAAAGGATTCATCTATACACCATATAGGTTCAACCAAAAAGTGGTATAATGATGCAGGAGCATCCCCACTTTTTGGCAATCTTGCATCAACCAAAAATATTTCCTTTCTGTTGTGCTTTCTGTTTTGCAGTTCAACATTCATTCTGCATTTTCTGGCATTGGCTCACCGGATCTTAAGGAGTTGGATTTTGCTTGAGGACTTGATCATCTACCTTATTCCCAAACTGCGGAGCATTTGGATCATTTTCCGACAAGTTATCGCTACCAGTTTCCAAGACAGTTTTCTGGTATCGATTGCCTGGACCTATTTGAATTAGTGATCTGTCGAATCCCTTTCGTAGCTTGCGGAGCCCTGAGCATTGATTTCGATTT
Source organism: Cryptomeria japonica (assembly GCF_030272615.1). Classification (NCBI taxonomy): domain Eukaryota; kingdom Viridiplantae; phylum Streptophyta; class Pinopsida; order Cupressales; family Cupressaceae; genus Cryptomeria; species Cryptomeria japonica. Next base: position 490,739,890 of record NC_081414.1, read on the forward strand.
TCCTTGGTGTGTGGCCAACCTTCCCTTTGATATACACTTCATCCTTTGGATTTTCCAAAGGAATTTCTTTGGTGAAGGCCAACCTTGTTTTTTTTACACGTTCGGTCTTGCTCTTCGGTATTTGATCCCTTTTTGGGCCGACCGGATCCCTTGGATTGTATAAATCAGTGTAATTAAGTATTAGAATTCAGATCAAATGTGGTAGACTGAACATAGAAGCTAGGTCTTAAGATTTGAGGTCTCGGTTGTGACGTGTTCTGTAATTGAACATGTTTTAGTAGGCCAGTGAGCCGATTTCCGTAACCTGGATGTTACCAGTTGATTGTAATCAGTTTTCATGATATAATTCATTATGTTTTGCATTGCCTCCATCATATCCTTGTGTTTCTGTTGTGTTTACTCTTGTTGACCAGTCCAGATTTATCTCTTTGAGGTCCCTCCTAACCGATGACTACACCAAGTGGTATCAGAGCAAGCTTTCATTCCGGAGATTGTGTTGTCTTGAGAAATTTTGTTGTAGGGTGGCAGGTTGTGGATCTGACCTGCAGTTGTAGAGGACTGGCGTGAAGATGGCGTGAAGAGGAAATATGAATGGTGGAGCACATGGGAATGCAGACCCTGCTATGATGGAAATGTTATGAGGAATTGCAGCTCGCTTGGAAGCCATTGAGACATCACAAAGAAGAGGCCGACATATTGAAGATGTGAGTGAAGATGAAGGAGAAGAAGCCCCGATAGAACAAGTAAACCCGTCGACGATTGATCCGGATGAAGAGAGGTTTTTGAGGGTTTTGAGGAGGGTGAATACTAAACCTCATTTTATTCCACTGGAATATGATGGAAAATTGGATTCAGATGAATTGATGGATTGGATCTCAGAGATGGAGAAATATTTTGATTTTGAGAACACTGTAGAGGAAAGAAAGGTGAAGTATTCCTATACCCGGTTGAAAGGTCATGCATCTCTTTGGTGGGAGCATTTGTAGGTTGATAGACAAAGAAGAGGTAAAGAGAAGATCAAAACATGGGATTAGATGGTTGCCAAGTTAAAATCAAAATTTATGCTAGCTAATTATCAAGTGAATTTGTTCCGAAAGTTGCAGAATCTGAAGCAGAAGGAATCTAGTGTTAAGGAGTACACCGAAGCATTTTACAAGTTGAATATTTGATCCAGACATGTTGATAATGAGGTTGAACAAGTTACAAGATTTTTGAATGGATTGCGAATGTCTATACAAGATGAACTTAGTTTGATCAAATTGCAGAGTGTTGAAGAGGCTTACTAGTATGCCCTGAAAGCAGAAGAGAAGTTGAACAAAAGACATGAGAAGAGATAGAGAGGTAGAGGTGGAAGGTTTTCTAGAGGAATATTTCAAGGAGGAAGAGGATATACCAAAGGAAGATGAACATGTACAGATTAGAACAAGGACAAGGAAGTAAGAAAAGAAGGTAATTCATACCGGAAGGATGATAGAAATTTCTACCAAATAAGAGAACCTGATGGCAACCAAAGTTAAATTTTTGCAAAAGATGATATAAGACAAGATAAGAGAGTATTTAGAGGAACTTGCTATAAGTGTGGAGGAGAAGGACATCATGCTTTCAAATGTAAGAAGACAGAGAACACTGGGAGGACAACATTGGTAGAAGAAAGCCCCACCAGATCAGCTTATAAATCGGAAGATGGAAAACTGTTGATGATTAGGAGAGCTTTGTGTCCTACAGGAGGAGACGAGGAGCCCTTGCAGAGGAGGAATTTATTCAAGAACAGATATAAGGCATCTGGTAAGTGTTGTAAAGTTGTTATTGATAGTGGTAGTTCATATAACCTTGTTTTAGAAGAGCTGGTGAATATGTTGAATTTGGAAAGATTGAAACACCCTAAGCCTTATCAAATAGCATCGATTCAGGATGATCATAAGTTGCTAGTAAGTGAGCAATGTTTGGTGAAATTGAAAATTGGGAATTATCATGATGAAGTCTTGTGTGATATTATGCCTATGGATAGTTGTCATCTTTTGTTTGGTATACCTTGGCAGTTTGATAGACAAGCAATACATGATGGGAGAAAGAATATATACACTATTGTGGCCAATGGGATGAAGCAAACCTTGTTGCCCTTGGAGGAGCCTTTGAAGGGTGAAGTCTGTACAAATGCTAGAATCTGTTTGGTGAATGGAAGGAAATTCTTGGATGGGATGAGAAATGAGAATGTGTGTTTTTCCTTAGTTCCTAAGAAGACTGAGAATCCGGAGCATGAAGAAGAACAACCGGAAGAGATAAACCAGTTACTATCAGAGTATGAAGACATCATTTCAAGATAATGTGCCTGATGGATCACCACCTATGAGAAGTATCAGTCATTGCATGGACCTGATTCCCAAAGCTAGTTTTCCTAACAAAGCTACACACTAGATGACACCGACAGAGAATGAAGAGTTAAATAAACAAGTGCAAGAGATGTTGAAGAAAAGTTTGAACAAAGAAAGTTTGAGTCCTTGTGTAGTACCAACAATATTAGCACCTCAAAAGAATGGAGAATGTAGGATGTGTACCGATTCCAGAGCAATAAACAAGATCACAGTGAAATACCAGTTTCCTTTTCCTAGGATGGATGACATAATGAATTGTTTGAGTGGAGCCAAATACTTTACAAAGATAGACTTGAAGAGTGGATATCATCAAATCAGGATCAAAGAAGGAGATGAGTGGAAGACAACATTCAAGACAAATGAAGGACTGTATGAGTGGTTGGTGATGCCTTTTGGATTGACTAATGCACCGAGTACTTTCATGAGGCTGATGAATGAGGTATTGAAGAAATTATTGGGTAAGTTTGTTATTGTATATTTGGATGACATTCTTATTTTCAGTAAGACAAAAGAAGAGCATTTGTTGCATTTAAGACAAGTTTTGCAGAGGTTGAGAGAAGAAAAGTTGCTGATAAACCTTAAGAAGTGTACTTTCATGAAGGAAGAGTTAGTCTATTTGGGATTTGTGATATCTGAGGATGGTTTGAAAATGGACCTAGAGAAAGTAAAAGCAATTGTTGAATGGCCTACACCGGAAATCATTTGAGAGGTAAGATCATTACCGGAAGTTTATCAGAAATTTCAGTTGTTTGTAGTCCTATTACTGAGACAATGAGGGGAGATAGGAAGGAATTCAAGTGGACCACCAGAGCAAACAAAAGTTTTGAACTGTTGAAGCAGAAAGTGACTAAGAAGCTTGTGTTAGCTTTACCAGATTGCAACAAAGTGTTTCAAGTGGATTGTGATGTCAGTGGAACAACAATAGGAGCAGTCTTGAATCAGGAAGGGGTAGTAGTAGCTTATTTCAGTGAGAAATTGAATGATGCCCAGAGAAGATATTCAGTGTATGATCAAGAATTTTATGTCATAGTTCAAGCCTTGAAGAAGTGGAGACATTACTTGTTGCCTAAGGAGTTTGTGGTGCATACTAATCATCAAACCTTGCAGTATTTGAACAATCAAAGTAAGTTGAATCAGAGACATATGAGATGGGTAGAATTTTTGTAGAGTTACACCTTTGTGTTGAAGCATAGAAGTGGGAAATCTAACAAATTTGTTGATGCATTGAGTAGAAGATGCAATTTTCTAACAGAGATGAGAGTGATAGTATTAGGATTTGAGGAGTTGAAGACCTTGTATGATGATGACCCGAATTCGGAAGAACCTTGGAGATCATGTAGATAATCGGTTATGGTAGATAGAAGCAAGTGGTTGGATTACTTCATTCAGGATGGGATGTTATTCAAAGGATTTCAATTGTGCATACCTAAGAGTTCTATGAGGGAGAATATGATAAAGGAGAAACATAAAGGAGCATTAGCCGGACACTTTGGTGTTGACAAAATAGTAGCACTGGTGAGTGAGCATTAATTTTGGCCTCGGATTCATAAGGATGTTAGGAAATATGTGAAAAGTTGTAGAGCTTGTCAAGTTGCAAAGGGTAGAAGTCAGAATGTAGGATTGTATAAACCTTTGATAGTACCAGAAAGACCTTGGAAGGATATAAGCATGGATTTCATACTTGGATTGCCTAAGACATAGAGAGGAAATGATTCTATATTTGTGGTGGTGGATAAATTCTCAAAGATGGCTCATTTTATACCTTGTAAGAAGACATCAGATGTAGTGCACATAGCTGACCTATTTTTCAAGGAAGTGGTGAGATTGCATGGACTACCTAAGAGCATAGTTTCAGACAGAGATACTAAGTTTGTTGGTTATTTTTGGAGAACACTTTGGAAGAAGATGAAGACATATTTAGAATTCAGTTCTACTCTTCACCCACAGACTAATGGACAGATAGAGGTAGTAAACCAGAGCTTGGGAAATTTGTTGAGATGCTTGGTTGGAAACAAAATGAGAAGTTGTGATTTGATTCTTGCACAAGTAGAGTTTTCCTACAATAATGCAGTAAATAGGAGTACCAGAAGGACACCTTTTGAGATTGTTACCGGAGCACACCCTAGAGGTATATCAGAATCGAGAGATATCAATAGTGAAGACTGAAGAAGTTTAGAAGAAGAAGAATTTGGAGATCACATAAAGGACTTACATATTCAAGTTAAGCAACATTTGGAGGACATGAACAAGAAGTATAAGGAGAAAGAAAATAAGAAGAGGAGACATAAGGAATTTGAAGTTGGCGATGAAGTGATGGTGTATCTAAGTAAAGAAAGATTCCCGGTTGGGACCTATAACAAGTTACAGATGAGGAAGTTTGGACATTGCAAGATTTTAAGAAAGTTCAGTTCTGGAAATTCATATGAAGTGGAATTACCGAATAGTCTGAGTATTTCACCTATATTCAATATTGCAGGTCTACATTAGTATCATGAACCAACATTTAGTGAGGACAATATTAGAGACTTGGAGAAATAGTTGCCCTGAAAGGAACCAGATCAGATTGAAGACATTTTGGACAGTAGGATTGGGCGTAGTACCCGAAGCAGTCAGTATAAGGAGTATCTTGTGAATGGAAAGACATGCCAATTGAAGAATCATCTTGGATTTCTCAGGAAGAGGTAGACCGACTTGGTTTTCCTCTGACCCCAGCATAGTGAGAGACTCACTTTTTCAACAACCCCGGATGTCTGATGCAGGAGCATCCCTGTTCTTGGCAATCTTGCATCAACCAAAAATATTTCCTTTCGATTTTGCTTTCTGTTTTGCAGTTTCAACATTTCATTATGTATTTTCTAGCATTAGCCTACCAGATCTTGAGGAGTTGGAATTTTCTTGAGGACTTGATCATCTACCTTATTCCCAAACCGTGGAGCATTTGGATCATTTTTCGACAAGTTATCGCTACCAATTTCCAAGACAGTTTTCTGGTACCGGTTGCTTGGACCTATTTGCATTAGTGATCTATCGGATCCCTTCCATTGCTTGCAGAGCCCTGAGTGTTGATTTCGATGTTCCTTTGCGTGTGACGGACCTTCCCTTTGATCTACACTTCATCCTTTGGATTTTCTGGAGGAATTTCTTTGGTGAAGGCCGACCTTGTTGTTTTTACATGTTAGGTCTTTCTCTTCAGCATTTGATCCCTTTTTGGGCTGACCGGATCCCATGGATCATATAAATCATTGTAATTAAGCATTATAATTCAGATCAAAGGTGGTAGACAGAACATAGAAGCTGGATCTCAAGATTTGAGGTCTTGATTGTGACCTGTTCTGTAATTGAGCATGTTTTAGTAGGTCACTGAGCTGGTTTCTGTAACCCGGATGTTACCGGTTGATTGTAATCAATTTTCATGATATAATTCATTATGTTTACCATTGCCTCCATCATATCCTTGTATTTTCATTGTGTTTACTCGCTAACTAGTCCAGATTGATCTCTTTGAGGTCCCTCCTAACTGGTGACTGCACCATATTATCAAGAATTTTTTGAAATATGGCCCCTATATAAGTGTTCTCCTTTTGGGACCATTGAATGAGAGGCATAGGTAATCCAACAAATTTGTTTCTCATATACAGAATCTAAGATGTCACCATCTTCTTCAAGATCTTCAGGAATGTCCGCAAGATCAAGGTTCTCAACCTGCTCGATTGTCAAATGACAATAGTCCATCCTTCAGACATCCTCTTATGTCTTGCAATCCACCCATACATCCTCAATACGGTGAATATGATTGTAGTTCTTCTTAATCTTATTCTTCATGCCTCTATAATCAAATAAATTTATGGCTTTGAAGAATCCCATTGTCACCCATCTCATCTCCTCCTCCATGAAACAAGCCTTGTAGATGGAATATCTCACTATGGTGATTGAGAACTTGAGACTTGTTTTATGTGCTCCAGACTAACGCTCATGGATAGATATCATCTAGTGAGTCATCTCCATAAGAATAGTCTTATCTGATGGATACCTTAGGAGCATCAAGGGTTCTCCATCAAAACATCCAATCTTGATATATGTAAAAGTGGGAAACTGAAGAAAAATGCAACCATATTCACTCACCACCTTCGAGTCTCATCGGATACCCTCTTGTTCTGAAGGTCCTTATCAAATAAGCACATGTAGTGATCAAAGAAAGCATCATTTACCCTTCTGAAATGATGCAAAATCTCTTAGAGAGTTAACTGAGAGAAATACTTGTTGTAGACGTATAAAAATGACTATATTCCTAAATGAATAATTTATGTTCATTTCTCTATTTAATTAAATCTAATTTAATTAAATTATCCACATTCCTCTATTTAATTAAGTAAATTACTCAATTTATTTAATTAAATTCAATTAACCCCTTTTAGGTCATTTAATTGAATAAATCATTTTATTTAACTAAATCTATTCTTCTAAACCTTTTAATTAAATTTACATTTAATTAAATAGGGAATCCCAATTAAATAAATCTAATTTATTTAAAAACCTCCACTTGTAACCAAATTAAAATAAAACAATTTATTTTAATGAAACCTATTATCCTTCACCCACTTGCATTTTCCTACATCTCCCACTTGCATCCTAAACCCTCTTCTAGATTCTTCTAATCACTTCTAAATTAGCCTAACCCATCTCCTAAATATTGTCACATCCCTAAGCAAGGGGAAGTCACTTCTCAAACCCTCAAAGTCTTTGATAACCATTAAAGGCTTCAAGTCTCCAACAAATTTCTCTTCCAAACCATTAATGGTTAACTCAACCTCTTGCATGATTAGAGAATTTTTCTAAACTCAATCCTCAATCTAACCCAAGGGTCTCATCAAGCATTCATTGCTTTGACCATGGTTATCCCTTATACCTTGCAAAAGAGTTTATCCTTTGGGTAAAAGCTTTATCCAATGGATAATCTTAACCTACCCTTAACCCTTACCCCCTAAGGTAACCATGAGGTCTTCTCAGGCATTTAATGTCTCCAACACCTTCTCTCAACCAATCTTATGTTAACAATTGTCACCATTTCATTGGTGAGAATTGCAAACATGGATTCCCAACTTTCAAACTTGACCCATGATTAAATATTTCAATCCTGGCCATCCATTGCCCTATTTTTACTATAAATAGAGCTCTCCATTCTCCATTTCAGATCATCTAAGTCTTTAGCATCATACTTATACTCAAATCCATGCAAGCTTTAATATCTCATTTATGCTCATCATTTAGCCTCTCTTTTAAATAAGAATTAATCTAAATATGCATGTTTAGAGTATTTTCCTTATCATTTAGCTTAATCATAGACTAGTATATCATGCTAGGATAGTCTTGCTACTAATCTTGTCATCTTATAATCTAGTTTATTGTATTTGTAAGATCATGCATAGCTTAGGATCCATTTCATAATAAAATCAATCAAAACATCCCTCGTTTTTGCATTAGTCATCCCTAAGTCACTTTGCTCAGTGATCTGAGAGCAAAGGCATTGGCTTGAGGGACCTTGTGAGATAGAGAACCATGGAACCAACCTTGGGAAGCTGAGTCATCCTTTGTGACTCCATATCTTGCACCAAGAAGTCCTGTGGGTGTGTGAGAAAGCCTCTTTGAACTTCATTTTTCACATTTTAAGTTCTATTGACCCACTTTACCCGCACACATTTCTAGTGCCCACCATGGGGCCCGACCCCATATATCAAATTGGTTTTTGAATTTAACCCCTTTTGCAAGTATGCGGGAAAGAGGAAACAACGCGTGGGAAACATTCCCTAGCGCATCTGGTTAACAGTCTAGCGCATCCCGCTTACTGTTCAGCCTATTGGGTCCATCTCGTAGCGCGTCCAGTCTTTACCATAGCGCATTACCCCACTAACATTTTTCTATAGGTCTCGGCGTGGGAGAAAAAAATAGAGCAGCGCATTCAGAAACCATCTTAGCGCGTCCGAAAGACAGCCTAGCGCATCACTGTCATCTTGTAGCACATCACTTTCATATTGTAGCGCGTACAGTATGTTCTGTAGCACATCACAAACATATACAAAAACCAAAAATTGTAACCGAACTTAAATTTAGACTTGTAGAAGTCCACAAGATCCAAAAAATTTCTAACGGTTTGATTGACATTTTGCAGGGTTTTGACATTTTCTTGCAGAGGGAGCTTAGTTCTATTTACAGAATTACAAAGAATTTTAATTTTTTTTACTAACTTAGTTAAGTTAGTTAAAATTTGGAATTCTTTTACTTCTGGTTGGATAAAATTGAACTCACCTTATTTTGGGCTGTAAAAGGAACCACAATCAAAAATCTTTTTTCCTTTCATAGGAGAAAAACTTTCCTTTTTGGGCTCTAAAAAGATCAAAACAACCTTTCTTTTTTTTTTGTTGCAAAAATAGCTTTAAAAAGAACCTCACCATCCTTTGGTGTATAAAAGGATCCATTTTAAATTTTTGCAAGGAAAAAGAACCACACTTAAAAAGTTTTGTTTACAATCAAAGAGGGAAGCTCTTCCCCTTTTTCCGATTTTCTTTTATTGACCCAATCAAAGTTTTGCTTTGTTGACCAGGTTCTTTTCTAGATTAGATAATCACTGCTTTGAAGAAATAAAAAGAACACCATGTTTTTGTGGAGCAACATCTCCATATAGATTTTAGAAAATCACTGAATTGAAAGGATAAAAAGAACAACTTGATTGCCTCATCTCGAAAGTAGAAGGTATATGCTCTCCCCTTAACTGGGTGATCAAAAAGCCAGACTACTCTTACGCTTTCACTCATTTCAAGCATTTTAAAACCTTTAGCAGGCCTACCTTCCCGAGGGGTTGAAAACAACTCTTAAAGCCATTTATGGCCGGTGTGAAGGGAACGACCTAAGTGGGGAATGACTTTTTTGCCAAGAGTTCCAACCCACTATAATCAAAAGTGGAGGTTGACGAAAGTCCCTTCAACGGTTTTGCTCAACGATTAGCCTTCCCCTAGTATCCTTGAGATACATAAAGCTTTTGTTCTAAAGGTTGGGAAGCCTCCCGAGGGAGTTTATCACCGAAGACCGAATGGGAAGCTTGATTACGAACCTTAGCATAGAAACTTTGAGCCGAGTCAGTAACCAGACATTTGTAATATCATAGTGCAAGGGTGGGGAAGAATCCACCCCCAAGATCACTCACCATATATTTCCCAAGATAACTACTCAATTGTGAAGCAATTCACTTTGAGTTAATTTCTGGCAAAAAGCAAAAAAACGGGCGCCCCCTAGGGGGTGACACGGCTGTTTGAGCTGACAGAGTATCGAGACTAGTGGGCTATGATATTACTTATGACCTTTGAATAAAGAGTCTTCTTGAAGTGTATTATTTGTATCCAAACCTATTAAAACATTGGGGATTTGAACACATCCTCGCAGAACATACACTTATTGTTAGATTAAGCAAAATGGTTGTCTCTTTGGTGCCGTGGTTTCATTTGTTACTTCAGAAAATCATCTATCAACACTAAAAAATTCAAAACAAAGATCCAAAAATCACAGAAAACAACCAAATCATACATCAAGGCAGTCTAGCGCATAAGAACAACCTCTTAGCACATGTGAACTATCTTTTAGCGCATTAAAACTGAACTTTAGCGCGTCAAGTCTTAACAGCAACGCTTTACCAAGAATCCAAAACCCACAGTCATAACTTAGCGCGTTTTAAGAACAGTCTAGCGCGTGGAAGCATCAGCTTGGCGTGTAGGAGTCAACAACTGGCACATAGAGTTGATCAGTTAGCGCTTAGGAGGCTCATAGTAGCACATGACTTTTTGAGTAAAACATAAAGCAAAAATAAACAGTCTAAACCAGTTAGCGCGTAGTCGAGGGTAGCCTAGCACGTGTGGTCTTTTCCTTAGCGCATTGAAAACTTTTTGTAGCGCATCCCTTCTCTACTTTAGCGTGTAATAAAAAATAGAAAAACAGGGGGTAGAACAGAGATAAATTTGAAAAATTTTGAAAACTTTTTTGAAAACCTCCTTTCATCAGCTTCATTTTCATCAAAACAAAGTATCAGAAACATAACATTAAAATCTATTTCTAAGACAAATTTCTAGTCAAACAAAAGTTGTCCAGAATCCAAAATTGGTTGCACGATAAACATATCTATCCTATCAAAATCAGGAAACATCATCACAAGTGACGAATAAGTCCTTTATTATCTCACAAATTTTATCCAAAAACACTTGTTCAAAAAATTTAGGTTGTCAAATCAAGTTTCCATATTGGGAAACTTTATCCATATCATTTGACACACTTTGTTGTGAGGGGGCATCTAAACCTTCACTTTGATAAAGTAAAACTTGAAGTCTTCAAAACAAGATAACCTAAATCCAAAACAACTCAAAGGAAACCATTAATCACTTATGCATGACTAATCCTCATATTCTTAGAAGAAAGAATATTTATCATAATAGTAAGTTGAAGAAACAACAACCAAGTTTTTCCAAATTTGTCAAAAGAAATAAAATTTTATACATCAATCGTCAACTCTTCAAATCTCATCAAACATTTCTTCATCACGTACAACTCTATATCCAAAACAAATTCAACGAATTTGACAAAGAACCTTTGAAGACTAGGGCATATTGTCAAAAATCCGCATTCAGTCAAATCATAAACCGGGGAGGAAATATCAATCATGCATTCTTTCCCGATGAGTGCATCACTTACAACATACCCCGATTTGAACCGCCAACACCTGAGCAACACATCGAAGAGGATTTTATCCCCTTTATCACAGAAAGCTTCTACTAGATGCCTGTTGTTACTTGCTCTCAACAAAACAAACAAAGCAAAATGCAATCAGAATCGAGCATGAATCGAAGATTATCAAATCCTTTTGAGCATTTGAGTTTAGAGGATGCCAAAATTCCTGAGGAACTTCTTCAAGAATGTCAAGAGAGTGCTTCATTTCAAAAACTTGTGGAAAGACTCATGGAAAATGACAAGGAAAAATACCTACTCATGCTTACAAGCAAAGGGGTTAAACTTCCTGAAGACTTTGACACAGACATGTTTAGAACAAGATCTCAACATTACGAGTATCAAGAATGACAATGAGAAGGGGAAGCACGCGACCCTGAGCAAGATATTCCTGAACAAAACATACCGGAACAAAATACACAAGGGCAAAACATCCCCGAGCAATGCATCCTCGAGCAAAACATACCATTCCATACACCATTCCAACCCAGGATTAATGCAAGGGAAGAAGTCTTCCCTCGACAAAACATTGCGCCTTTGGTTGCCCTTACTCAACAAATGCAAGACATGCAACAAGGGACAACAATACGATATTCACTAAATGAAATTTGTCCTTATCCTTTTGACAGAAGATTGCACATGATCCCTTTTCCTCCAAACTCAGATGTTCCAAAATTTGACAAATACGATGGGAAAAGCGATCCTCGTGATCATGTTCGAGAATTCTGCACCATGAGTCTTGAATTTGCTCATGATGACACCTATCTGATGAGGTTATTCCCAAGAAGTTTAGGAGGACAAGCAATGGAATGGTTATCCAAAATCACACCTCCTGTCAGATCATTTGATGAACTAGTCAACAAATTCATAACTCAATATTCTTGTAACATTCAACATGCTATTACCATGCTAGATGTCTGTAATACGAAACAAAAAAACAATGAAATATTCATGGTATTCCTTCAACATTGGCCGTATGGTTTCACGATATCCTCGAGATATTCCTGAAAAGGAGAAAATGTAAATTTTCATCGATAACTTGAATAGTGAGATGAGTTACAGGCTCAAGCTCCAATGCATACCGTCTTTCGCTAAATTGATTGAAAACAACATTCAAGTAGAAGAAGCATGTGTCAAGAAAGGAACACTCAAATTCTTCAAAGAGGGAATAGGTTTATCAAACTACAATAACCAAAACAACAACAACTTAGACAAACCTAGATTCTAGACCAGAAATAAGAACAATGGAAACGAAGGAGGCAATGAACCACATGATCCAAAATCTAAACAGCCAATGCTTGCATTATCAGGGAATCCCCAAGCTACCAAAAATCCCAAAGGTGCTAACCCAGACACTAACACATATGCATCGAATACCAATCAAGGTCAACCCAACACAAACAACACCAACAATGCTCAAAACAATAACACAAATTGAGGACCTAATAACAATTCACGAGGTAGCACCAACAATTTCCAAAATCGCGTCTACACACCTTTGGGACAATCACTGGAGTCAGCATTCAGAGAACTCATGGCAAATAAAATTATCTCTTTACCAGCAATCAACAACTATGAACCACAAGTCAAACCACCTTGGTGGAATGATTCACACTTTTGTGATTTTCATCGAAACAAATGATTGCATGAGACTGAAAAACATTGTTCAGGACATGATTGATAGAGGTGATTTAACGGTCGATGGTCTCAAGACAAATGGTGACCATGGAGCCTTTAAGAATCCTCTTCCAAACTACAACAAATATGGAGCTTCAACCTCAAATGATACACGTGGAGCTTGTATCAATCACATCTGCAATAACACCATCAATCACATATCAGCTGCAGATAATCAAGTAAAGGTTATCACTATTCGAGACCAACATGAACACAAATCCGTCAATGTCACAAGCAGAGCTCAAAAATATGTCTTGAAGGGACATATGTCAACGACAAACACAGTACCCAAGGTTCAATATGATCTAGTCAGCCAACTGCACAAAACTCCTGCTCAAATATCTATACTGGAATTGCTAAAACTTTCACCAAAACACAAAGACATATTGGAGCAAGCGTTATTAGAAACAAATGTACCTCAAGATCTGGATGTTGACAAATTCCAAGCCATGATCGCTCATATGACAGGGATTCATAATCTCACTTTTTCAGAGCATGATAATATCTCACTATGTCATCCACATAACACTCCTCTCCAGATTGAAGTCATTGTCTATAAACACCGAGTGAAATGAGTATTGATAGATGGAGGAGCTGGGCTTAATATATGTACCTTAAAACTTATCCGTGCATTAGGCTTCTCAGAGGAGTCTATTGATCCATGCAAAAAGATTACTATAAAGGCATATGATGATGAAGAAAGATCCTCTAAAGGAACAGTGGTGTTGCCAATTCAAGTTGGACCAATACAAAGAGATACTATGTGCCAGGTCTTAGACATAGACCTCACCTACAATATCTTATTGGGTCGACCCTGGATACATGAAATGCAAGCAGTGCCTTCTACATATCACCGGTGTGTCAAACTCCCCTACAATGGGCAGGAGGTTTCTATATCTGTTGATCACAATCCATTTCAACATTGTAATGCAATGGGGGCAGCCCAAGACAGTTTGGTTCCGCATAATAGAGAGAAATAGAATCCCTCAGCATCAGATCTTCAACAAGAGAAGTCTAAATCACTACCTGGAGATTTCAAGCAGAAACTAAAAATCAAAGAACAAGGCATGGGAGAATACTCTTTGGAACCCATGTGTTTGACCAGCTTACCCACATCACCTAGATCTCATGGATTACCTACAGCATCAACACATCAAGCAACTCAGCCCATCACCAAATTTGATGGTACATTCATTCAACTCGACACTTTAGCACATGAATTCAAGGAAAAGGATATCCTTAGTTGGCTATACAAAGATGAGGAAGAAGATAGAGCAGCTACTATAGAAGTAGCTCTACCTACACACCTATATGGAAAAGGCTACTTAATCATGCAACAAATGGGATACAATGGCAAAGGACCTATTTGTAAGCGTCAGGAAGGTGTCACTGAACCATTGGATCCTCCTTCACAATTTAGTAAAAACAAAAAAGGATTGGGCTTTGAATTCACTCTACTACCAAAGAAAATACCACGCAAATATCAAAAACCTCAATGGAAAGCAAAGAAGAAGTACAAAGACGAATCCTGGCAAGAAGCATTATTTGAGTCAGCAGAGACAATCCATAAAGAACGTGAACATCAAGAAAAGAAGAAACATCAAGAGAAGCCCATCATTCACAAGAAGGCAACATCTACAATAGTAGCTCATATTCATGAACAAATATCCAACAAAGCAGAATCACCTTAGGGAAACATCATTCCTGCCCGGGAAGAAATAGTCTACGAACAAATGCAAAAAATAGAAGCAGGATCTGACGCAAAATCAAAAAAAGCCAGTAGAATAGTATCAATTATCAAAGATCTATTTTCGTCATTCAACATACCTGTTTACAACACTAAAAAGATCTGGGATGATAACTCTGAGACTGATTCCAATGAATATGAATGGGGTAGCTGCTCAAATGCTACTAAAAATACTGCTAAAAATACTAGTTATATATCCCTTTCTCAAGAAGAACATAGCACAGAAATTAGACTACTTGAATTTGGACCACAGAATATCTATGATGCTAAGGAAAGCGAGCAGAAACATTATGAACAAGTCTATATGGAGGATGATACCATCGAAGACCTCGACGGAATCCTGGACTTCTTTAACACCCGAACTAATCACAATGAAACCTCTATCCTGACACCTACCGCAGTAGAACTTGATCCACCAAATGATTCCTTACCACTTATCTTTCCTGACCTCATCGATTGGGACGAACCCGAGATACATGATATACCAATTTTCCCAAATGATGAATCTATTATTCACTACCTATGTACCGTTAACCCAGAAACAAGCAATACCAGTGAACAAAGTAACTATGTTTGCAACCAAGGGAGTGCCAAGTCTCTCAGTCGCAAAAATAAACCAAATAAAGGATCTGATGCTGAAAGCCAGTCAATGGCAGCTCTAGATCACAAAAAAGTAAAAATAAAGGACACATCTGAGGGTGAAAACCTTTTTAAGGCACCTAAAGATGGGATACTTGACACCCTTCCTGAACATTACCATGGGCGATCACCTATATTGATTGAGCCCACTCAATCAATCAACATTGGTACTAAAAAAACAGTCCAAAACATACACCTGGCAGAATCTCTCACGGAGGCAGAAAGATCAGAATTTATAAAATTTTTTAAATAAAAGCAAATCAACTTTGCTTGGGCATACACAGATATGTTCGGGATTGATCCACAATTAATCATACATCACTTGTCTATGGCTCTAGGAGCTAAACCGGTTAAGCAAAAACTGCGAAAGATGAATCCCCATGTGGCACTCATGGTCAAAGTTGAACTAAAGAAACTATTAAATGTCGGATTCATCCGACGCATCAACTATGCAGAATGGATTTCCAACATTGTACCAGTTTCAAAACTAGATGGCAGTATTAGAATATGCACAGATTTTAGAGATGTCAACAACACCTGTCCAAAGGATGACTTTCCTTTACCAAGTATTGACATCATTGTAGACCTCACAGCAGGCCATGAAATGTTATCACTAATGGATGGTTTTTTAGGATATAACCAAATCAAGATTGCTCCAGAGGATCAAGATAAAACAACATTCACCTATCCTTGGGGAACATATTGTTGGAATGTCATGCCTTTTGGCTTAAATAATGCAGGGGCAACTTATCAGCGAGCAATGACAACAATCTTTCATGATATGATGCATACCTTCATTGAAGACTATGTGGATGATTTACTAGCTAAATCCTTCACCAGAGCGGAACATCTAAGCATCTTAGAAAAGATTTTTGAACAATTGGGAAAATTCCAAGTCAGGCTCAACCCTAAGAAGTGTGTCTTCGGGGTTACATCAGGCAAATTGTTGGGCTACATAGTCTCAGAAAAGGGAATTGAAGTGGATCCAACAAAGGTACAAGCCATTATGGAGATGCCACCACCAAAGAACATCAACTAGCTCAGGTTGCTACAAGGACGACTCCAATCAATCAGGCAATTCACCGCTCAATTAGTAGATAAAAACCTACCATTCAATCATTTGTTACATAAAAATGTACCATTCAGATGGGAAGCCAAGTGTGCCGAATCCTTCTATCAAATCAAGCAATATCTGATAAAACCAATAGTTTTGGTACCACCGATAGCAGGAAAGCCACTTATTCTCTACATTTCAACAACTAATAAATCTCTAGGGGCACTGTTAGCACAAGAAGATCAACAAGGCAAGGAACGAGCAATATACTACATCAGCAGGACATTGAACGACTATGAGCTAAATTACACCTTTATTGAGAAAGCCTGTTTAGCTATGGTCTTCACCTCTCAAAAATTCTGCCACTACATGCTAGCTCACATAATTAAGCTAGTTGCAAAAATTGATCCTCTCAAATATTTACTCAGCAAGGCAACTCTTACAAGCTGATTGGCTAAATGGGTCATAATTTTTAGTGAATTTGATATCCACTATATAGAGCGAAGAGCTATCAAGGGACAAGTAATAGCAGATCAACTAGCAGAAGCACCACTACCGGGAAAACAAACTATGGAGATTGAATTTCTAGATAGGGACATTCTTGCTATCTCTACCAAACAATGGACCCTATACTTTGACAGATCCTACACACAACATGGTTCAGGTGTCGACATTCTATTCATCACTCCTAAAGGACACACTGTACCAAGATCATATAGGCTTATGTTCCCATGCACAAATAATGTGGTTGAATATGAGGCATTGGTTATAGGCATTAAAATGGTCTTAGAATGGAAAATCATAGAGTTAAAGGTCTACGGAGACTCACAATTAGTCATCAATCAAATCAACAACGACTATCAGACAAAGGATGACAAGCTGCTACCCTATAAGCGAATGGTGGATGACTTCAAGCAATAGTTTTCACACATCACCTTCGAGCAAATACCAAGATTGAACAACAAAGCAGCTGATGCAATGGCTACTATCGCTTCCTTACTACAAATTCTAGAACAACAAAGTCGTTATGAGTTTTTGGTAGAGCAACTGTTCTCCCCAGCCTATGACCACTTGGAATCCCATGTTATCTACGCCTTAACTGGTTCAGACTCCCCCTTATATGGAACGATATATGAGTATCTTAAGACCAATATCCTACCCATTGACTTGTCCCGAAATCAAAAGCATAACTTTATCCGACAAGCTGCCCGTTATACCCTTACTGCTGATACTTTGTACCGTCGAGGTCTAGATGGTACTCTTCTTCGTTGCCTTGATTATAATGAATCTGACTCCGCTTTACATGAGCTTCACGAAGGTATCTGTGGTACACATTCCAGTGGTACTACTCTTGCTAAAAAGATTCTAATGATGGGGTATTACTGGCCTACAATGGAAAAAGATTCTTATCACTTTGCAAAAAAGTGTCCTAAATGCCAGATTCATGGCAATCTTATACATGCACCAGCACAGGAACTGCAACCATTTACAACATCTTGGCCCTATTGTCAGTGAGGTTTGGACTTAGCTGGCAAAATTCATCCTTCCTCATCAAATGGACACAAGTTCATTATCACTACAACAGAATACTTTACCAAATGGATCGAAGCAATCCCCATGACCACAGTAACTGGGAAACAAATTGCCTCTTTTATCCTTAACTATCTGATCTACAGATATGGCATCCTGGGTTCCATCATCACAGATAATGGACGACCTTTTGAAAAACCAAGATGTACGAGAACTATGTGAAAAATTCAAAATCCAACATCGGTTCTCTACACCTTACTACCCACAGGGGAATGGTCAGGCAGAAGCATCCAACAAGACAATATTGAAAATCCTAAAGAAAACAGTGGATGATGCAAGCAAAGATTGGCATGTACAACTCAATCCAACACTTTGGGCATATAGAACTAGCATTCGCATACCTACCGGAGCTATGCCATACTCATTGGTATATGGATCAGAAGCTATTTTACCCTTGGAGGTAGAAATTTCATCTCTCAGAGTCTCTCTAAAAGGCTTAATCCCAGATGAAGAGTATCGAGTTAACCGACTGCAAGAACTTGAACTCTTAGATGAAAGATGCTAGCATGCTTATACTCATCTCAAAGCATATCAACAACGCATGTGCAGAAGCTACAACCACAAAGTCATTCCCCAGATTTTTAAAGTTGGTGACCTAGTACTCAAGGAAAATCCTAGAAATCAGCAAGATCGAGAAAAGAAAGGGAAATTTGAACCTAACTGTTTAGGTCCCTATGTCATCATATCAGTCTATAGATCGGGTGCTTATCAGCTAACAACTTCAGAAGGAGATGTGCTCGACGAACCAAATAACAACATCCATCTGAAGAAATACTACACTTGAGTAGTCTAATACTTGGAAAAAAAAAAATCAATCAAGAAAAAGAAAAGAAAAACGTACAATAAAAGCAACTGGTGAAATCCTGGTAATAGGCGCTATTGTGAAAGAACAACTCCTCTATTTATATTGTTGGCATTATGTGAACCAGTATGAGGACATAATGACATTGTAGGTTATCATTGATGTCAATATGATGAAGAGGTGTGAATCGACATATGTGAGAACCGGTATAACACTGTGAATCGGCATTTGTGCCAAAGTGAAGCGGTGTTCTTGTTCATAATGAACCAGCATATAGTTATGGGAACCGACATATGGAAGTATTGTATGTAGTCTCAACTTTAGGGTTTTTGGTTCATGTGCTTCAAGTCTGTGTGGCTCAACTGATGATATTGTGTGATGAGTTAGCATTGTAAAGAAGAACAGATCATGTTGCCACGCAAGCCTGTGTGAGTGAAGGATCTTGCATGAGGGAGATTGTTCCTATCTACCTCAGGAATGTGTGAAGTCTGTAAAACAGTGATAACATGTGATGGGTTATCAGCCGCCATAAAATCGGTGCAAATGGACGATGGAGAATGTCTTGAGTTTGGATCAAGATCTGCTCTATTTAATGCAGTATGCTCAATGGTCAGAATTGAACCATTTGAATTCCTTAACCTAACAGGTTTAGGGTTTATGCTACCAACCTATTTGTTTTCCTATAAGGTTGATGTTGTGTCTCTTTCTAAGTTTGTTGGCAAAAGTTGTGTGTATGTATCCAAGAGAAGGGATACGTGATTCTTGCCAGACCAAAAGAAGAGAAGTGATACCTGCAGAGTGTAAGTGCAGAAGGTGAAGAGGAGCCTAAGCGGATCTGCATTGGAATTGAGTGTTGTTACCAGATCATTGTAATACTTGTTGATCTCTAACCACCTCAACAGTTGGAAAATCCCTTAACAGGGTAGCCTTAACCGGCTTGCTAAAAATCCTTTAATAGGGTAACTCAGAGCTACTAGTTCAGAATCCTTTAGCTATTGAGTTATTGAAATCCTCTAACAAGGTAACCTTTAACAGGGTTTAACCCTTAACCGGGTGATCTCTAACAAGATCAGTTCCTAGCAGAACCTTTTGTAATGTCTCTAACCGGACAAGGCTCCTAATAGAGCGAACTCCTAAAGAGTTCAAAAATAGTTTGTGGTTATTCATCCCCATTGTGGTTTTTCCCAGTTGGGTTTCCACATGAAAATATGTGTGTCATGTGTGATACTTTTATCTTGTGATGCTTTGCTATTGTCTGTCAAGCATATGATGGTTCTGTGTTTTATGCTTGTCAATAAAACATGTTGAACTAGCCGTTATTATGATCTGATGATAGATTACCTGTTTATGCATAAGGGTGAAATGGTAGTGTAGTCTCACGTTGAGTGAAAAGCTAAGTGAGTAACCAGTTAATGCTTGTCTCAAACATTCTTAACTTTACCCGTTGCACTCTGTTTCAAACTGGTGTCACTGTCTGCTAGTCATTTGAAGTGTCTGCTGTCAAACCGGTTTTGGACTGTATTTTAGTCTGTACTGATTCACCCCCCCCCCCCCTCTCAGTACTGGTTTGGTACTATTCGTTCATCATTAAGTTATCAATTGGTATTAGAGCATTCTCTAGGTCCTCTGTGCTATAAGCTTAACCGCTTGAGGTAAAGATCCCAGTCTAATGATGAAGAGGGAAGGTCCAATGTTTAATAGAGAAAAGTTCAGTATATGGAAAGACAGAATGAAGATATTCATCAGAAGCATGGGTGCTCAACACTGGAGCTATGTTGAGACTGTCTATATTGCTCCTACCGGTACCCTTACTGATGACCAAAAGAGAGAGATATAGGAGAATGGGCAAGTCATGGAAGCCCTAATCAGTAGTTTATCTGACATTGAGTATATTGATGTTCAGGATAAGGTAAATCCCAAAGAGGTATGGGACACTCTTGAAAATATCTATGGCGGTGATGAGCATGTAAAATAGGCTAAGGAAGAAAGTCTTAGAGGGAAGTTTGAAGATATGCAGATGGTTGAAGGTGAGACCATTCAACAATATGGAATAAGGATCAAAACTGTTGTTGGAGATATCAAGAGTGCAGGTGGTAAAATAGAAGATGCCACTGTTGTAAGCAAAGTCCTGAGATCCCTATTGCTGGTCTATGCAATAAGGGTTGTTGCTATTCAGGAGTTGAGATCAATAGATAAGACTAAGGTATCCTTAGACTCCATCATAGCAAAGTTGACGGCCTATGAGCTAAATAGTTTTGATGACAGTGTTCAAAAGACTGAATCAACTTTTAAGGCTTCTGCTATACCATCTAGAAAAGGAAAAGAAGCTAGCACTAGTGGTGAACCAAGACAGAGCAGAGAAATGGATGATGAGGAGATTTTGATGGCATTCGAAGCTCTCCTTGCCAAGAAACTTCCTAAAGGAACCGGCAGATACAAAGGTAGTCTACCTTTGAAATTCTTTTCTTGCAATCATATATGACATATTGCTATAAATTGTCCTAATGGCGACAATAAGGACAAACCGGAAAGGTTCAAGAAATTCAAAGGAGGAAACCAGAGAAACTATTTTGTGGCAGTTGATGAAGGTGTCACAAATGAAGAATCAGAGGATGAAGAAAATGAAGATATTGTGTTTGTTGCTATCAAGGAAGATGTGTCAGACAAGAAGGCTCTTGTCTCCCGGTTTGATAATTCCAATGAGTGGATCATTGACAGCTGTTGTTCTCACCATATGACTGGTGACCGGAGCAAGTTTCTATCCTTGGAGGAGTATGATGGTGGTGTGGTTCACTTTGGCAATGATGCACCATGCATGGTCAAAGGCAGAGGGTCCATCTCTCTGAATGGAAAGAGTAGTGCTGACAATGTGTATTGGGTTGATGGTCTCAGACACAACCTTCTGAGTGTTGCCCAGCTGAGTGACAATGGCCTCACTCTGAAATTCAAGAATGGAATTTGCAGAATCAAAGGAAAGAATGGTGAATTGGTGGCCACTGGCATGCAGACCAAAGGTAACCTATTTCATCTGAATGCAAATATAAGTACATGTCTTATGGCTAAATTTGATGATAGCTAGATATGGCATAGGAGACTCTGCCATGTAAACTTTGATAACATTGTGAAAGCTAGTAAGATCAAGGCAGTTAGAGGATTGCCGGTGCTAAACAAACCGGATAATACCTTGTGTAGAGAGTGTCAATTGGGGAAAATGTCTTCCTCAACCTTTAAAGGTAAATCTTTCACTGCTGACAACTTGCTTGATCTTGTGCATACTGATTTGTGTGGTCCTATGAAAACTAGGAGTGTGCAGGGTGATAGGTACTTCATGATTCTCACTAATGACTACTCAAGAATGATGTGGGTCACATTCTTGAAAGACAAGTCTAAAGTCTTTGTAAAGTTTAATGCTTTCAGAGCATTAGTGGAGAAGGAAAGCGGTAAAAGGATAAAGTGCTTGAGAACTGATCAAGAAGGGGAATTCACTTCCGATGAATTCAACAAGTACTGTGAAGAATATGGCATCAAGAGGCAATTGTCTGCCCCTCGGACTCCACAACAGAATGGCCTAGCAGAGAGGAATAACTAGATTGTGGTTGGAGCAGCTAGAACCATGTTGATTCAAGGAAAGGTAGCTCACATCTTTTGGAGAGAAGCGGTGAGCACTGCAGTCTACACAATGAACCGGGTACTCATCAAGAAAGGTAAAGAGAAAACTCCTTATGAGTATTGGACCAGTAAGACACCTGTGGTTAGCTACTTTAGAGTATTTGGTATCAAATGTTACATCAAGAGGAGTGAACACCAGAGCAAATTTGATGCGAAATGTGATGAGGGAATATTCCTTGGATATTCCACCAAGAGCAAAGCTCTCAAGTGTTTCAACAATAGGACTTAGAGAATTATGGAAAGCATCAATGTAAGAGTTGATGAAACCTCTGAGAAAACTGAGGAAACCGGCAGTGAGTGAGCGGTAAACGAACCGGTTGCAACCTTCTGGGAACCAATTGTCAGTCAACTGAGTACCAGTAACAATGTTCCTACATCGGCAAATGTAGATGCTGATATTGAAGGAGATGAGGATGAAGAAGAAAAGCAAGAGGAATCCATCAAGACCATTCCTCGGTATGTCAAGCTGAATCATGATCCTAATCAAATCATAGGAGATAAGGATGTAGGAATCCTTGCAAGAAGAAAGGTTAGAGAAAACTCATGTATGTTCTCTGAATTTGAGCCTAAATCATTTAAAGAGGCACATAAAGATGAAGACTGGATCAAGGCAATGGAAGAGGAACTTGACCAGATAGAGAAAAATGGTACATGGTCTTTGGTATCCAGACCAGAGCATAAAAATGTCATTGGTACCAAATGGGTCTTCAGAAATAAGCTGAATGAGGATGGCACAGTGATTAGAAACAAAGCCAGATTAGTATGCAAAGGATATGCCCAAGAAGAAGGAGAAGACTATGGCGAAACCTTTGCTCCTGTAGCCAGATTGGAAGGAGTTTGTATGCTTCTTGCATATGCAACTTTTAAAGGCTTCAAAGTATATCAAATGGATATAAAATCTGCATTCCTAAATGGTGTACTTGAAGAGGAGGTGTATATAGAGCAACTAGATGGGTTTTCCCTATCCGAGGACAGTGATATGGTATGTAGGATACATAAAGCCTTATACGGGCTAAAGCAGGCACCTAGAGCATTGTATGAACGCCTGCATTCCCATCTTGTGAAGATTGGATTTGAAAGAACAAGTGAAGATAGCAATATCTACTTGAAGTCTGAAGGAGATGTATATAGAGAAACCAGATGGGTTTTCCCTATCTGAGGATAGTGATATGGTATGTAGGATACATAAAGCCTTATATGGGCTAAAGCAGGCACCTAGAGCATGGTATGAACGCCTGCATTCCCATCTTGTGAAGATTGGATTTGAAAGAACAAGTGAAGATAGCAATATCTACTTGAAGTCTGAAGGAGATCAGATCCTGATCTGTGAGGTATTTTTTGATGACATTATCTTTGGTGGAGATGACAAGATGAGTCATGAATTTGCAGATGAGATGAAGAAAGAGTTTGAGATGTCACTCATAGGGGAGATTAAGTTCTTCTTTGGACTGCAGATCCATCAGATGAAGGATGGAATCTTTATCACTCAGTCCAAGTATGTCAAAGAGGTGTTGAAGACCTTTGGCATGGAATATAGTAAACCGGTTGGTACACCGATGGTGACCGGTTGTAAACTATCCAAAGAGGATGACTCTGCATTGGTTGATGAGAAGGAATATCGATCAATGATTGGTAAGTTGCATTACGTAGTGCATAGCAGACCGGATATTGCACATGTAGTTGGCATTACTGCAAGATTCCAAAAAAGTCCAAGAGAATCCCACTTGGTTGCAGTCAAGTGGATTCTTAGCTATCTGAAAGGAACTATTGACTATGGGTTATGGTATCCATACAATAATGATTTTAACCTGAAAGTGTTCATAGATGCTAATTGGGCTGGTAATGTAGATGATTAGAAGAGCACAACCGGTGGTGCATTCTTCCTTGGTGGTAGACTGGTCTCATGGATGAGTAAAAAGCAAAGTTGTATCTCTCAGTCTACAGTGGAAGCGGAGTATGTTGTAGCCTTCATGAATTGCACTCAGACAATTTGGATGAAGCACGTATTGAATGGCTTCAAAGTTCCTGTATCTGAACCGGTAAGTATATTTTGTGACAACACTAGTGCAATTAATATCTCCAAGAATCCGGTTTTACATTCTAGAACCAAGCACTTTGAGCTTAAGTATCATTTCTTGAGGGAAAAGGTTCAGAACAAAGAGATTGCACTGGAGCATGTTTCTAGTAAGGAGCAGTTAGCAGACATATTTACCAAGCCTCTCCCAAAGACTACATTCATTTACTTAAGAGGTGAATTAGGGGTACTGCCCCTTTAGGAGGTAAACTAAAAGCATATGCTCCACATCAGTCAGGTATTGCATAGACAAATTTATTTTGGATTGATGTGTTGAAGGATGCTACTCCTCAGGGGGAGCATCATCATGGAACAGGGTAGCTTGTGCCTCCACTTTGGCATTGTTGTCAAAGGGGGAGAAGATGTGAAGCGGAGAAGATATCTGGAGGTATTGGGGGAGAAGATGTGAAGCGGAGAGATATCTTTGTATATTGCAATCAATGCCAAAGGGGGAGATTGTTGGCATTATGTGAACCGGTATGAGGACATAATGACATTGTGGGTTATCATTGATGTCAATATGATGAAGAGGTGTGAATCAGCATATGTGAGAACCGGTATAACACTGTGAACCGACATTTGTGCCAAAGTGAAGAGGTGTGCTTGTTCATAATGAACCGGTATATAGTTATGAGAACCAACATATGGAAGTATTGTATGTAGTCTCAACTTTAGAGTTTCCGGTTCATGTGCTTCAAGCCTGTGTGGCTCAACCGATGATATTGTGTGATGAGTTAGCATTGTAAAGAAGAACAGATCATGTTGCCACGCAAGCCTGTGTGAGTGAAGGATCTTGCATAAGGGAGATTGTTCCTATCTACCTTGGGAATGTGCGAAGTTTGTAAAATGGTGATAACATGTGATGGGTTATCAGCCGCCATAAAATTGGTGCAAATGGACGATGGAGAATGTCTTGAGTTTGGATCAAGATCTGTTGTATTTAATCCAATATGCTCAACGGTCAGAATTGAACCGTTTGAATTCCTTAACCTAACAGGTTTAGGGTTTAGGGTTTATGCTACCGACCTATCTGTTTTCCTATAAGGTTGATGTTGTGTCTCTTTCTGAGTTTGTTGGCAAACGTTATGTGTATGTATCCAAGAGAAGGGATACGTGATTCTTGCCAGACCAAAAGGAGAGAAGTGATACCTGCAAAGTGTAAGTGCAGAAGGTGAAGAGGAGCCTAAGCAGATCTGCATTGGCATTGAGTGCTATTACCAGATCATTGTAATACCTGTTGATCTCTAACCACCTCAACAGTTGGAAAAACCCTTAATAGGGTAGCCTTAACCGGCTTGCTGAAAATCCTTTAATAGGGTAACTCAAAGCTACTGAGTTCAGAATCCTTTAGCTATTGAGTTCTTGAAATCCTCTACCAAGGTAACCTTTAACATGGTTTAACCCTTAACCGGGTATTGTAGCCATCCCTTAACCGGGTGATCTCTAGCAGGATCGGTTCCTAGCAGAACCTTTTGTAATGTCTCTAACTAGACAAGGCTCCTAATAGAGTGGACTCCTAAAAAGTTCAAAAACAACTTGTGGGTATTCATCCCCACCGTGGTTTTTCCCAATTGGGTTTCCATGTGAAAAATATGTGTGTCATGTGTGATGCTTTTATCTTGTGATGATTTGCTATTGTCTGTCAAGCATATGATGGTTCTGTGTTTTATGCCTATCAATAAAACATGTTGAACTAGCCGTTATTATGATCTGATGATAGATTACCCATTTATGCATAAGGGTGAAATAGTAGTGTAGTCTCGAGTTGAGTGAAAATCTAAGTGAGTAACCGGTTAATGCTTGTCTCAGACATTCTTTACTTTACCGGTTGCACTTTGTTTCAAACCGGTGTCACTGTCTGCCAGTCATTTGAAGTGTCTGCTGTCAAACCAGTTTTGGACTGTATTTTAGTCTGTACTGATTCACCCCCCCTCTCTTAGTACCGGTTTGGTACTATTCATTCATCATTAAGTTATCATATATCCATATCCTTATCTCTGCAGTAAAGCACTATCGGCCATCGCCCGACATTTTATCACAAATATCCATTCAGGACATACTTAGGATAGTCACTATCCTGATTTATCCATCTAGCATTTCACCACATCTCACCATGGCTTGGTAATCACTGTACATACCCGCATCAAGAGGTACACTTAGCTAGGGGCAATAACCGTCTAAAACTTGCAGCATGTTCAAACTATCAAAACTACTTGCAAAACTCAGAACATCATATCCAACAACCAAAGGCTCACACAAATCACAAAGCAAAACATTGATCGATCAAACAAAGAATCACAAAAGAAATACGATGGATGATTTTCTGAAGTATCACATGTTGCATTTTGCATAAAGTTTTGACTATTCTTGCATTTAAACTTTTTGAATTATTGGATTCTCTATATTTTCTCAACGATGTATCGAGCTAGAGAAAGTAACAGGAACTCCAATATCTTTTTAGTCTTCTATCTGTGAGGCGATCACTTGTACTGTATGAAGATTTGTCTCGAGACGTGATTCAACGAATATCACTGAAGACATGATTCCACTTTGCACATACAAATGGTTTACTCTTGTTTGTTAATCGACAAGTACCATTCAGGTCGTTGTGGTTCAATTATACCTTGACGCTTATGCTATCTTGAAAAATCAAAAATCATGTAAATTTTTCTCAGGTCATTATGGTTCAATTATACCATTATGCTTGTATAAATTTTCAACATATCCCAACAAACCAATGCTCAATGATGATAGCTACAAAAGAAAGCAAAAACATGTGACTATATCGGGATGACCAATGCATAATAAGGATGCTCAAAATTAGTTGCATATCATTTACAATTAGTTGCATATCAATTACAATTAGTTGCATATCATTTACAATTAGTTGCATATCATTTTCCAATTAGTTGCACATCATTATCATATCATACATCTCATTTTCAAGATACATCTCATAAATCATAAATCATAAATCATGTTCATCACATCTTAATCGATCTATCTAAGCATTACATCATCATCAATAGAAGCATTAACATCATATAGAAAACATTATCCAAAACACATCACATGAGGATCAAAGCAAATGGTGTCATATATATCAAAATGATCAAAATGTACAAAATATGTCATGTCTATGCCCACCACAACGAAAATGCTAAAAATACAATGAAGACAGCATCTCTCAAGTATGACTATCTCCCGAGGGTGATGGTCTTGCCGTAGATGTACCAGCACTAGGATCACCAGGTGGATCATGTCTATGAGGCCTCGTCATGCCTCTTCTCTCTATCCTCGACCCAATCTCTCTGGATCGACTGGATCTAGACGCTATGAAACTCTGCACTCGGTGCTCCCTAGGCACCGCATCCTCATAATGTATCCTGTAATACTCCACCTCCTTGGCTCTCAAGGCCAGCTCTCTCAAGGTGTCTCTCATTGGACCACCTGCTACTGCTCTTTGCAAACTCCCTGCCAGCTCCTCAGCTCGACCTAACAGCTCCAAAACAGTACCCCGCTCTGTGGTCAGCTATGTAATCTGACGCTACTGTGCCAATAATTGTGCCTGTAGCTGCTACACTGTCAACTGTAGGGTCCTAATCTGAGCATCCTCTTGATGCGTCATAACTCGGATCTGAAGGGGTACCTGGGAAGACGCACCCCACGTCCTTCCCCCTGTCCTCGGTGCTGGTGGAGGTAACACATCAGTCCTCCTCCTCTGAGCTAGTCGTCTCAACTCATTAGTCCCTCCCACCGCTGCTATCACCTGGCCTACTCTCCCCTCACCCCCTACTCCAATTGCCAAACCTCCTCTCCCTTTATCCATCATAGCTCGTCGAACTACTCTCTCCACCCACACCCCTCTATCACCACCATCTCTACCTCTGTCTCCTCTCCTCCCCCAATCTCCTCTCCCTCATCCTCCTCCTCCACCTCCTCCATCATCTCCCTCATTCCCATCTCCACCTCCATCATCTCCCTCATTCCCATCTCCACCTCCCTCATCCTCATCATCATCGAAAGTGGGCTGCATCTCCGCTAGATCTGATATCCTCGCCAAGACACGAGCTCCGAACAATTGGGCAAACTCATCCATCATACCAACATCTAGTATCTCAGGGGCGTAGTCCCATATCTGGCTCGCTAACTGCAGAAACTCCTCTACGGCCACCGCACTATCAATAGTCAGACCCCAATCTGGTATATCCTACTCCGGTGCGCATACAAATAGGTCCCCTGTGGTATCCCTTGCTGACGATCATACTACCGCAAAACTCTAGTAATCAAAAATCTCTCGATCACAAACGGGGTCCGCCCTATCAAAAATCGGGTCATGAAGACATATGGCATCTCCAGCCCATCCTTAGCCCAAACCTCACAACCTGTATATGGTCGCCAGACGACTGTATCAATGTCATCTAATACCCTCCTCCAATGATCAAGTTTGTCCAACTTTCGCTGGACAACTAACCCCCTATATCCATATGCGTATGCACACCCAACATGCCCATCTCTATCCGCCAGTGGCCTAGCTGCGAGAATGTGCTCCCAACACCATACCTACAGAAGTGTCACGCTAGCTGACAAACTGTCGTAACCCAGGTATACTACCTTATGCAAGTCCCTGTACAAGTGGGCTAGCATAGCCGATCCCCATGTGAACCTGCGACTTTGTGTCACCATCTCCTCCAGCACCAATCCCCATCCTACAGATAGTCCCTTCGACCTACGATCGGGACATAGGAAACCACCTATAAAACCTACCAGTACTGATGGAAGAGGCGCATAGTCCAAATCCAAAAGCTCCTGCCAAGGGATCTCATATCCGCAAACTGTGTCATCATGAACTATCCAGTGAAGTGCCTCTATCCCGCCCTCCTCTGACTACTCATAAGGCAATAGTGCACCTACTACAGGTATACGCAGGATCCGGTAACAATCCTCTGGGGTCACCGTAATCTCACCTGTGGCAAAGTGGAAGTTATTCGTGTCACTATGCCATCTCTCTGCCAGCGCTGTAAGTAAACCCTGGTTCACAGTAAACTGAGGCATATCTAGTAGGGAAGATAGGCCGCATCTATTAATAATCTCTAGATCAGCCTATGACAACCGTGGTATCAATGCCCATGGTCTAGGGAACTGCTCACGTGACTGAACCACTCCCAATCTCTCCTGTCGAAAAGCAAAACAAGTCCAATATCAGTTTCCTCATCAAAATATAGATATCAAAATCAAAATCACATCAAAAACTTGAAAACTTTGAAAATCTAATCAAGTTCTACATCATATCCATCCATATCAACTTGTAACACAACTCAAGTTTCCACATCAATCAACTTGTAACACAACTCAAGTTTCCAACCCATATCAACTTGTCAAACAAATCGAGTTCCACAATCATATCAACTTGGAACACAATTCAAGCTCCACATATATCAACTTGAAACAATGCAAATCAAATCAAGTTCATATCAATTCCACATTAATATCTATAAATAACTTGAAAAATCACAAATCAAACCAAGTTATATCAGCACTCATATTGGACAACCTATCAAAACCATGACAACAGACATAGAAACGAACAATTTACACCTATCCTAGCAAAACTGACCTTATCCAATAAATTTTCCTCATTCACAAATCATACTATCTCACAAAACCTACCACATGCGCTAAATTTGGCTACGTGCTGAAATCTTCCTTATGCGCTAACCTATTTTCTCCACGTGCTATCCTATCTACCCCACGTGCTAGATTGACTCTATGCACTATCTGTTTCTTCCAAGGCGCCATCTATTCTACCCTAACCACTAAACCTATCCCATGTGCTAACCTAGCAAATCTATGTGCTGCCCTAAGTTTTCAGATGCTACCCAAAATCTAAAATCTTATGCGCTACGAAATTTTTCGTATGCGCTAACCGACGACCCCTATGCACTAAAACGAAAAAACCGCATGCCAAAATTCAAAACATAACCAAAAATGACAAAATAAAAAATCAAAAAGGGGTCAAAAAGGTTGACTTACTGGTGGTCCATACGCGGCAAGCCTCCTATACCTTCGAACGCACTTGAATCGATGCATAGAATACAGAATAGGCATTTTGTCTTCTCTCCAAAAGTCTCTCTCTCCAAGGTCAACAAACACAAATGAGACAAAACAATGCACTTTTCCCCTTTTATAGGGTTAAATAAAATTAGGGTTAGGGGATTGAGCATGTAATTCGCTCGTGGTCTTCCTCGTACCCTCGCACACATCAATATCGGGAGATGAATCAATTTTAGCATTCCACAGCCAAAATTTTACAATACAAACACAATTATCAAATCAAATCAAATTTTCCAAATTTTGATTCATCTCCCGAGGGGGCATTATCAAACATCGTTTATCAAATCTAGGGCATCAAGCATCAAATCTGGGGTACGACATGAAAATCTAAAAACAACACTGATCATAATCAAATTTTAGCGACACATCATTTTCTTTGAATTAACATGTGCACACACGTCACTTCAAAGAGGGGCAAAATGTAGACGTATAAAAATGACTATATTCTGAAATGAATATTTTATGTTCATTTCTCTATTTAATTAAATCTAATTTAATTAAATTATCCACATTCCTCTATTTAATTAAGTAAATTACTCAATATATTTAATTAAATTCAATTAACCCCTTTTAGGTCATTTAATTGAATAAATCATTTTATTTAATTAAATCTATTCTTCTAAACCTTTTAATTAAATTTACATTTAATTAAATAGGGAATCCCAATTAAATAAATCTAATTTATTTAAAAACCTTCACTTGAAACCAAATTAAAATAAAACAATTTATTTTAATTAAACCTATTATCCCTCACCCACTTGCATTTTCCTACATCTCCCACTTGCATCCTAAACCCTCTTCTAGATTCTTCTAATCACTTCTAAATTAGCCTAACCCATCTCCTAAATATTGTCACATCCCTAAGCAAGGGGAAGTCGCTTCTCAAACCCTCAAAGTCTTTGATAACCATTAAAGGCTTCAAGTCTCCAACAACTTTCTCTTCCAAACCATTAATGGTTAACTCAAACCTCTTGCATGATTAGAGACTTTTTCTAAACTCAACCCTCAATCTAACCCAAGGCTCTCATCAAGCATTCATTGCTTTGACCATGGTTATCCCTTAAACCTTGCACAAGAGTTTATCCTTTGGGTAAAATCTTTATCCAATGGATAATCTTAACCTAACCTTAACCCTTACCCCCTAAGGTAACCATGAGGTCTTCTCAGGTATTTAATGTCTCCAACCCCTTCTCTCAACCAGTCTTATGTTAACAATTGTCACCATTTCATTGGTGAGAATTGCAAACATGGATTCCCAACTTTCAAACTTGACCCTTGATTAAATCTTTCAATCCTGGCCATCCATTGCCCTATTTTTACTATAAATAGAGCTCTCCATCCTCCATTTCAGATCA
This sequence comes from Cryptomeria japonica, assembly GCF_030272615.1. Classification (NCBI taxonomy): domain Eukaryota; kingdom Viridiplantae; phylum Streptophyta; class Pinopsida; order Cupressales; family Cupressaceae; genus Cryptomeria; species Cryptomeria japonica. The sequence goes on from NC_081414.1 coordinate 490,771,746, forward strand.
TCCAAGTCTTTAGCATCATACTTATACTCAAATCCATGCAAGCTTTAATATCTCATTTATGCTCATCATTTAGCCTCTCTTTTAAATAGGAATTAATCTAAATATGCATGTTTAGAGTATTTTCCTTATATTTAGCTTAAGCAAAGACTAGTATATCATGCTAGGATAGTCTTGCTACTAATCTTGTCATCTTATAATCTAGTTTATTGCATTTGTAAGATCATGCATAGCTTAGGATGCATTTCATAATAAAATCAATCAAAACATCCCTCGTTCTTGCATTAGTCATCCCTAAGTCACTTTGCTCAGTGATCTGAGAGCAAAGGCATTGGCTTAAGGGACCTTGTGAGATAGAGAACCATGGAACCAACCTTGGGAAGCTGAGTCATCCTTCGTGACTCCATAGCTTGCACCAAGAAGTCCTGTGGGTGTGTGAGCAAGCCTCTTTGAACTTCATTTTTCACATTTTAAGTTCTATTGACCCGCTTTTCCCACACACACTTGTAAACAAGAACTTGACTCTTGTCACTTGTAGTTGATAGACCTGGAAAATGCCTCATCGCGACAACTGCATAGATAAGATATGAAATCATGTAGAATTTCAAGGTGGTAGGCACCTTGGTCAACTATTCACATAGAACATCTACAATTTGCTTCCCCCAGAAGATCTTCTTCTTATTAAGTTTGATCACATGAATGTATTCATACATCCATTTGTGGTAAGTATTTGAAGTTGGGAGGCCTTTTACTCTACTAAGAAGAGTATTAAGGTCATTGACCTTCTCAATGAAGTCACTACGGGGAAGAGTCTCTGGCCACCTAGAAATTGTAGTCCTAGGTGTTTTTAGCCAATTCTCATTCATATTTCTCCTGCATTTCTCTGAATTATTATCAAAATAAGTAACACTTGTTTGCATGTCAATATCTGCATATTGATCTATAGGAGAATACTTGAAAGTGTATCAAGGAAATCCTCATCAATCTTGATGAGTGTTTTATTCCCATCCGCATCCTTCACTGATATGGTGGTAGATTCATATCCATTGGCAAAAGTCAACACAAATTATGGATTTTGAGTTGACATGTGAAAAGCGACCACCAAATGAATTTCATTGTTTATGGCGGGCTCCATCTTGTAAGAAACAGGTCATGATTTCACCCTCTTCAAGAACTCATCAAGATCCACATGACCGATCTCGGTGTCCTTGATATTGTTGATATTTGATGTCATAGAAGAAGGAGGAAACACTGGATGTATTTCTTGCTTCTTGAACTTCATTGATTTTTACTTGGCGAATGTTCTGACATTTGCAATGGATGTACTACATCATGAAAAGATCATCATTTGAAATGATTAGCCTCCATAAAAATCTTCATTATATAGGAAAAGTCCATTGATTGAGCACAAATTGATCAAAAATCATCAATTTTTATGTGTGTGCATTAGGTGCAAATCGGACCTATAAGTTTGATTTGCACTTAACGTAAGTGTAAAATCAAGACCAAGTGCATATCGGACTTAAAAGTTTGATTTGAATTTCATACAAAGAAAATAAAAAAGGTAATGTATATCGGAGTTATAACTCCGAAATACATTATCGCAAAAACTCACAAAGTGGTGTAAATCGGAGTTATAACTTTGATATACACTAGTTATAATGTAACTAAACAAGTTACGTGTATATCAGACTTAAAAGTACAATCTACACTTTATATAGGAAAATTCATGGATGAGTTTCAGGTGGGGTTATAACCCCAATTGACACTTTCAAAAGAGTCAAAAACAATGTCGGGTGGGTTTCTAAACCTACTTGACACTGTCAAAAAGAAAAGTGCAGAGAATATCTTTGGTGATGGTCAGGTTTGTAACCTCGACCACCACCAATACTACAAAGAGTATGATGCGTGTCGGGGTTACCAACCCGACTACCACCCACACTTGTAATGAGGTAGAACAAAAGGGATGGGTCAAGGATACGACCCCAATCACCACCACAGTCATAGATTGTAGTGAGGATCAGGGTGATACCCCCGCCCAAGCATAATCACCATCAACAATATCAAGAGGTGAAAGTGGCAGGGGTGTATGCCTGCCACACACCATGATGCATGCCATGGTGTGTGACGGACATACAATATCATCACCACCATGAAGCAAAACTTGGATGATATGAATCGGGTTGGATTTGTAATCTGATACATATCAAGGTAATCCTTGGTATGTGTCGGGTTTCAAATCCGATCCCTAACAATGTAAAAACTAGGGCACAACAAGATAAAAATTGAAAGCTTAATACTTTTAAAGTTTTGAGAAATGGATACATACCACGATTTCTATGAATGAAGCTTGAGGAAAATCGATCTCTTCACACCTATAAGAAAACGATAATGAAAAATTAGGGCTATAATTAGAGAATAATGGGTGAAGAAACCCAATTTGAAACAAACTTCTCAAAACATTAATTGTAAAATAGTGCATAATTAAGATGCAAATCGGACCTATGGGTCTAATTTGCACCCAAACGACCAAAAAGGTGTAAGCCGGACCTATAGGTCTGATTTACATCAAAATTGATTACCAAGGTGTATAATCGGGGTTAAAACATGATTTTACACTTAACGACCAAAGATGATGCAAAATCAGAGGTAAAACTTGATTTTGCATCAAAACAGGGAAGTTCACTTTTTAAGTTAAAATTTTGAAAATTTTAACTTAATGAGAGAATTTCAACATCTAATAATGCATATTCGAGGACGAGTGGGATAACCAAAATGCCTCATTTTCCTGACTTCGAAAGAAAAGAGGATGAATTATGAAAAATTCGTAGCGGTTGTCCTGTTTTTATGCAAAACAAAAAAGAGGACAGCACATCACAACACCACACTTAAAGGAGAATGAACTCAATAGGCTTAACCTCAAAGTCATTAGGAAAGGGATTTGGCACAAGGTGAATTCATCCTTGATTGAGTTGAAAGTGATTATTAAAATTATATGAATTGAATACAAGAACTATAGGGTTAATGATGTAAAATTGACAATGATCAACATGCACAAATAGTTGTAGAATAGATATGTTGACATGAAGTACTATTAGAACATAATTCTATTAGGGGGCATACCCTTATAACATTTATATAGTGTTCTAATATAAAATTATAAAACCTTATATATTATATGTTTTATAAGCATATCCCATTTGGAATAATAATAAATTAATAACTATAAGATTATTATTTATTTGTGAATGAGGCTTGTTGAAAATGTGTGACTAGTGAAGTTGCCCTTCCTCCTATATTTAAGGAGGTTCTCTCTCATTAGAGAGTGAGAGGAATTTGAAGCTTCATTGTGAGTTGTATCACTATGCACAAGCGACATTATTAGCCATGTGGAAGTATGTGGAGGAGTATCCCAAGGTTCAAGTCTATTTTATGATAGACTACATTTGTAAGTGTTTTAATAAAATGATGCTTTATGGGTTTTTTCATTCAAAATGGGTTTCCCCATGTATATCTTATGTAATGTGTACATTCATGCCTATATGATTCTCATTTTATTTAATTTATAATGATTAGTATCCTAAGATCCTAATTTCTAACATGGTATTAGAGTAGATTAGACTATACTAATCATTTTTCTAGGTTATACCATGAAAAATAGCTTCAAAATACTCCTACAATTAAGTTGACACATTTAAATAAGTATATTCTAAGAAATTATTTTCAAAATGATGTGTTCATTCCTTCTATTAATATTCCAAATAATGTGTACAACCATGTACATTTTTTAACATTTGAAATAGACAATTTAGAATTAAATATTCCATTGAAATAAATGAAGCTATAACCTCTTTTAATTATATTTGATTTTTTTTCCTTATAATAACTATTTTTTAATTTCCATTATCTTTTATAGAAATTGGAGGACTTATGAAATAATCCTTATTTTTATTGTCATATGATTTTGATAATTCATTGTCATTATTTAAAATTACAAGACTTATCTTTTGGTAAAAGATTAAAATCACAACCTTTGTCTCATAATAAGAATTGGGACCTTTTCAAACATAAATCAAGACCTTTTAAAAACCACTCTAATTATTGTAAAAATATTTTTAATTTTTTTTTATTATATATTATTTACAATTTTTTCCCAAATATCAATGAATCCTATTAACTATATAGATCTATTAATACTTTTTAAAAGAATATATGTTTTATTATCAAAGTGCACTATTTAATAGATTGCATTTTTAAAAAAATGTAAAGATCAATGTTTTTTCACATAGGTCATGTCTATTTACGTGGTGATTTTTTATTTTTTTAAAACCTTGTTATAAGTCTTGGAAAATATTAAATTAGACATTAGCGTGTATATAATATTCTGGGAGATATTGTTTGACAATTTGAAGTCCTCTCATGTTTTTTATGCCTCCCATTCTCTAATTCTTATGGTTGTTGTCATTGACTATGGTTGTTGCTCGAGTTCATGAGCTAACCAATAAAAAGTCGATGAAATACAATGTGGGAGTCCAAAAATAAATTATTTGCATTGGCTAGAAACTTTATCAAGTGTTCTATTCACACATATTTATTAATATGTTTGTTGATTTATTCCAAGAAAAGTCAAAATTATTACTTAATAGTTAATATTATAATAACCATATTGCAATATGATTTTGTACCTTGAAAAATCTTTTCAATATTGTACCTTTTGGACCCTATAATATGTTTTGGTAGAGATGCATTTAAAATATACTCTTTTATTGCCCTTCAAGATTCCCACAAAAATCCAAGATTTCAATTGGATATTTTTTTTCTTTCAATTTATTTATTAATTTGCCAAGTTTTTAACTTAGACATTATGGTGTTATCAAACCATAGATTATTGAATTTAAAGTGTATATGATTCATGTATGGGGACCACCTTAAGGATATCTCAATCTTATTGTCCCATGAAGCAATGAAATATTTTCATCATGCCATCCATTCACCTTCCTTCAAACTATTGTCAATTGCAATGTCGTATACCTAGCTCTTAGAAAAGGAATTAGAGGTTTCAATGGCATAGTTTCTTGATGTTCCTCTCCAATCTACATTTCATAGATAGATGGAACAAAATTGTGTTTCATGGATTTCATCTTATTCTCATTATATCAAAATGGATAAAAATGATTCATTTGCTTCTACAAAGACACATGAAAGTGAATAAAAATTCAAAGATGAAAGGTATGAAACTCTTACACATCAATAGACAAAGCGGACTTACATAAATTTTTGGTGCATATTTGGCTACTATATTTTATTTTCTATCTTACATGTTACTTTAGCTAACATTTTTTATGAAGCTTAATGTATCCGCTAAATTATTGGGTGAAAATAACCTTTTTAATGTGTGGCTATCACCCTAATAAATTGTTCAAGGAGCAAGCCTGGAAATGATAGCTCACCCATTACATAATTTTTTTATTGATAATGTTTAAAGGATAAATGTTATTTAATTAGTAGTATGAATATTTTATCTTGAAATAAATATGACAAATTATTCATACTTATGCTCATGAAGACATATGTTCATATCCTTGCTACTAATCATTGGACTATATTCTAAATTTATGAAGAATACTATATGATCTTTGGCAAATGACAAATGCACGCTATTATGTTTTTTTTTCTTTGCTCCAAGAATCAAATTTGATTGATTACTATGTTACTAACTATATTGATGATTCTATTTTATATTATGCCTTCAGAACATATGGTGTAGGTGCTATTACATGAATGGTGCAATAATTTAATAGAAATGTAATCTTTTTGTGTCTTTGAGTCATACGGGTGAAATATGAAAGTAGCTCTTAAAGAATTAATATTGAAGATTTATAGAAGAATACTAGTTGGATATGTGTAAAAGTATCATCTTACTTTAAGTTATTTTACTCTTTCTAAATAATATCATTCCTAAATAGAGAAAAGCACATTGGAGATCATGGGCACCTCACTAAAGTGAAATTATTCATTATATAAAAGTTCTCTCTAGTTCCATCATAAAAGCACATTGAAGATCATGGACACGTGTTATATATTGGAATCTTAGCCATCACTTATTAAAACCTTTGTGCACTGTTTGCCTTTTAGGTGATTCCATTCAAGGGGAGTGTGCATGACACCACCTAGTGGCTAAATCCTAGATGTAAGACCAAACAGGCATAAGACCTTTAGGCATTATATGCTCTAAATTCAAATAAATGCTTGGCCTTAGCTGATGCCATTGAGGGGGAGTGTGCATGTCAATGACACCACCTAGTGGCTAAATCCTATTTTTAAATCCTATCCAGGTAAGCACAAGTAAGTTCTAATAGGCATAAAATGAGACCTATATAGTCCTTCATAAGTCTTTTAGTAGGTATAAGTGAGTCCTTTTTTAAAAATATTGTACGTAGGCATTAGTAAGTTCTATGGGCACATTTGTGTCAAGTCCTATTGGCATATTGTAAATTCTTCTCCATGCAAATCTTCCACTTGTAAAAGAATTGTATTGTCATATGGGCACTATGTATGAACCTAGGGAGAGGCTTATTTGAGGAGACCACTAATCTAATATGATATTTATTAGACCTAATAGCATCAATTTTAAAACATTGGGATTATAAATTAAGACAAGATGACTTTCATGTGGTTCAGAATGCATGATCTTCATGTTGGTATATATTTGTGTCCATGTTTATCATTGTTAAAGAAGAACTATTTTATTGGGGTAATTCATTATGCCTTTAATGGAAAATGGCATGTGATTCCTCTTATTAACATTAAGGGGGAGTGTTAGAACGTAATGTTATTAGGGGTCATACCCTGATAATATTTATATAATTTTCTAATATAAGGTTATATAACCTTATATATTATATTCTTTATAAGCATATCCCATTTGAAATAATTACAATTATGTTGCTGTGATTAAGGCATTTTACCTTGGTTATTTCTCACCTAGGTCCTAATTACACTCTACTTAAGCTTCCTTAAGGATTCACATAGAATTTCCTCTTTGTGTGGTGTGTCCACCTTTAGTGGTGTTATTACATTATCATATCTACCTTTCTTGGTTGCACTTTTTGACCTTTGGTGGGTGATCTACCTTTAGTGGTGTTATCACAACATCACTTTTCCATTATAGGTGGGATGATAGCCTATCACTTTTTGTTCTATGACATAAGATTATGATACTTGTCATAATCTTATGCACTCCTATATTCTCACCTTTTCTATATAACCAAAGGGTCTCCTATGTAATAATCATCCAATTGGTCATATTGTATTGCATCATTTGTAGGAATACAATTTATTCTTGTCATATATTATTTTTCTTGTTTTTGTGCTTTCCATTTGTTCTCTATATCTTGGATGGCTATCTCCATAGACAATTATTACATGGTATCAGAGTTGATAGAGTGCCATTGGTTTGTGATTGGAAATCTCTTTTGAGCAATTTTGGAGTTTTGGATTTGTGGCTTTCTTGTTGCAAGTCAAAATTGGAGCTTGTTGGGTTAAATCTGAGGTCAAAATTAGATTTAAGAGGTTTGAAAAAGTTAGAATTGCCTTTTCATACAAATCTGACTCTGGAGGCCAAATCTAGAGCCATTTGATGTTTGGAGGTATGGTGGCATTTTAGGCATCATAAATACGTAGAAAATTTTCAAATAGCGATATCTCAATCATATAGATTCCTTTTTTCAAGCAATTTTCTTTTATTTTTTATTTGGGGAATAATTTTGTGCTCTTCATAGTGGTGCAAGAGTTTTTTAATTTTTGTACACAAAGTTTTCAAATTATTGAGAAATCCCTATTTTTGCAATTTTTGGGGCATTGTTCGGGTTCATATGGATTCCTTTTCAAGTGCTATTTATTTTGAAAGTGCATAATTTTTTTAGTATTTTACAGTGGTGTTGTACTTTTTTAATCACCATGATAAAAAACTTGAGTTCAACACATGACCTTATTTAGCTTATTTTTGGCAAATGTAATGCATAGATGACAGTTTGATCATTTGCATATTTATTTGAGTCTAATATAGCTTAATTATGGCAATTATAATCACTAAAAATCAAAAGTCCACTTTGGCTTTATTTTACAAGTGATCATTGTAATCACACTAAGTATAAAATGCTAAATCATTGCTCTTTGGGGCTTCTTTGATTGAGTGAATATGTGGGGTGTCTTGTGTGCTTGTGCATCTCTCTCTTTGGTGCTCTTTTTAATTTTCCAGTTGTGTGCTCTTCTAAATTTCCACTTTTAAGTCCACATAATTAGGCAACTTGGAAAGTTAATGCATGGAGCTAATGGAAAAAAGGTTTGTCATTATGCTAATGACACTATTTCAAAATCCTCAAATCCTAAAGTTGATTCAAATCTGAAAATGGAATGGATCAATAGAATTTCTATGGCTCATGGAGTGTTGAGAAAGTATATGTCCCATCATTTTATCTTTCACATTGAAAAGTATAAGATAATCAAAGAAGCCTGGGAGAAACTTGGTCAATTGTATGGTTAAGTTGATGAGATTAGAGGATACACACTTGAAAGTGATCTTGTAAGTTTGGATCCTAAGGATTTTAATATGATCCAAGACTATGTCACTAGAGAAAATGAGCTCAGAGCACAACTCAAGGATTGTGGCATTGAGAAAAAAGATACATAGTTGGTCTTCAATTTGTTGGGCAATTTTCTTTCAGAGTATGCAACTTTTGTTTTTAGTTTCCACACCCATTGGTTGACAATGGGGAGTGCCTATATTACACCATCATTTGATTCATTCACTGAGATATTGATGGTTGAACAAGAAAAGTTGAACATAATGGGTATTCTCAAGTCATACAAGTCACATGATTTGGTGGCTAATCATGAGAAAGGTTCCACAAAAGGATAGAGCACAATCTTCCTCTCCTTAATAAAGATATGTTACATCCTCTCCTACGAGGAAATCATCTAAGAAGGAGAATATTACTTGTGCATATTGGAAGAAGTTAGGACATGAAACTACCATTGTTACAAGAAGGATATTGATGAATTTAAGCATCTTCTTGACAAGAATATAATCAGTTTGCCTACTAGAATGTCTACACCAACTTCTTCTTCCAAAAAAAAACATAATTTGATAAGGGAAAGCATCACACTTTTGGGACAAGTAACGGAAAATCTCTTTTTGCTACTACATGTCATGATTTAGGGAGACAACTTATAGATTTAGGAGGAGATGACTTATAGATTTAGGAGCTTCTCATCATATGGCATCTTTGCAATCTGTGTTCTCTTAATTTGAGCCTTGCAACTTGCCACCACTTTTGATGGGAAATAATACATATATAAATGTAATTGGGAAGGGGTCTATTGATGTTGGGTATGACACCTTCAATGATGTGTTGTGTGTACCTCACTCGACAAACAATCTTCTTTCCATCTATCAAATTACTCGTGGTGCAGTGATCAAGACTGTGGAGTTCACTCCTAATTCATTTTTCATTGGAGACTTGGAGAGTAGAACTATTATTTCTATTGGGATTATTGGATCGTGCATCTCAGTTGTACTCCTTTTCATGCTTTGTTCCCATTGATGACTTTTCTTCAGATGATGATCGCACTTTTAGTATGGATTTTGATATTGAGGAGAACTTTGATTACTTGAACTTGGGTATTCTCACATGTGATCCAATTATTGAACCTTGCATTCCATCTTGTCCTATGGATTTCACATCTACCATTTCCTATTGATGATGCATGTGTTGCTACAATTTTGTCTTCTTATGATTCAATGCAACAAGGTATGCATTGTCTTCCTACTACAACTCCTTGGGATCATTACTTGATAGCCATTGTAGGTTTGTTTGTGGAGTACTACATTGCAGATTTGGGAGACATAATTGATGATATTTAATATTCATCTTCTCTTTGATGGAGATGACCCTTCTTCAATTGTGAGGGAGCTCTCTGACATGTTGTTACTTCTCTACATGATCATTCTTTCGAGTTTGATGTGATTGTCAATACTTGTACCACACTTGGAGGAGGTCTCTTTATCTTTAGACAAGACACTTGAGTCTTTGAATCATGTTCTACATTCATCTTCACTAGATCATGTACTATCTTTTTTGATAGTGTGGCCTAGTACACCTGATTTGAAAGGGGCAACTTTCAAAATTGACATGGGAACACTTGAGAAACTTTAAAATACTTCATACATATTGAGATTTATTCCTACATATCCCCTTCAGGATCCAGGAGACTTCATTTGTAAACCTTTGGTTTTGTTTCTTCCTAAGGGGAGGAACATTGTTCAAAGATCATGGACCGACTTATATGTTTAGTTTGGAGCATGTACCATTGGTGAAAATTTTGCATTGAAGGGAGGCTACTTGGTCTCTTCTCTTCTCTCTTATGGGTGAGAATTTTTCACCACATGGGGTTTTGTTCTTCTCATTCTTCTTTGAGAATTGTTTTCTATTTTCATCTCTCTTTTGGGGATGAGTTTTGTCCCACTAGATTTTCTCCTTTTCTCCATTTGTGAGAGATTGCATTGCATTTGTTAATGGGTACCTAACATGTCCTAGTTTCCAAGACCCTTTGGACCCATCTTGCATTATTATCTTTTGTGTACCTTCTCCCTAAGTTAAACTTAAGGGGGGGTGTTGGTGTAATTAAGATATTTTATCTTGGTTATTTCTCACTTAGATCCTAATTACACTTTACTTAAGCTTACTTAGGGAACCACATAGGTATTGATGGAGGATTTCCACTTTATGTGGTGTATCCACATTTAGTGGTGTTATCAGGTTATCATATTCACCTTTCATGGTTGCACTTTTCCACCTTTAGTGGTGTTATCACACTATCACTTATCCATTTTAGGTCGAATGATAGGGCATCACTTTTTGTGTCATGTCGTAAGATTATGGCACTTGTCATAATCTTGTGTACTCCTATGTTCTCACCTTGGCTATATAACCAAGGGGTCTCCTATGTAATAATCATCCTGTTGGTCATAGTGTATTTCATCATTGATAGAAAGATAGTTTATTTTTGTCACATATTATTTTTCTCTTGTTTTTGCTTTCCATTTGGTCTCTAGATCTTCGGTGGCTACCTCCATAGTCAATTCTTAAAAATGCAATAACTATTAGATTATTAATCATTTGTGAATGGGGCTTATTAAAAGGGTGTGACTAGTGAAGTCACCCTTCCTCCTATATTTAAGGAGGTTATCTCTCATTTGAGAGTGAGGAATTTGAAGATTTATAGTGAGTTGTATCAATATGCACAAGTGGTATTATAGGTCGTGTGGAAGTATATGGAGGAGTACCCCCAAGTTCAAGTCTATTTTATGATAGACTACATTTGTAAGTGTTTTAATAAAATTATGCTTTATGGGGTTTTTTACCTGAAAGGGTTTTCTCCATGTATATCATGTGTAATGCATACATTTATGCATGCAATATTCTTATTTCATTTAATTTATCTTTATTATAATGATTGGTATCCTAAGATCCTAATTTATAACAAGTACAGATCTGGAAATGGAAAGAAAAGGAGAAGCTACAACTGAAATCTACAACAAAGATGTTAGGCATCCTTGAACCATCAGATGTAGACAATGGAAATAGTTTTTGAATCAGGGTGTCTCTTTGACTATCTCCCTAAAATTTTGTCGACAAAGCATTGGGCACTAATGCTAGTCAGCCTTGTCCTAGTCTTTTACTTCTTTAAAATTAGGTCTTGTGCATCTTAGTCTACTCTTTTAGATCTATGTTTTTTGTCTTTAGATCCTTTTACCTATACACACAAGAAGAAAAAATGTTGTCGATTTGATAGGGTTTTCCTAAGTCAAACCACTAGTTTGGAATTAACACTGTGATGAATTGAAATGAAAATAAAAATAATCCTTGAAAGGGTAGAGGCTAGGTCTGAATTTGAAATGCTCAATTGAAATGTTATACTTTTATGAATGTTTCTTGTCTTGAAGTCTTCATGAAACATTTGATATTGTCATGTAGGAATTCATATATGTCTTTAAAATAACTTGTTCACTAATTCCATCTTGAATGCTTGAAATCTGAATACTTAACCTCTCCTTCACTTCTCTAATGATGTTTGATTGCTTTCTAACTTGCATTCTCTTGATAGGAATAAAATTCAAAATTGAGATATGATTGAGAGATGGTTTAAATGAATGGGCAAGGCTTGCTTTAATACCTACCCTCATGAAACATATGAAAATTATGAAGAAGGCTGAAATGGGAAATAGGTTCTCACTCAAAATTTCTTGACCATTAGAGGTTTCAAAAATGGGCCCTTTTGGTCTAGCCAAGCGTGCTAGGTGCCATCGTCCATGACGACAACCCTTGTCCATTTCATCTGGGTTGAACAAAGGTCCAAATATTAGAGTAGGAGATGAGGTTTGCAGATTTGAAATTGATGTGAGCATAATCAAGCAGAATTAGGGCATAGAAGGCAGAACTGCCAAAGTGAGGCCCAAGGGAGTCTGAAATTCTATATGGATACAATTAAGACGTTGCATTCAATAATATTATTCAGCATAGATTATGTAAACATGACCATTAAAATAATTATACTCATGCTTTCATTATAAGTAATAAAATTTTAAAAGAATCTAAGAGATAAGTGTACTTAAATGTTCTTTTATTATTGTATACAACTAAAATTGTCCTGTTTAATTAAGTAAATATTTTATTTATATAATTATTTTATCCTAAGTCTTCTATTAATTAAATAAATTCTTATTTATTTAATTAATTCATTTATCCTCTTCTAAGCCTTTCCTTATTTAAATAAATATTTTTTATTTTTTTAAATTATCTTTTCTCTAAATTTAATAAATATTTTACTTATTTAATTGGTCCCACTTTCTCTATTAATTAAATGAATTTTTATTTATTTAATTAATTCATTAGATTTTTCCCTTCTATGATGTAGTACCCCTACCATAATCGATCTCTAACCTTGGTTTAATCTTGATTAGTTTATCATAATATTATGTTATAGTCAGATGTTTGAATTAACGCATAGCTATTGATGTGGTTTCTCACTAGTTGTATGCAGGTTATTCAGTGTACCTATTTCATGATTTTAGTATCGGACTAACGCTTTCATTAGATTTTATAAATGTATGCATGTATGATCTTTTGTTGCAGGAGATTTCAGGTACGAAGTTGCATGAGTGCGAGGTTCGTCGTCACCTGGTTTTGCAGGTTTGAGCATACCTTTTAATCCTTAGAGTTGGATTAGGTGGTCGTAAGACCTTAGTTGGCCTTAGTCGTGCTCAAGTGAGCATCGCCAGTCGTCGTCGGTAATCCCTTTTTGTTTGGGTTTGCGAGTCGTTTGTTTGGTTGACCTTCTCGGTTTGCGTGCTTGATGTGCATGGTTAAATTGGTGAATTAGTCCTTAGTATTTCTCTCTTTTAAATATATGCGTTTGTGCATTGAGGATTAATGGATTAAATTAATCAGGTATTCGTTATGCGATTTTCATTGTTAATGAATTGCCTGTTTTAAATTGGGAGTGAGTTCGATTTAAATGACTGATTTTGAATATTAATGTATTTATATATGTTGTGGAAAAGTAAGCTTTAGATTTTATCACCATAAAGTTAATTGCATTCTGTTGGCGTTTATAATTTGAAAGATTAAATTTGTTTAATTGAGGAAATCGAATTTTGAATTGAAAAGGCAAGTTATTTGTTGTGTTTGTGAGAAAGGATTAATTTTTAAGTATTATTTTTAAATAAAAGTTTTTATTCCAAAAATGGGATTTTTTGGGTCAACTCTCCCATATAACCCAAATTTGGGGAAAAATGGGAGGATGGACAAATTTGGAAAATCTTGGGTTGGAGAAAATTTTGGCAAGAAAATGGGAAATGAAGTTGGAGGTTTTGGGAAGGAATGATGCTGGATCTGGCAGGTGAGCTCTCCTTCGGCCATTCCAGGATTGCGTTTTAAGGTAGGATTCTGAACTTGTTATTGAAAATCAATGTGATTGTCCATTTGAATTAGCTGGAAATTTTGGTTTTGAGATTTTGGTTTTGAGATGTTGGTTAAATCCTCTTTGTTTTTGGGTGTTTGAAACCCTTGGGCGTTTGAAAAGGATGAGAAAACCATCATGATAATGTGATATCAATCCCAGTTCGTTTAAACCGAACTTTGATCAAATCGAAATTTCTCTTTGTCAAATTTTGGTGCTGGGCGTTTTGTTATGGAATTTCGGACTGTGTTTCGAAGAAAATAAAGAAATTTATTATTACATTTTCGAACTATGTTTTTATGTTTTTAGCGCTGTGTTTAAATTTTATGGCGCTGTGTAAATGCCCATTTTTACCCCTGTGTGTTAATCCATGAACTATATTACCTCTTTTGTTAGCTGTGCGTTGTTGCTTTACGGGGCGGACTGGGCGTTGTTTTCTTTCTTGTTTGAACTGCGGGCCGGGGTTTGGGAGAGCGGGGAGCGGAGCTCCACCCGCTCCCCTCCCCTCCCCCACTCTTTTCCCCCTCTCTCGCATGTTACCTCCCCCCCCGCACGTCCTCCCTCGCTGGTGTGAACGGCTAGGCCGCGGCACACTGCGGTGGCCGCAGGGCCGCGGTGGCCGCAGGGCGCCGCGGACCTGCGGACACCGCAGTGGCGCCGCCCGCATGGGCATCCCCTGCGGCTAGTGTGGGATGGCGGCTAGGGTTAGGGCACGGCCCGCCCAGCTCGCCTTCCTCATTTTTAAAACGCGTTTTGGTTAAAACAAAATTCATAAAATGTTTTCTTTTTAGGTATTCTTTTCACTCAAAAAAAAAAGAGGGATGCATATGATATTTTATATCATGTTATGAATATTATTTTATTGATTAAGTTAATTAGTCTTAATTTTGATTAAGGAGGCATGATAGTGGCCAATGTTAGTTAACATTGATTAACTTTATAATGGAGTTATAGGCTAATTGTTATTCAACGTCATTTCGTGACGTATGCCCTTGTCTTAATTAAGTTCTACAACTGTTCTTCGCAATTGAATATTGTTGTTTATAATCTTATTGATCTTGGATTTATAAATTTAGATTTTACCTTCTAGCTGATTAGGGAAGTTGGCTAATTGAGGTAGTATTGTTTAAAAATGAAATAGAATATTGTGTGATTGGGAAATCGTTGTAATACGATGGAATTACTAATTGATGTTTGTTGGAGATTAAATACCTTATTTTAGTTGATTAATGGTTGTCTGAATTTTATTAATACGAATTGGTTAAAAAACTCATTATGGCTCATATGTCTGTCCTATGCTTTGAACTTGACGAGTTAGAAAACCAAGAACAAATTATCCCTAGTTGAGGTAGATAACTGTAATCTGATTTGGATCTTGTAGAAAACTTGATCGATTTTAATGTTTAAATCAATTTGGAGAATTATTGTCTTTTCTGATTATTGCCTTGCGAGTTTTATTTCTGTATTCGCCTTTAATTATGAAATGGCATGTTTTGCTTTGTTTAAATAGGACCCTGTCGTATGGATTGACTTGGTGTACCTGTTTCAGTCCTCGAATTTTGAGTTGACTATGGATTGTGATGTTGACTTAGTTGGTTATATCCTCTTTGTGTGAGTCGAATAATGATTCATGGTTAACCTTAGTTGTCAGGTCTCTAGTTAGAGTACCGTCAGTAAGTGATTACCCTTGAGTCGTGTTTGACCTGATGATTGTGTATCTATTCTTGAACTCCGTCTGTCAGACCATGTGTATTCCCTGGTTTGAGTTCGTCTGAGTTAGTCTAGTGTCGTATGGGAAAGTGGCTTTCGATTGGGGGCCGCGCCCAAAGTGGCTGTTGGGTAACCCGTCGAAAGTGAGTCTAATAAGTGATAACCTAAATAGATTAGAATGTAATCTCTAAATAAGATAATGTGCCTCACACATTAGACGAGTGCTATCATAGATTCGACATGCTATGAGAAGGCCTGAAATGGCAAACCATCTTCCTTGTCTTCACGAGAGGATGTGTGGGTCCACATGAGGCTTGGATGGGCTGGAAGTTCGGATTAGGTTGCCAGGGTTACCAATGTATGGGTCGGGACCTATGAAGACTTGCCATGGTATCCATACCAGGTTGTGTGATGACACTTGTCCCTACGTTCGCTAGTGTGTTGTCGTTTTGTCCTGTTTTGAGTACCTTTGTGAGTCGTCCTTTGTCGCTGCCCTTGTGAGTATCGGTTTCATGTTAGACCCTTGGGTGGTGATGGTTCAGTTTTATGGAGGCTCTCATGGACTCTTATGTTATTAGCTTCGATTATGTTTAGCTGGATCCTGTTCCTTGTAAGGATCGTTTTTGTATTATGGACCGATGTGGTCGTTTGTATATTGTTATGTATCGCCTTGATGGCTGGATTGTACGGTGTAACCTCTTGTACTCTTAACCTTATTATTTATCAGAGGGGGTCTTGCAGTTGAGCAGACCCGGAGATGTAGCCCATTAGGGGTGAACTCCGAGATCATTATGGTGTTATATGGTGTATTCTCTTATGTTTCCTTTATTCAGCTTTATCATGTATGATTAATTTATGTAAAATGGTTAAGTGGATAATAGGAATTAACTTAAAATGCTCATAATCAGTCTATCTTGAATGCCTTGTTGATCGAATGCATAATTGGTTGAGATGCGATTTATCGTAATGCATGTGTGAAATCGTCCTTTTAACGCAATAAGTTGGTATATGAATGAATGTAACTTAGAGTAATGAATTATACTCAGTTGTCGTTAAGGAATTTAAATATGCTTGGAAAGATCTCTTATGTTATGATGAAAATCCTAGTGTATTAGTATGTTAGATGTATGGTTTGTAATTTTAAATGAAAATCTTGAATGAGAATCATGAATGGATCTTAATGATGAATCCTTGCTTGTGATTTACATTTCAATCCTTTGAAAGAAATTGTCCTGCTTATGAGTTATCTCGTTATTAAGATATCCAGCTTTTGGACTAATTGTGTGAGTTAAGTGTATTGTGAAAATTTAAGTAATCTCGTTGGGAAACTCTTTAGGAGTTAGTTGTTGTCTTCCGCTATGTAATCTGAATCTTTGTTATCTTGTTGCATCTTATGTGTTGTAACTTTTAAAAAAAAAAAAAAATTTGCACTCTATTCTCGTAATTGTGGCTTATCCCTTCGGGGTTTCCTGGCGAGGCATTACATATGACACATTCATTTATCTTTTAATTTTCCTCTACCTACCCCCTTCATTATTTTATTATTTGTTTTACCTACCCTTTAATCCTAGCCAACCATTTATCTTTTCACCTCTTAATCCTATCCCTCCATTTTCTAAAGTGTGTTCTATATAAGAGGATTATTTTATCCTTCTAATCGTAATTTGTCTAATGAATCATCTAGCTAATGCATCCATCAAGCCTTCTTGCGATCAAGCGACTTCACAACCACAATCCGTTCTTTGTTGAGCTCTTGTGCACATACAAAATCTGAGAGCAAATATATCAAGCAAGATCAATGGAGAAAGGAGACAATGGAGACCAAACCCTACTTGGAATGTGAATGGTATTATTGTTTAAATTTGTTAATTCACATGTTCTTAGGTTTCTTCATTGGTGTATGGTGAATGTTTTATTGTAGAACTAAGGTTTGTTGTGGTTGGATCTTTGTGGTTTTGCAATAGTTTGTCATCATCATTTTTCACCTCACGCATTTTGACATGCCTAGTGGGACATGGATTTCTATTAGATCTATGTTTTTCTTTTTTTGCATGGTTTTTCTAACCCTATATTGTTGTTTTGTAAAACAATTTGGAGAATAACCTTGTGTAGCTAGGGTTTTGGACACGAGATTAGGATTTTGGAAAGATTTGACTAGATATCACAAACGGTTAGGAATTTCTACACCAAATGTTTTTTTACAGGTTCGGAATGGTATCAGGAATGTTCAATCTAAAATTCAGATTTTTTGGATTAAATTTGAATTATTTATGATTTTTTGTGATTTTTTATTAAATAAATAATTTTGAGAGAAAAGTAACGAATTTTTGGGATTTTCTTACATTTCTGAAAATTTATCAGAATTGTACATGGGGTCTAATTTTTATGATTTTAATGTAGATGAAAAATAATTCATGAAAAATCGGATCTTTGGAAATTAGCATTTTGCAATGATTTGACCATATCTCACAAACGGTTGGGTATATCTACACCAAGTTTTCTTTGCAGGTTTTGAATGGTATCAGGAGTTCTCAATCCAAAATTCTGATTTTTCAAATCAAATTTGAATTATTTATGATTTTTCATAAAAAAATAATTTTGGGAGAAAATTAGCGATTTTTTTGGATTTTCTTACATTTCTGGAAAGGTCTCAGAATTATACATGGGGATTGTTTTTTGAGATTTTAAGTTGAATGCAAAATAATTCGTGAAATATCAGATCTTTGGAAATTAGGGTTTTGCAATGATTTGATCATATTTCACAAACAGCTGGGAATTTGTGCCTAAAATTTTGTTTGCAGGTCTGGAATGGTATCAAGAGTACTCAGTTCAAAATTCAATTTTTTTGGATCAAATGTAAATTTCTTATGATTTTTTTTTCATAAAATTTTTTTTGAGAGCAAATTAGCGAATTTTTCGAATTTTTTTACATTTCTGGAAAGCTCTTGAAATTATACAGGGGGTTTATTATTTATGATTTTAATTTTGATAGAAAATAATTCATGAAAAATTAGATCTTTGGATTTGTCAAAAAATGTATTGTCAAAGGCCCCCTTTTTCACATTTGGATTTGGAGTTTCTCAAATTAAGCTAAGGAGTGTGCTTGCAGGTGGGGATAATTTATCAAAATAAATAAATAAATAAACTACTAATCATTTGATTGCATGGGTAATCTAGGTGTGTGTCTTTGCATTTAAATTCCTAGTCTAATTACGATGCACATCTTTTTTCATTTGGGGTTAAAGGACTTGTTTGAAGTGTTTGGTGCGCTTTGGACGCTTTATGTTTATAACCCTAAAGGTGATAACAAAAGTATCATCTTCCCTTGCTTTCCATTGGACCTTGGGTGTAAGAGAAATTGTTATCATCTTCTTTTAAGTAGGATGGCCTATCTCCTAAGTAGCCCATAAGGCCAAGTGAGAGAGAACGACCCAAGCAGTACTTTCTTCTGTCTGCTATATAAATTAATACATTAGGCGAAAGCAGTGACGACTTGGTGAAGTGTATCTACACCGATGGTTCTCCCTAGTATCCACACGTGTGTTGGATGCGTTAAAAATACTCTTTGAGGATTAGGAATGGGTTCTTAAATGATCCACCATTGCATGGGTAGATTCCAAGAACTACAAAAGTTCCCCCACTAGACACATTTTTTTTTAGAGGAAAAAAATCCTTACATTTGATGGTTCAGGGAGTGTGGATCGTACCTCGTAGATACCCCTCATGTACCCTTTCATGTTGAGACATGAATCCCTCATTTGATCTTTGGTCTTTTAAGGTAAGAGAATTTGGTATGCCTGAGAAGTGAGTGTCGTGGTGGGGGAGCCAGTGCTACTAGAATCTCTAGTTGTCCTCTTGTTTGAGGTATTTCTATGTCGCGGGGCCCTTGTTGAATGGTTTCTCTTTCTAGCCTAGGTTGTGCATTTTTTCAAGTGTATTCAATTTGTGTTATACGAGTGAAAATATTTTAAACATAAAATTTTTGGACAAAACACCTTCAGACATTGTGTCTTCATTGTTTGTTGTGTTTTCTTGCCACAAGAAATTCAACAATAAGATATGGTCACAATCAACAATTGAAAAATTTGGACAGATTAGAAAACTTTTCCAAAAACACATCTGTGACAAATGAAATTACGTTTGTGTTTCTAAAAAGTGTCATTGTCAACAAGAAAAATGCACTTGTGCTTTGAGATCAAAAGAGCTTCTAAGGCATTTTCCTATAAGGCTTCATTTTTAGTCAACTAGTCTTTATCACAACTTTGTGAATTGTTTTCACTCATTTGCAATCCTTCATACACACCTTACAAGCTAGAGTTAAAAGTTTGATGTGTGGTCCTAATCATATCTTGCAAACATACTACAATGTATCAATAGGTGGTTCTCACATCAAATCTATCATCTTAGGGTCCCACTTGATCTTCTTTAGTCAAGGTCAACTTACCTCATCAAGAGATCTATCATCTCTTTGGAAGCCACACCTTACTTTAGATCACACATATCTTGGACTTATGTTTTTGGACATTGCAAGACAACCCTAGATTCATTCCATCTCATATTCCTTCTTGGTCTTCCATAGTCTTCACATTTTCTTTCATCCTTCACTTTAGCCAAGTTTTATTTCATGGTTGAAACCCGTTCCCAAATGTATAGAAGAGAAACCGATGAAGCTCTAAGATCTCTCAACATGAGTACCTATGAGTTTCAAGGAGACCATGTTAAAACCATTTGAGAATCATAGTAATCTACCAGGAAATGACAATGAGAACAATAATAACATTGACAATGACAATGCATCTATTACTTTCTTAGACATTGAAGAGACTATCATAGATCAAAGATTCAATAGAATGGTTGAAGAAATCATGAGAAGAGATAGACAATACTTCTTTCAAGTCATGGAATAAAGTGGAACAAGAATACCTCATGATTTTGATGTGTCACAAATTCTATAGGAGGATCCTAATCAAGTGAATAAAACAAATGAAAATCCTAGAGGACATAATGGTGGTAATAGAAGAGAACGTTTCGTGTATGAGTCGCCCTCGTCCTTATTTCAAAAACTAAAAGTTACCAACACTCATACACCAATTATTCTAGGAACTCTCATGAACAACCCCATAGTGATAGTCGTCCTCTTGCATGGAGGAGAAATGATAATACACATGCTTATACCTATGATAACGCCCATGATCATGCCAATACATACAACTATACTCAAGGGAACATTCAAAATCATGACACAAGGAGACCCCGTGTCATATTTGGGGGCAATATCCAAGATCATTCTTATAATACCTCTTATCCTCATAGTCATGACATGTATAATCGACCTTGACCTAGTGCTCCTTATTATAATACCATACCAAGTGGTCCATATGTTAGCTACCACTATGTTCCTCCTCCATATGAACACATCTATGACCAATATCATGCATACATGTATTATATCCATGCTCCCCCTCCTGGTGGCTCGGGCATGAAACTAACTCAAAGACAAAATACAAAGAATGACTTGCAATAACAAATCAAGGATTTGAAAAAACAAATGAAAGACATGAATGCACCAAAGAAATAATACATAATGAAAGACATATGTCCTTATCCATTTGATAGAAGTATTCCAATGCCTCCATTTCCTCCACATCTTGTGACACCAAAATTTGATAAGTATAGAGGAAAGGGAGATTCTAAGGCACACATAAGAAAAAATTTCACAACTTGCATTGAGGTAGCAAGAGAAGAAACATACTTGATGAGATTGTTCTCACAAAGTTTAGGTGGACAAGCTATGGAATGGTTCTCCCAACTTCCACTTGGAATTAAGTCATGGGGTGATCTAGAAGAAGCTTTCATACAACACTTCTCATACAATATTGAAATAGATGTGTCAGTGACTACTTTGAGCAATACCAAACAGAAAAATGGAGAGTCCTTTGCTTCATTCTTACAACGATGGACAGGTCTTGCTAGTCGATGTTCTTGTGATATCCCACAAAAGAAAATGGTGGAAATGTTCACTCAAAATGTCAACAAGGATATTGGATATGAACTAAGAAAATCTTGTTTGTCCAATTTTAAGGAGGTCATTGAAAAGGGATTGATAGTTGAGAAAGTCCTCATTCAACAAGGCACCACTAAGATATTCAAGGATAACAAAGAGGAATCAAATGGGAAAGATAAACCCCACTTTTAGAACAAGAACAAGAACACAATCAATGATGGGGTAGTAGATGCAAATATGGTGAAACTAAAGATGACTTTCCCAGGTACAAACTCATCTCATTCAAATAATCAAGTGAATTCTCAAAGGCCATCAATGCCTCCAAGAAAATGCACTCCATTGGGAGAGCCAATTGAAACAACATTTAAGAAATTGGTTGCAAATAATCTTATAATAGTACCAAACAATCCACCTTATGAACCAAAAGTGAAACCTGCATGGTGGAATGATGATGAGTTTTGTGAGTACCACAAGAGCAAATGGCATAAGAATAGCAATTGTCAAAGATTGAAGAACATCATACAAGATCTTATTGAAAAGGGTGACATAGAAGTTGATGGTCACACTTCCAATGAGGAACATGCGATGTTTAAGGAACCATTACCTAAACATGATAAGAGAAAGGCCAAAGTAGATAATCAAGCTAATTATGCTAAGATGTCCTATGATTATGATTATACCATTAACCATATTTCAATGGACAATCATATTTTTACTATTATTATAAAGGACAAAAATCCTGAAGTTTCTACCCAAAGGAGTAAAGTTGTTTTGAAAGGCATTGGACCATCATCGTCATCAACCCCTGAATGTAATTTCATGACCCGTCGAGCTAAAGTCACCTTGCAAGGTGTTCCATCCAAGACCATAGCTTCATCATCTACCAAAAATGAGTATGACCTTGTAGATCAATTAGGGAAGACACTCACCCTTGTTTCCATCCTTGAGCTTTGCGCATATATCCTTCATATAAGGCTATTCTTGACAAAGCATTGAGAGAAACCTTTGTACCCACTGATCTAAACATGGACCAGTTTCAAACCATGGTGGAATACCTTTCCACTCCACATTGTCTTACATTCATAGAAGTCGATGACACATCCATAGGCCAACCACACAATGCACCTCTTCACATTGAAGCCTTTCTGCATAAAAGTTGCATCAAACAAGTCTTGATAGATGGAGGAGCATGTCTAAACATTTATACATTAGATACTATTAAATAGTTGGGATACTCTGAACAAATTGTGGATTCAAGAAATAAAATCACCATCAAAGCATATGATGACAAAGAATGATCATCCAAAGGAACAATCACCCTACCTTTAAGTGTTGGGCTAGTTACAAAGGATGTGGTTTGTCAAGTCCTTGATCTAGATCTCACATATAACATACTCTTGGGACGTCCATGGATACATGAAATGAGAAAAGTACCATCAACATATCACCAAGGTATCAAATTTACACACAATGGAGTCGAAGTGACAGTCAAAAGCGATCCAAATCCATTTATATATTGCAACAACCTGCAACCAAGACTAGGAATAATAGTTCCGGTCAATTGGGAGGCTATTCCTTCATCAACATATGTTGATCCAGAATCATTGAAAGTTTCTACATCAAAACAAGGTGAGCTCAAAGAAAAATTCAAGGTTAATGATATGGGATGTGGTGAGTATATCTTTCATGTTGATCAACTCCCAGTATCTCCTAAGATATTTAGTCAACAAGAACAACCTACAAACAATTTACAATGTTAAGGAACTGGGTAAAAACCACCTAGTGTTGTGACTACCAAGTCTGAATGCAAATCTCCTCTAGTGGTGCAAGCAACTCTTGATATCAATAGTCCTAAGAATGGTTCCAATGAAGAATCTGTTGAATATATTGCCAACCCTTTTGAAAATTTGTATAGCCTTACCATTTCATCCGCTCATTCCATTTCCACTCAGCTCCTAGGCTTGGATCAACAAGAATTACAAAAGACCTTACTTATTGGAGATCAAAAATCAAGCTTTGAAAGAAAAAATCCAAAAGTAAAAAATAAAGAGAAGTCCTTTAGTCCAAATCAAAATCAAAAGCTATTGGACTTTGCAAAAATCAAAGTCAAGGATAAAAATCCTATGAAGGAAAAAGAACAAGTGTTGATCTCCCCTACTATCAAAATAACTGGGGGCAAAAGTTATTAAATTTCAAGTCAAAAGGGATACTTGTTGATCCTAGGTATCCACCATGCCATGCTACTTTCACTTCTTTTTGCAATCATAAGTCTTCATAACTCATCCACTTGTTCCACACATGCATTCCCCTTTAGAAATATGTTACATCAATGTACCTTTAATGGAACTACCTTGAGGATCTTTGTTGTCAAGGATGCCTAAAATTCTTTAGGTGACACGCATATGGACCTATGTTGTTCACACATTAGTAATTTTGCCTTAGTTCCTTCATCAAGGAAGATAATAAATGGAGAATCACATCATTCAGTCAAGGAATGTTGTAGCTATAACCACAAAGTAAAGCCTCACACATTTGAGGTGGGTGACTTAGCTCTCAGAGTTAATCCTAAAAGCCAGCAAGATAGAGAAATGAAGGGTAAGTTTGAACAAAATTGGATTGGCCCTTATGTCATAACAACAATATATGGATTAGGTGCATGTTAGCTCTCAACACCACATGGAGAACCTTTAGAGGATCCTATTAATAGCATGTACCTTTGCAGGTTTTACACAGTTTTTTAAAATATCCTAATAAAAAATACAAAAAAAAAAAAAAATCAAAAACACAAAAAAATAATAAAAAATAAAAAATCATCACTATGGTAAAAATCAAGCAAACAGGTGCCTTGTGACAGAAAAAAAAAATGGGAATTTTTTTTTAAAAGCAAAGAGAAATAAATTCGTCCAACGGTGAGAACCACTTTGGTAACGCCTTGGGAAAGTACCAATGTGGTGAAAACTGGGTTATCGACGCCATGTGTAGAGACTTTTCTCCTCCCTCCTTCAAGATTTAATCTCATCCTTTCACTTTGCACACACTCACAGCCTACCATCCCATAATAAATTTGCCTATTTCCATCATGGCTTATTATTGATCTACCTAAGATTGGTTCTACATTCATAATAAACCCCTTTTCACCCTTTCCTTCCATAATAAATCAAGTCCAATCTGTAACTAGGGAAAAATCCTAAATCTAGTGATGGAAGTGGCACCCTAAGCATCACATATTTTGAGGAGCATCATCTTTTCATTCCTCCTCCTTTTTGCACACAATGCACAATAATAGGTCATTTGCATCTCCAATCTACAATAAAAGTATCAATTTCATGGATTCAGTCAGTTCAGGTGAGACTCAATCAGCAATGGGATTTCAACAAATCAAATCTTTCAACAAACTTTGGCAACGACATGGTTTTTCAACATTATATGTCCTT
Source organism: Cryptomeria japonica (assembly GCF_030272615.1). Lineage (NCBI taxonomy): Eukaryota > Viridiplantae > Streptophyta > Pinopsida > Cupressales > Cupressaceae > Cryptomeria > Cryptomeria japonica. The sequence continues at coordinate 490,796,913 of NC_081414.1, forward strand.
TATCAGGAAAACAACACTGTGACCATATCAAACATTTTACCATATGTGGCAAGAAACACAAATAACTTGAGGATTTCATTGGATGTTGGTGTCAAGTCTTGGTTTTCTTTTGATTTTATCTTTCATGGTGACATATCTTTGAGATTTTTCGGGATGTCTTTGACTAGAGATTCTATTTCCAGGATGTCTTTGACTAGAAAGGCGAGGATGGGGTATGTTCACCTATTTTGTTGTATGTGGATTGTTTCTTAGTAATACTATAGCTTGTCCAAGGATATGAGGACACTGTGAGTCTAGTGTGAACATGGGCATTGCTTGATTATGAATGTCTGATCTCCATACAAATGGGTACAATGATTTTCTAGGTTGAACCTATACCTGGATAGTCATAACCTATTTTCCATAATAAAGTTAAATGATGATAATAGAACAAGAAGCTCTTTCACCTCCATATCTTGTACCTTCCTTCCCCATTTCTCATTTGTCTTGCATCATCCACCTTGAGTCTTGTGTAGTTTTCTATCACATGACTGAGTATAATGATACGCCAAAAATATTTGCATCTCATGTAGTGTTCATCTACATCATCACATGTTATTAAATTTTATCATATGCCTATATAAATCATAATAATATCACATCCTACACATACCACTTGTTAGTACATAATATAATCATTATATTCATCCATCCATTGGCATTAGTGCATATACATTTGCATTATACATAACATTAACAATACAAAAAAGATAAGGCATCACATCATCCACATAGATTACATTGAATGAAAGATTACATCTCATGATCATTATAATCATAGAATATAAGCATCATAAAGCCATCTATATGCATCCATAGCATAGATCATCACATAGACACATCGACATATAAGAGTCATGCACAATATATACATTCCATGAATCATATAGAAAGCATACATATACTGCATCATCTCATCACAAATCATATCAAAACATCATAACATCACATCGCATAAAAACACATGCATATAATCACCACAAAGGATAGGGCATCTCATATATATATATATATATCAAAAATATCAGTGTCAGGATATAATGATGTCAAAATGTCATATGGCTACAAAATCACCTGAAGGTGTCTATATCATCATCCAAAAACTGATACAAAATGGAATCCAAGAGAGCTATGATGAAGATGCTTCCTCAGAGCCGGTATGCCTCAAAGGGATTTGAGCTCTCGAAGGCCCAGCCCTTGGATCATTTCATTGGCTCCCTCTTACAGATGTAGTGGTACCTATGTCTATAACATGGTTCTACTCATCAGACTATATCCTAGTGCTTATGTTTATCACATGACATTGCATCCTAGTGTATATGTTTATCACATTGCACTATATGATATCTTGCTAGAGCACTTGCCAGATTTTATCAATTCAACTGTTTATCCTATACTCAGCTTAACAAACCTACCTATTTTAGGGCACTTGTTGAGTGAATCCTCTCAATAGCTTATCCAATTGGCGATGCATGTTCATCACATGGTTACCGATTCTAGCCTAGTTGTTAGTTTGTCTTTTCTAGGGCACCTGTTGAGTGAATCCTCTCAACGAATCATCCAATTGATAGCGTATGTTCACCACAAAATTATCAATTTTGGCCTTTTAAGACATAGACACGACTTTTTTTTATTCCTCTTGAGTCAATCCTTTTCTTGCATGACCTCATCATCCTATCTTATCAATCCTTTCTAGCCTTTCTTTCTTATCGAGAGGTTGTTTGCGATATTTTTCAGAAATTTTCATCCAATCTCTTGAGGGGGCATATCATTCCCGTCTTGGGGCAACTTTGTATCAGTTTATCTTATCTTCTTTGAGCCAATGCGACAAGCTGCATTGTCTCAAAGAGGGGCAAATTTAGACACCTAAAATTGTCATGTTTAATTAAATAGATATTTTATTTATTTAATTATTTTATCCTAATTCTTCTATTAATTAAATAAATTCTTATTTATTTAATTAATTCATTTATCCTCTTTTAAGCCTTTCTTTATTTAAATAAATATTTTTATTTATTTAAATTATCTTTTCTCTAAATTAAATAAATATTTTATTCATTTAATTGGTCCTACTTTCTCTATTAATTAAATGTTTATTTATTTATTTATTTAATTCATTAGATTGTTCCCTCATATAACACATGTCATTTATCTTTTAATTTTCCTCTAGCTACCCCCTTCATTATTTCATTATTCCTTTTACCTACCCTTTAATCCTAGCCGACCATTTATCTTTTCACCTCTTAATCCTATCCCTCCATTTTCTAAAGAGTATTCTATATAAGAGGATTCTCATATCCTTCTAATCCTAATTATTCTAATCAATCATCTAGCTAATGCGTGTATCAAGCCTTCTTAAGATCAAGTGACTTCACAACCACAATCTATATTGTTGTCCTCATTTTTGTTTCCAAAAATGAAGAACCACTACATGAAATTTTTGTGAAAAAATGAAAATTTTTACTCTATGGCATGCTTCCCAAGGCAGAATTTTGACTAATCCTTGGAGTGGCTTAATCCTCAATCTATCCTCGAACTACGTTTTGAATTTCGTCAAATTCTAGGTTCGTTTGCTATGTCTTTCCTTCAAATTCGGGTTTTAAAACCCCGACTGCAGGTGGAGAATTTTCTTCAAACTGTAAGTTTTAATGATATTCATTGTTTTGGTTGTTGTAGGGGAATTTTTAGCTTATTACATGTGCATTTTTATTAAAAGATGTTACTTGCACTTTGTTTTAAATTTCCCTTCCTTCTTTTGTTATTTTTAATTGTTTTTTGGTCATGTTTAGTTAAAATAGGGATTTTTTTCGCTCAATTACAAGTAAACTTGCAGTTTGGTCTAAAAACCCCTACTTTAATGGTTTTTACATGTAATAGGGATTTTAAATCCCCATTACATATGTGCAAGTATTTCTAATTTGTTGTAGGGATTTTATTTCCCTTTTACAAGTAAATAAAACTTGTATTCCTCTCCAAAAAACCCGATTTTGCCTTGCAAGTGCATTTTTTACAATATTAAAACTTGCAGCTTGTCTAAAAAATACCGATTTTGGCTTGTATGTGGAAAAAGTGAAATTAAAACTTGTCATTATCTCCCAAAAACCTGATTTGCATTCCCTTATGCAAATTCGAACTTGTCTTTTGCTCCAAAAAACCCAAAATGCAAGGAAAAATGATTTTTGACCATTTCAAGCCAGATTTTGTGGGGAGATTGTTGGAGGAAGGAGGCATTTTGGTTTGCATCCTATTTTCATGCATTCTTGGACACCTTTCGTGACATTTGGAGGATGCATTGACTGGTTTTTTGCCCTAAATCAGCAACCACGTTTTTCTTTAATGCCACATTTTGAGGGATTAAATCTTAAACAAACTGCAAACTCCTAAATCATTTTGCTCTCTCTCACCTAGGCATGGAGTTTTGGAGGAGTTTCAAGCTATTTAATGATGCCCTCCAATACACAATAGTTGCCACATTTTTTCCTCCACGTGAATCATTATGGCTGCATATTGGAAGTGTTTAATACCATGAATCTTTAAGGACATGAATCGTTTTGGCTTGGAGTACCAAGGCGTTGAGGCTTAAGAAGTATTCAAGCATTTTCTATGACATTTTACTCTTGTCTGCTGCCACGTTTTTCCATATAAGACATTTTTTGCAAAAAGTTGTTAAGGGTTTGGCATTACGGTTTGGGTTTATTGATTGGTTTTGCTTCTTCATTCCAAGGATTGCTGGATTTTTGGAGAAGCATTTGCATTTTCAGGAAAGGTATGGCTTCTTTCCTTTCTCTCCTTTATTTTATTATTTTATTTCTTTCTTTGTTGCATTTTTGTAAATATGTGTTGTTCTTCCCCCAAAAATCGGTTTTTGTGAGAGGATTTTTCCCCTTGGTATGCAATTTTCGAATTGCATTGCTCTTCCCAAAATTCCCTCTTTACTTGTATTCCGGATTTTTAATCTCGATTACAAGTTCGCTGGAAATTCTTGTTCTTCCCCTATGGTTAAGGAATTTAACCATTTTTGGTTAAAATTCCAAGTTAAAATGTGTGAAATACCCCTCCCTTGCAAATTCAGGTTTTGAAAACTGGATTACATGTTGAAGAGTTCTTCCCATTTTCATGAAAACGACTTTCCTGGATTTTCTCATTTCTATCCATCCATGTTCACCATATCAGTACTTTCCATTTCTGTCATTTCTCGCAAGTCAAAATCTCATTTTTCATCCATTTCTCCATTTTTGAATTTACAAGTGTACTTGTATTCGGGTTTTAAAACCCCTATTGCATGTATGTCCTTTCCAACTTGTACACTTCCGAAAATTCTCCCAAGATCCGAAATTGGTCAAAGTCAAGATTTTCCCATTTCTACATATTTCCCCTCTTCCTCTCACAAAATCTTGAAATTCAAGGATCAAAGTTTTACCCATTTGGAGAAGGAAGAATGATATTTGCAGCTGACTATGATGTTGCCTTAACTATTTTAAGTCTTCATCAAAATATTCCGGGTTCACAATCAATGTCAGATTTGTTGGCATCTCCAACTCCAAAGAAAATGAAATACAAATATGACAATTATCAGAATGAGGTTGCACCTTCCCAGGTTTCTTCTCCTTTGGATCGCATCAGAGACACAGAGATAGGGCACGTTGATATGGCAGAATTCGTCAACAGGGTAGAAGATCCACAGGATAATAACTTGTAGTGGCTGTTGGACAGCCATATCCATCATGCATCTTCCTTCCTAGTGGCAGCCCTAGAACCTGAGTTCGTTCTTGCATGTGCCCATCATTTTGACAAAGAGTCAAGAGTCATAAAAAATAATGATGGTGAATCTATAATTCATCTCGATGCGGATACAATTGAGAAGGTCTTCAGAATACCTCCTACACCTGTTTATATGGAAATCTCCAAAGAAAGTGCAGCAAAGTATTATGTGAAAAGGGAAAAAGATTGCAGCGACACAACAATAGGTGGATTCAAGAACCACGACCTTCCTTCTCAAGGTGGGCGAAGTTGTACTGCTGCGATTTCAAATGGGAGATAGGAGACACCATCACCGTTCTCAGCAGGATGATGGGCCTTGAGCATTCCAATGTCTTTGAGCCATGGATGTATCAGTTCATTATGTTCATATGATAGTCTCATCACATTTCATGGGGGGAAGTCATCAGTGATGCCTTGTACGAACAAATTGCAGCAGTTCCTACCACCATGGCCTTCTTCATGAATTCTTATTTGGTATATTTAGCAGCATCACTTAGACACTTTCTAGGTCTTTCTACCAAGGGTGATCGCTCGCTTATACCAATTTGGGAATATTATGACCAGTTGCCATTGAGACCCAGTAGATTGCATTTTAGAAGGATCCAAGATGCATTCTTTAGATATTTCATGTGTCAGTTTGATAGAAATCTCAAGAACAAAAGAGTATCAGATGAGGCATGGTCAAGGTGTCTGAGTATGGGTGTTTGTTTCTGTAATTTCCCACCTTCACCTATATGAGGATAGGATGCTATGATGGTCAGCCATACATGCTTTCGAGATGCCCAACCGATAAGATAATTCTTATGGAGTTGGGAAGACAGATCATGGTTGTTCACACTTTTCAGTCTGCTAAGCACAAGGTTGGAATTGGGATCTCTACCACAAACCCATTGAAAATTGGCCAGTACTCCCTTGTCACATCTGTGAAGGCTAAGACCATGGAGGCTGAATTGGAGGAAATCAAGCTCAAAAGGTTTAAACCTGGAGCTGATTTTGATTATAGAGGTATGAAGGAGAAGATCAAGAAATCCTTTGTGCATGTTCATCACATTGAAGACATCTGGGTAGATCTCCGCACAGAAGCTGAAGTCCTCAAGATGGATTACTGCAGGCTCACTGTTGAGCAAATTGTTGATTTGAACTTAGTGGATATCCCACAAGGGATGATTGATGACAGGCATATACTTGATCCTAAATACACTTCATGGAGGGTTGCGAAAGCTCCACTTCCTTTGATCCAATGGTCGCACAAAAAGTGCATCTCCATCCTTGATAGATTTCAGCCTATCTTGGCCAACACTAATGCATGGCTGAAAAGTAATGCTGTTAGACTTATAAAAATCAAGGTTGGTAAAGAAGATGATTCTATGGGGCCTCTTGGATGGAAATCATAGATTCAGATTGACAACAAGGAGGGTGCTTCATCTTCGGGCACAAGGATCAAGTTACGAGTCACTCGTGCAGTAGTGCTTCCTCCTGAGAAGATGACTGTTCGTGGGAAGGAAAAATCATGGTTCCATGTACAGGTAATTGATATGGATAATCCAGAAGAGGGGCAATAGTCTGATGATGCTCCTAAGTCTCCAGTTTTAGACTTGCCTCATGAGGTCATTCCTCTAGTTTCCATTAAGACGCCTCTTTCTCCTCCTGATTTGCTTGTGGATGACTCTCCTCATAATGTAATTCCTATTTCAACATAAGAGCCATCTCCTGGTCATCAACAAGAGACTATGTTGAAAGTTCTTGAGGATAATCCTGCTTGCATCCAGTTATCAGAAATTGATACTTCCACTTCTGGTTTTGAAGAATTCATGAGGCAATCTTCATGCCCATTGGTAACTGAGAAAACCATGGTCATTGTCCAAACAGATATTTCTCCTAGGATGACCACGATGATACAAATACAAACTTCTTCTCCTTTGCATACGACTACTACTGGAAGAGAGTTGATGACTTTGCCTCCATGGCTTAGTTCTTTTACCCCGAAAAGGAAGAAGCAAGAAATCTCACCTGATGCCTTTGATTACCAGCAACTCAAACAGTCCAGATCCAAAGTTGCTAAGAAGGCCAAGACTATCTCTAGGGTAACTATTGATAGCAACAAGATGAAAGTAGCTGAAATTGTGGAACCTATTGTAGATAAGCCACTTGATGAATGTCAGCTGTTGATTATAAGGTTACAAGGATAGAGTTGGGCAAGCAAACACATGAGGTCATTAAACATGATGGTCAGTTTTCTATTGCTTCACTGGTGCAAAGGTGTGATGAGCTTCTAATGAAGAAAGACAAGCTAGAAGAGGAAAATCGACAGCTTATGGCAGCCATTCATAAAATCATAAAACCTACTGTTGAAGGGAGTAACTCCATAGGTTCTTCTGGTTCCCAAGAATCGATCCATGGAGTGGAAAGGGTTGCTCAAAAGGTACAAGCACTGGATTATTGGGTTGATCAACTTCATGATCAATGTGTACAAGTAATAAAAGACATTTTTCAAATAATGTCTAAACTAGAGACCATTGAGGAGAAACTGGATCAGACTTCTAACACTTTTAAAAAGAATCTGGAAAGTGTTGAGAAAAGTTTGACAATCTGGCATACCATGCCCCAACAACAACTAAGTATTTTGTAGGAGCATGCCATCATCTCTTCTAGGGTCATGTACTTGGAATTTGAAGAACTCCTGGAAAATAAGACCCTTGTTCTTAAATCCCTCATTGAGGAGATCGGTGATGCAAGGAGATTTCGGGGTGAAGTTTACCGAGATATTGTCTCACATTGTGAAAGGGCCCCTTGCAACATAGTAAGTCAGGATGGAGAGTTGATTCTAGAAGAAGTTCTTGCTGATTTACAGATGAGGATTCATAATGAATGGAGGAGTGAACAATTCTCGGTAGCTTCAATTCAAGCATTTATGAAACACGAAGCCTTTCTGCATGAAATCTAGTCTATCCTAGATAAAATCAATTTTTTGCTCCTCCGCTATCACGACAATATTGTGAAGACTATGGTTGTTGCCAAGAACACCCATGAACCGAATCCCGAGGAACTACAAGCGAGCATCCGAAAATTTCAAGGATTTGTGTCTTCACAAAATGCAACAAGTGTTTTTCAATACTTAGTTGAATTTTCCCTCTTTTGTAATCTTTAGTTGTAATTTAGTTTTGACAAGTTACATGTAAAAGTATTTTTTGTAAAATGCAAGTTACACATTACTTGCACTTTTGTAATTACATGTAAGGCAACTACAAGTTGTGTCCAATTAGGACTGTAGTTGGAATAAGTCTTGGTGGTTGAGAGAATCTCTCAAGTTAGTTAGGATCCTCCCACCTTTTCCTCATGGCTCCTCTCCTATAAATACTTGAGGGGTCTATTGTAATTTTAATATTTTGGGAAAGCAAGCAAAAACTCTGCCAAATTTACAGCAAGAAGTCTTTGAGCTTATGTATGTGAATTGAAGGTTTTGAAGAATAATAAAGAAGGATCACTCAAGTTTTGAGTCTTTGAGCTACATGTTTGAGTTTGAATCTTTTTATTTCTTCCATGCAAAGTGTTTCTAAAGGAGCTTAGTCCAATCTGATTTGAAGTCTTTGAGTTGCAAGTAGAGAAGATTAATTAAAATAGGAAACTCTCTTGAAGGAACAACAAGTCTTTGATCTTGCGTCTATTGTTGAGGAAAAATTATTGTTTGATAAGAAATAGCAGCAAGTCTTTGAGCTTGCATTAGTTCTTGTCTTTGTGTTGAAAGAATAGATTATTCCAGTCTTTGAGCTGTTATCTTTTATTCGTTGTAAAATTTAGTACAGCCAAGGGTAGATAGGACTTCCAATAGTCAAATCTTTGAGCTTGATATTGCTGTCCCGTCCCGAAGGAAGTGACAGAAGTCTTTGCGCTTTCAGAAAACTTCATTTCCTTTCTCTTATTTCACTTGAAAGTGGTTATTGTTGTTCATATTCAATCGCTATCCTTTTCTGTGAAGAGAAAAGGATATTGTCTTTCTTGAAAAAAGAAGAAAGATTGTTGTCCCATCCTATTTTATTTTCCAAGTTGTAGTTAGATAGGGGGAGCCTTCCCTTAATTAGGAGAGTTTTTACTCGTGTGTTGTGGTTGAAACCACAATTTTGTATATTTCCGCAAGTGTACAAAAATTTCAACCAACTGTTTTTTGGCTACTCCGCTGGGAATACGGATGCATTCGAAAGCCTCACGCTTTCATTTGAGGTCTAGTGTCTTGTTCTGCTAGGGTTTGAGAGAGTTGAAGTACTTTGGTAATTCTATCTTATAATTTCTGATATAAATTTGTTTGCCCCATCTGAAACACCAACATATTCCTCTTGAATCTGCTAGGGACACGGACGCATTCGGAAGCCTCATGCTTTCGTTTGAAGACTAGTGTCTTGCTGGTAAAAGAAGAAGAACTTGGAAATTCTTTCATTTTTTTAAGATGGAAAGTTTGTGTGTTTACATTCATTGGAAGAAAGGTGAATATTCAGAAGAAATATCTCCTACTGAAAGAGCTAGATTCTTTTTACTCACTAGTACATCTTCCCTATCACGAACCACAAGTTATCCTCCCTCAAGAAAGAAGAAATCTATCCCAAGTGAAAATTCCTCTTTCTTTTTCAAACCACTGATACCTTCATTATTTAATATGGCTAATCCACCTCCGCTTCCTCCTCCTGGTCCATGGGGAGTAGCTTTTGGTCCTTTGGCTTTAACCCCACCTCTTCATCCACTTCCACAAGGTTCACGTTAAAATCTTCCCAAATTTTATGGCGATGGAAAGCAACACGCCAATGAACATGTCAAGTCTTTCTATATGGCATGTGGTGTTCTTGGAGTTGAACATCAAGATGTTGTTGTTCATTTGTTCATAGAGACTCTTCAAGGTATTGCAGCAGATTGGTTTTTCAATCTTACTGCTGGTTTGATTGTTTCGTGAAACTCGTTGAGAGACAAGTTCGAGGAATGTTTTAAGCCTGCGGAAGATGAACACACCTTGTTGGACCAATTGACACAAATGAAGAAGGATACACATGAAGGCATGCGTGAATTCATTGCTAAATTTAACAAATTAGCAAATAGAATTCCTGATAATTCTAAGCCTACTCTTGAGAACCTCAAGTGTTTTTTCATTAACACTCAGTTGCCCGAGGTCAGTTTCTTCTTAAGGTGAGCATCTCCTGCTGATTTAGAAGTTGCTCAATCAATGGCTACTGAAATTGAGGACAATTTGATCCTAGCTGGTAAGATCAAAAATGATTCTAATCGGTCCAAAGGAGGTTCACATATGGATGGTTCATTTTTTGGTTCTACCGATCCTATGGTACATAAATTAGCAAATGAACTACTTGCTCTAAAGAAGCATCTCAGAATTCCTACCCCGCACCATACAAGGATATCCCAAGAAGGATGTATCCTAATGCTGCCGCTAGTTACACTGCCAAGAATCAACCCAAGTTACCTCCCCCTCCGAAGAGACTTGTGCTTGAGCCACCTCCTTCAAAGGCAGCAGTTGGCTATTATGAGACTGATCAAAATGAGTCTTCTTATTTTGATTATTAGTCCGACGAAGTTGGTCTTCCTCAAGAAGAAGAAGAAAAAGTGACTGGCAACTCTACTATACATTACATGCACTATGATGACTCTATTGCTGCCGAAAGGACTCATAGCCAAGCATTTGCTGTAACGATAAGATCCCGGACCCGGTTGTCCCAAGAAGAAGAAGACACAAAGATCGCAAGTGATTTACAACCACCTATTATTATTGCTAAAAGAGGAATACCGCTGCCCTATATTCCAAAGGATGCAGCGAAAATCCAAGCAAGTAACAAAAGTCCTCCTCTTGCTTCATCTGTTGATCCCAAGCCCAGTATGCCTAACCCCAAACCACTATCGGACAATGTTAATCCCTTTCTAGCTGGTTCATTTCAATCCTTTGATATTATTGACCATGCTAGGAAGACTAAGATTCAAATGTCTGAAGTTGAGTATTTACAAGCTAATCTCGATCAATTTGATAGATTAGTTGATTTTGTTAAAATTAAGGAGACTCATCCTATAATTGAAAACACTATCCCACAAGAACCCAAGAATTTGCCCAATCATTTGGTGACCATTCCATCTACCACCCAAGGAAAGATAGAACCTTTTTACATTTCCTTGTTGATCAATGGTTTTCAATTGAGAAATTGTGTCTTGGATTCTGGTGCTTCTGATAATGTCATGCCCACAAAAGTGGCTCAAGCTTTGGGGTTGAACTTGACCAAAAATTTTGGTCATTGTTATTCCATGGAGAACAAACAAGTGCCTCTTATTGGGCAAATCAAGGATGCTCAATTTGCATTTGCTGCTTTTCCGGATAATAAAATAAAGATGATTGTCTTGGTGGTTGACGTTCGTGCATCATATGGAATGTTACTTGGTCGTAATTTTTGTAAGAATGTTGGAGGTGAACTCAACATGGATATGATGGAAGCAAGAATACCTGTCAAAGGTGTTGTGCAGAAGTTAATTCTTGAAAGAGAAACCAAGTACATGGTTATCAAGTCTAATGATCCCCATGCTTAGATTCTTTTTGAATCTTCAGGTTTCAGGAATTATTATCTCCACATAGATGAAATTTCAGAATTTGCTAAAGATTATCCTTCAAGTAGCTCCGACATTTCACTACTTTAAGCAAATGAAAAGTTTGTTGATATTGATCAGGATCAAGCGTCAGAAGATGGGTCTTCCACTTCATATGTTATGGTTGAAGAAGTCTCATCTCTTGTTGCTAATGAAATTATTCTATTACCTTCTCAACAAGAAGAGTTTCACTCTTCACCCACTCAAGAGGAGAGTTCGTCTTCACCTATGGAGGAAGATGATAACTTTTCTTTTCATAATGCACCCATTTTGGATGAAGGCAGCTCTAATCATTCCAATGAAAACAATAGTTCAAATGATGTGTGGACTCTTGAATTTGATGGCAGCCACGCTACAAATGGATCCGAAGCTGGTGTAGTTCTTATATCTCCTAAGGGAGAGATCTTCCCTTATTCTTTCAAGTTGCAATTTGCTAATATTAACAATACGACTGAATATGAGTCGCTTTTGTTAGGGATGAGCGTTGCATTGAAAAGAGGAATCAAAAATCTCCATGCCCAAGGTGATGCAGAATTAATTGTTTGTCAAGTAAGAAACATATATCAAACTAAGAATGACAGACTCAAGCATTATCGCAATTTGGTATGGGAAAATATTGAAGATTTTGATTCTTTCAATATCTCAGTTGTTCCTCATGAATACAATGATAGGGCTGGTTCCCTTGTTGTTTCAACTACTTCATTAATTCCCCATCTTGACTTTGGTCAAGATAAATATATTATTGAGATAATCTACAGACCTAGTGTGCCTGACAATTGGGATCATTGGCAGATTTTTAATGATGACAAGCAGATCAATAATTTCTTGCAAGCAGAAGATGGGTTCAACAACTTATATTTTGAAGGAAGTAATTCTCCTACTTCTTCATCTTCATATTCAATGTCTGAAACATCATCTGAATCAGATGAAAATATTCTTCAGTTGAAAGGAAATAAGATTCCCAAGGGGTTGGTTTCTCTTGAAAAACTTTTCGATCAACATGATCGTTATATCAAGAGATGACAACAAGAAAGTGTTGATTCTCCTATGGGATATGAGAAATATAATATTGGATCTGATGAAGATCCAAAGTTTGTCAATATTGGCAATAACTACACTTCAGATGAGAGAGATCAGTTTATTCAGCTTTTGCACCAATACCATGATGTCTTGGCATACTCATATGATGATCTAAAATCTTTTCAACCCAAGGAAGTGCAGCATGACATTCCTCTCAAGCTTGGTGCAGAACCTTTCAGACAGAAGCAACGCCAGTATAATCCGAAGATTTCAGGTACCATTCTTTCTGAAGTTCAAAAAATGCTTGATGCTCGGATTATCTTTCCCATCCATCATTCAACATGGTTGGCAAATATAGTGCCGGTGCATAAGAAGAATGGATAAATACGTATCTGTGTTGATTTCAGGAATCTTAATCAGCTATCACTCAAGGATAATTATCCATTACCAATCATGGATCAAGTTTTGCAAACGGTGACAGGTTCCGAGATGCTATCTATGCTAGATGGATTTTCGGGATACAATCAGATTGAGGTTAGTGAACCTGATCAACATAAAATTGCATTTACTACTCCATGGGGTACATTTGCATACCTCGGAATGCCTTTTGGGTTGATCAATGCAGGGGCTACTTTCCAACGAGCTATGGACTTGGCTTTTTGTAGTATTGTAGGAAGGTATATTGTAGTGTATCTTGATGATCTTACTGTTTTTTATAAAGATCGTGAGAATCATCTTTTTCATTTACAAGATGTACTTGAAAGATGTCGTAAGCACGACATCTCTCTTAACCCCAAGAAGTCAGTTTTTGGGGTGACGGAGGGAAAACTTCTTGGTCATATTGTTTCCAAGGAAGGTATAAAAGTTGATCCTGAAAGGGTTAAATCTATTCAGAATCTCCCTTTGCCATCCAACAAGACTGTTGTTCATTCCTTTTTTGGTAAGGTAAATTTTCTGTGAAGATTCATTCCTGACTTTGCGGAAAAGACTCGTCATATTGTGGATATGATGAAAGGAAAGTCTTATTTCCATTGGAATTCTGAAGGAAGAGCAACATTCAATGAAATCAAAGATGCAATTGCTCATGCACTCGTGTTGGTTTGTCTCAATTACACCAAGGAGCTCATCATGTATAGTTATGCTTTCGAGCATACTCTATCGGCTATTCTAATGCAGAAAAATTCAGAAGGGATTGAATCTCCTATCGCTTTCATGAGTTGTCCTTTGAAGTCCCATGAACTCAAGTATTCCTCTATTGAGAAGAATGCCTATGCAGTTGTTAAAGCAGTTAAGAATTTCCATTTTTACATCTTGAATTCTCATACCGTTGTGTTAGTTCCTGATACATCAGTCAAATCAATCTTAACACATCAAGATTTTGGCACAAAGAGAGGAAATTGGATTGCTAAAATCCAAGAGTATGACTTGGAAATTAAGCCTACAAAGCTTGTTCGAGGAAGAGGACTTTGTCAGTTGATGGCGGAAGGTATTCCAGAGGAGCGAGAATTGGATAATTCTGAAGATCTTCCCAAGGTATTGTTTGTCAGTACTACCGATGAATGGTATTCTAATATAGCATTTTTCCTGACTTATGGTGAATGTCCACAACATTTGTCATTCAAGGAAAAATGAAGTATCAAGTTGAAAGCTGCAAACTTTGTATTATGGGATACTGGTTTGTACAAAAGAGCCATTGATGGTACTTTCCTCCATTGTGTTGACAAAGCACAATAAACCAAATTGCTAGAATCTTTCCATGACAAGGATTGTGGAGGACATTTTTTTGCACCAGTGACTGCTCACAAAATTTTGAGAGAAAAGTATTATTGGCCTACGCTCTTTCAAGATGCTTTCTGGTGGGTGCGTAAGTGTGTACATTATCAGCAATTTGTAGGCAAACCAAAGCTCGCAGCATTACCATTGAAACTGGTTATTGTTGAAGACCCTTTCCGGCAGTGGGGCATTGATTTCATTGGTGTGATCAATCCTTCTTCAAGTGTAGGTCACTTGTATGTCCTTACAGCTACTGATTATTTCACCAAGTGGGTGGAAGCAATACCGGTAAAGAACGCCACTTTTGAGGTAGTATGCAGATTCCTCAAGGAGAATATTATTTCCAGGTTTGGTGTTCCATTCAAAATTGTGACTGACAATGCAACCACCTTTTCTTCCTCTGATATTTCACAATTTTGCTTTGAGTATAATATCTTGTTAACTCATTCATCCGATTATTATCCCCAAGGTAATGGTTAGGCGGAATCTAGTAACAAGAATTTGATTACTATTATTCGCAAGCTTGTGGAGGAAAATCAAAGGTCCTGGCGTAAGGCTCTTTTTGATGCTTTATGGGCAGACATAATTACACCCAAAAGGGCTATTGGTATGTCACCATTTCAGCTCCTCTATGGGATCAATGCAAAAATACACATCACTTTGGAACTTCCTACTCTCAAGTTGGCTAAAGCAATTGAAGATCAAACTTATGAGAATGCTTTAGACAAAAGGATCATGTATCTTTCTCAGCTAGAAGAACAAAGAACACAAGTGGTAGATCAGATTGCCCAGCATCAGTAACAAGTTAAAGTTCTTTTTGATAAGAAAGCAAAGAAAAAAGGATTCCAACTTGGTGATCGTGTTTTACTTTGGGATAAGTGAAGGGAACCGAAAGGTTTACATGGAAAATTTGATTCTCTTTGGCGAGGACCCTTGATCACTATTCACCGTGTTGCTGGAGAAGATAGTTTTATCTTGGCTTATCATGATGGTACACCATTTGCGCTGCCTTATAATGGTCAGCATTTGAAGCATTACTTTGAATGAAGATTTGAGGTAACTTCTTGTTAATAATGTCTTTCTCTTGTTTGTTTTGCATCTTTTGTTTGTTTGTTTTTGCTTTGTTTGACTCTGTGGCCCAATGGATAAGAGGAAGGAACTTAGAGTTCTAGATTCTTTTCTTTCACAATCTTGAAGGATAAATGAAAGAATTCCCCAGTCAGAGCCAGTTGTTGTCCTCATTTTCGTTTCCAAAAATGAAGGACCACTACATGAAATTTTTGTGAAAATATGAAAAAAAAATTACTCTATGGCACACTTCCCGAGGTAGAATTTTGACTAATCCTTGGACTGGCTTAATCCTCAGTCTATACTTGAACTACATTTTGAATTTCATCAAATTATGGGTTCGTTCGCTATGTCTTTCTTTCAATTTCAAGTTTTAAAACCCTGACTGCAGGTGGAGAATTTTGTTCAAATTGCAAGTTTTAATGATATTCATTGTTTTGGTTGTTGTAGGGGAATTTTTAGCTTATTACATATGCATTTTTATTAAAAGATGTTACTTGCAATTTTTTTTAAATTTCCCTTCCTTCTTTTGTTATTTTTAATTTTTTTTTGGTCATGTTTAGTTAAAATAGGGATTTTTTTTTCGCTCAATTACAAGTAAACTTGCAGTTTGGTCTAAAAACCCCTACTTCAATGGTTTTTACATGTAATAGGGATTTTAAATCCCCATTACATATGTGCAAGTATTTCTAACTTGTTGTAGGGATTTTATTTCCCTTTTACAAGTAAATAAAACTTGTATTTCTCTCCAAAAAACCCGATTTTGCCTTGCAAGTGCATTTTAGACAATATTAAAACTTGCAGTTTGTCTAAAAAAACCTGATTTTGGCTTGTAAGTGGAAAAAGTTAAATTAAAACTTGTCATTATCTCCCAAAACCCGATTTGCATTCCCTTATTCAAATTTGAACTTGTCTTTTGCTCCAAAAAATCTGAAATGCAAGGAAAAACAATTTTTGACCATTTCAAGACAAATTTTGTGGAGAGATTGTTGGAGGAAGGAGGCATTTTGGTTTGCATCCTATTTTCAGGCATTCTTGGACACCTTTCGTGACATTTGGAGGATGCATTGACTGGTTTTTTGCCCTAAATCAGCAACCACATTTTTCTTTAATGCCACATTTTGAGGGATTAAATCTTCAACAAACTACAAACTCCTAAATCATTTTGCCCTCTCTCACCTAGGCATGGAGTTTGGGAGGAGTTTCAAGCTATTTAATGATGCCCTCCAATACGCAATAGTTGCCATGTTTTTTCCTCCACATGAATCATAATGGTTGCATATTGGAAGTGTTTAATACCATGAATCTTCAACGACATGAATCATTTTGGCTTGGAGTACCAAGGCGTTGAGGGTTAAGAAGTATTCAAGCATTTTCTATGACATTTTACTCTTGTTTGCTGCCACATTTTTCCATATAAGACATTTTTTGCAAAAATGTGTTAAGGGTTTAACATTACGGTTTGGGTTTATTGATTGATTTTGCTTCTTCATTCCAAGGATTGTTGCATTTTTGGAGAAGCATTTGCATTTTCAAGAAAGGTATGGCTTCTTTCCTTTCTCTCCTTTATTTTATTATTTTATTGTTTTCTTTGTTGCATTTTTGTAAATATGTGTTGTTCTTCCCCCAAAAATTGATTTTTGTGAGAGGATTTTTCCCCTTGGTATGTAATTTTCGAATTGCATTGTTCTTCCCAAAATTCCCTCTTTACTTGTATTCGGGATTTTTAATCTCGATTACAAGTTCGCTGGAAATTCTTGTTCTTCCCCTACGGTTAAGGAATTTACCCATTTTTGGTTAAAATTCCAAGTTAAAAAGTGTGAAATACCCCTCCCTTGCAAATTTGGGTTTTGAAAACCGGATTACATGTTGAAGAGTTCTTCCCATTTTCATGAAAATGGATTTCTCAAATTTTCCCATTTCTATCCATCCATGTTTGCCATATCCGTACTTTCCATTTTCGTCATTTCCCGCAAGTCAAAATCTCATTTTTCGTCCATTTCTCCATTTTCAAATTTACAAGTGTACTTGTATTCGGGTTTTAAAACCCCGATTGCATGTATGTCCTTCCCAACTTGTACACTTGTGAAAATTCTCCCAAGATCCGAAATTGGTCAAAGTCAAGATTTTCCCATTTCTACATATTTCCCCTCTTCCTCTCACAAAATTGTGAAATTCAAGGATCAAATTTTTACCCATTTGGAGAAGGAAGAATGATATTTGCAGCTGACTATGATGTTGCCTTAACTCTTTTAAGTCTTCATCACAACATTCCAAGTTCACAATCAATGTCAGATTTGTCGGCATCTCCAACTCCAAAGAAAATGAAATACAAATATGACAAATATCAGAATGAGGTTGCACCTTCCCAGGTTTCTTCTCCTTTGGATCGCATCAGAGACACATTGATAGGACATGTTGATATGGCAGAATTCATCAATAGGGTAGAAGATCCATAGGATAATAACTTGCAGCAGCTGTTGGACAACCATTTCCATCATGCATCTTCCTTCCCAGTGGTAGCCCTAGAACCTGAGTTCATTTTTGCATGTGCCCATCATTTTGACAAAGAGTCAAGAGTCATAAAAAATGATGATGTTGAAGCTATAATTCATCTCGATGCAGATACAATCGAGAAGGTCTTCAGAATACCTCCTACACCTGTTTATATGGAAATCTCCAAAGAAAGTGCAGCAGAGTATTATGTGAAAACGAAAAAAGATTGCAAGCGACACATCAATAGGTGGATTCAAGAACCACAACCTTCCTTCTCAAGGTAGGCAAAGTTGTATCGCTGCGATTTCAAATGGGACATAGGAGACACCATCACTCTTCTCAGCAGGATGATGGGCCTTGAGCATTCCAATGTCTTTGAGTCATGGATGTATCAGTTCATTATGTTCATACGACAGTCTCATCACATTTCATGGGGGGAAGTCATGAGCGCTGCCTTGTGTGAACAACTTGCAGCAGTTCCTACCACCATGACCTTCTTCATGAATTCTTATTTGGTATATTTAGCAGCATCACTTAGACACTTTCCAGGTCTTTCTACCAAGGGTGACCGCTCGCTTATACCAGTTTGGGAATATTATGACCAATTGCCATTGAGACCCAACAGACTGCATTTTAGAAGGATCCAAGATGCATTCTTCGGATATTTCATGTGTCAGTTTGACAGAAATATTAGGAACAAAAGAGTATGAGATGAGGCATGGGTCAAGGTGTCTGAGTATGGGTGTTTGTTTCTGCAATTTCCCACCTTCACCTATATGAGGATAGGATGCTATGATGGTCAGCCATACATGCTTCCGAGATACCCAACCGATAAGATAATTCTTATGGAGTTGGAAAGACAGATCATGGTTGTTCACACTTTTCAGTCTGCTAAGCACAAGGTTGGAATGGGGATCTCCACCACAAACCCATTGAAAATTGGTTGGTACTCCCTTGTCACATCTATGAAGGCTAAGGCCATGGAGGCTGAATTGTAGGAAATCAAGCTCAAAAGGTTTAAACCTGGAGCTGATTTTGATTATAGAGGTATGAAGGAGAAGATCAAGAAATCCTTTGTGCATGTTCATCACATTGAAGACATCTGGGTAGATCTCTGTACAAAAGCCGAAGTCGTCAAGATCGATTACTGCAGGCTCACTGTTGAGCAAATTGTTGATTTGAACTTAGTGGATATCCCACAAGGGATGATTGATGACGGGCATATACTTGATCCTAAATACACTTCATGGAGGGTTGAGGAAGCTCCACTTCCTTTGATCCAATGGTCGCACAAAGAGTGCATCTCCATCCTTGACAGATTTCAGCCTATCTTGGCCAACACTAACGCATGGCTGAAAAGTAATGCTGTTAGACTTATAAAAATCAAGGTTGGTAAAGAAGATGATTCTACGGGGCCTCTTGGATGCAAATCTGAGATTCAAATTGACAACAAGGAGGGTGCTTCATCTTCAGGCACAAGGATCAAGTTACGAGTCAGTCGCGCAGTAGTGCTTCCTCTTGAGGAGACGACTGTTCGTGGGAAGGAAAAATCACGATTCCATGTACAGGTAATTGATTTGGATAATCCATAAGAGGGGCAATAGTCTAATGATGCTCCTAAGTCTCGAGTTTCAGACTCGCCTCATGAGGTCATTCCTCCAGTTTCCATTGAGATGCCTCTTTCTCCTCCTAATTTGCTTATGGATGAGTCTCCTCATAATGCAATTCCTATTTCAGCATATGAGCCATCTCCTGGTCATCAACAAGAGACTATGTTGAAAGTTCCTGAGGATAATCCTGCTTGCATCCAGTTATCAGAAATTGATACTTCCACTTCTGGTTTTGTAGAATTCATGAGGCAGTCTTCATGCCCATTGGTAACTGAGCAAACCGTGGTCGCTGTCCAAATAGATATTCCTCCTAGGATGACCACGGTGATACAAACAGAAACTGCTTCTCCTTTGCCTACGGCTACTACTGGAAGAGAGTTGATGACTTTTCCTCCATGGCTTAGTTCTTTTACCCCAAAAAGGAAGAAGCAAGAAATCTCACCTGATGCCTTTGATTACCAGCAACTCAAACAGTCCAGATCCAAAGTTGCTAAGAAGGCCAAAACTATCTCTAAGGTAACTGTTGATAGCAACAAGATGAAAGTAGCTGAAATTGTGGAACCTATTGTAGATAAGCCACTTGATGAAATGTCAGCTGCTGAATATAAGGTTACAAGGATAGAGTTGGGCAAGAAAATGCATGAGGTCATTAAACATGATGGTCAGTTTTCTATTGCTTCACTAGTGCAAAGG
The DNA here is from genome assembly GCF_030272615.1 of Cryptomeria japonica. NCBI lineage: Eukaryota > Viridiplantae > Streptophyta > Pinopsida > Cupressales > Cupressaceae > Cryptomeria > Cryptomeria japonica. Next base: position 490,816,997 of record NC_081414.1, read on the forward strand.
TGTGATGAGCTTCTAGCGAAGAAATACAAGCTAGAAGAGGAAAATCGACAGCTTATGGCAGTCATTCATAAAATCACAAAACCTGTTGCTGAACGGAGTAACTCCATAGGTTCTTCTGGTTCCCAAGAATCGATTCTTGGAGTGGAAAGGGCTGCTCAAAAGGTACAAGCACTGGATTCCTGGGTTGATCAACTTCATGATCAATGTGTACAAGTAATAAAAGACATTTTTCAAATAATGTCTAAACTAGAGACCATTGAGGAGAAAGTGGATCAAACTTCTAACACTTTCAAAAAGAATCTGGAAAGTGTTGAGAAAAGTCTGACAATCTGGCGTACCATGCCCCAACAATAGCTAAGTAATTTGCAAGAGCATGCCATCATCTCTTCGAGGGTCATTTGCTTGGAATTTGAAGAACTCCTAGAAAACAAAACCCTTGTTCTTAAATCCCTCATTGAGGAGATCGGTGATGAAAGGAGATTTCGGGGTGAAGTTTATCGAGATATTGTCTCACATTGTGAAAGGGCCCCTTGCAACATAGCAAGTTAGGATGGAGAGTTGATTCTAGAAGAAGAAGTTCTTGCTGATTTACAGATGAGGATTCATAATGAATGGAGGAGCGAACAATTCTTGGCAGCTTCGATTCAAGAATTGATGAAACACCAAGCCTTTCTACATGGAATCCAGTCCATCCTGGATAAAAACAATTCTGCGCTCCTCCGTTGTCACGACACTATTGTGAAGACTATGGTTGTTTCCAAGAACACCCATGAACCAAATCCCAAGGAACTACAAGTGAGCATCCAAAAATTTTGAGGATTTGTGTCTTCACAAAATGCAACTTAAGTGTTTTTCAATACTTAGTTGAATTTTCCCTCTTTTGTAATCTTTAGTTGTAATTTAGTTTTGACAAGTTACATGTAAAAGTATTTTTTGTAAAATGCGAGTTACACATTACTTGCACTTTTGTAATTGCATGTAAGGCAACTACAAGTTGTGTCCGATTAGGACTGTAGTTGGAATAAGTCTTAGTTAGTTATTCAATAAGTCTTGGTGGTTGAGAGAATCTCTCAAGTTAGTTAGGATCCTCCCACCTTTTTCTCATGGCTCCTCTCCTATAAATACTTGAGGGGTCTATTGTAATTTTAATATTTTGCAAGCAAAAACTCTGCCAAATTTACAGCAAGAAGTCTTTGAGCTTATGTATGTGGATTGAAGGTTTTGAAGAATAATAAAGAAGGATCACTCAAGTTTTGAGTCTTTGAGCTACATGTTTGAGTTTGAATCTTTTTATTTCTTCCATGCAAAGTGTTTCTAAAGGAGCTTAGTCCAATCTGATTTGAAGTCTTTGAGTTGCAAGCAGAGAAGATTAATTAAAATAGGAAACTCTCTTGAAGGAGCAGCAATTATTTGAGCTTGCGTCTATTCTTGAGGAAAAATTATTGTTTGATAAGAAATAGCAGCAAGTCTTTGAGCTTGCATTAGTTCTTGTCTTTGTGTTGAAAGAATAGATTATTCCAGTCTTTGAGTTGTTATCTTTTATTCATTGTAAAATTTAGTATAGTAAAGGGTAGATAGGACTTCCAAAAGTCAAGTCTTTGAGCTTGATATTGGTGTCTCGTCCCGAAGGAAGTGACGGAAGTCATTGTGCTTTCAGGAAACTTCATTTCCTTTATCTTATTTCACTTGAAAGTGGTTATTGTTGTTCATATCCAATCGCTATCTTTTTCTGTGAAGAGAAAAGGATATTGTCTTTCTTGAAAAAAGAAGAAAGATTGTTGTCCCATCCTATTTTATTTTCCAAGTTGTAGTTAGATAGTGGGAGCCTTCTTAATTAGGAGAGTTTTTACTCATGTGCTGTGGTTGAAACCACAATTTTATATATTTCCCCAAGTGTGCAAAATTTTCAACCAGCATGTATTTTTTTGAGCTCTTGTGCACATACAAAGTCTGAGAGCAAATATATCAAGCAAGATCAATGGAGACCAAACCCTATTTGCCATGTGAATGGTATTATTGTTTCAATTTGTTAATTCACATGTTCTTAGGTTTCTTCATTGGTGTATGGTGAATGTTTTATTGTAGAACTAAGGTTTGTTGTGGTTGGATCTTTGTGGTTTTGTAATAGTTTTTCATCATCTTTTTTTACCTTACACAATATATAATTGATAATGACATTGTTTAACAATATATGGATGCTAAGTAATTGTAGTTGCAATCTATTTTCTATTTATTTTTGTTTATTTTGGCATATGACAAGGTGGTATTTAAGCCATGATTATCACTAGCAACTTTTATTGTTACAATAATAGTAGATGTGTGCACCATTATAAAAGGAAAACATCCCAAGTGCAAAGAAGTGGGAACTCTAAAAGAAAGGGAGTTCAAGAAAACATAGATCAATGCTTAGGGATTGAAGAACCCCAAGATGTTCTTTCCATATTTTCACAAATTGACTAGAAAGAGCTTGTTGTATCATTCAACATAATAAATATTCAAATTCTGCACACAAAGCCTTTTTTTTTGGTAGGTAAATCACTACAAGGGGTATCACCCATACATTACTAAGAAAAATTTCATTCAATATAGTTCACCACCGTGCGATTTACTGGATTGTATATGCATATTTCTACCCAAAAGACTATATCATGCAAAAGTTATGCCCATACCCAAAACTTTCCTACATGTCTCATCATGAGAGGCATATATACATCTATATCCAACCATCATATATCAAAATGGTGACATAAATAGAATACTGGCTAATTATAGACTTTCTTATCATAGACTAATGAAACCAAAATTCAAAACTGGGGTAGAAAATGCCAAAAGACTAGACTAGGTTGTCCATGACTCACTCAGTTATTCTTCATCCTTCATCTTTTTTCATTGTCATGGATTTGGCCACCACTAAACACTCAGGCTTACATATAGTAGTTTTGGGACAATGAATACACAAATTTTCATCCATGTTGTCTAAAACTACATTAATTTATCCCCAAATGTCATGTTTTATCACCTTTTGACATAATGTCATGGTAGACACATCTATGTTTACCCTTTATTAGTGATAAGCCATGAGGAATTATTTCCCTAGTATGGCCTTGATTTCATGAATAACTAGGGGATGACCCATTGTGAGTATGGCACTTAGTCTTTTATCAGAGATCTCTTCTAGGAAAGACATTTTTTACTTTATGGACTCTAGCAATATTGACGTGTCCATAGCCCCTTCCTTGTGCTCTTAGAAAATGACAAAACAATGTGACACACAAGTCACCACCCCCATTCCTTTTATAGCCAATTGCCTTGTGTCAAAATCATGATATCACATTGCCTTTTGTATTAATTATCCCAACCATCCTTTCTATCTTAAACACTTTAACACACAATATAAGAGGTTGGCATCCAACTTGTCCCACCCACTTTTCATAGAATCTGTAGCATGTGGGTGTTGGATAACTAAGGACACATCTCTTCAGTTGGTGCCCTCCACACATGACACCAAGCTCACATTCTCAATATCTAGACTGAATCTCAAAAATTCTCTCCACCAAATGATTGCTTGTTACATCATCTCCTTGTCCTTAGTAGGATCACTAAAATTATTAGCCCTTCTATCGCCACCCCATGATTTCTCATAGTTGCTTGGTTTGAAATTTCATCTACTAAGGTATTCCCTTCTCTATATACATTGGTGATTTTAAAATCCAAGAACATCTCTATCAATGCTTTGATTGGCTGCAAATATCTATTAAGATTCTAATTTGGGGTGGTATTTTTACGGATAACATTGATATAGATTAATGAATCATCCTCAAGGTGCAATTTTTTAGTATTTAATTATATCCCCACCTCAAGACTGAGGAGAGTCGGGTGAATTCCACCACATTATTGGTGGCCATCCCAAGTGACTTCGACCTTACCCCCAATATTAATCCTTCATGGTCTCTAGCCACACATCCAGTGTTACTTGGGCTCGGATTTCCCATCGATGCTCCATCAAAATTAACCTTTATCCATTCAAGTTTGGGGGTGGTCCATTGGATGCCACTTCTCAGATTGATAGGAAGATCAACCTTCCCGACCCCTGTTGCCTTTCAGCCTAGGAAAAGCCTTAAGCATTTCAACTTCCCAGCTTGTGAAAATATTATTTATTAAAGATTTTTTTCTGGACACCATGTTGACCATTTCCATAATTTGGTCATCTATCTTCTTACACAATTTCTCTCACTCCATTGACTTATCTTTAAAGGTGTTGTGGTTCCTCTCCTTCCATAGTTCCCATATAATAATAGATGGAATGACAAGCTATAAATTGTCAAAATGTGCTCTTTTCTTGCCTTCTGACCATATTTTAAACTAGTCCCCTATGTCTTGAGGGAGTGGGCACTAAAGGTTTACCTTGTTCATGAAGAAGTTCCAACAAGCACCTATATATAGTCATCCCAACAATAAATGGTTGGTCATTTCGTTCTCTACTTTACAACGAACACATTTATCAGGCCCCTAAATTCTCATTTTTTTATTAAAAAACTTTTGCTAAAATTATTTTTTCACTGTTGTCCATGTAAACACACCAAATATGGGTGAATAGTGCTTACTCCATAGTAGTTTAACATGCTAGTCTTGTTTGGAAATTGCAACTTCTTTCACCTTATACCCAATCTTGAATTTATATATTATTTTTTTATCCACACTATCTTATGATGCCTTCTTCATCTGATGGCTAGAAGTGCCTATTCTCCAACAAGTTTTGCAAAGCCACCTTTTGGTCTTCTTGAGCATCAATTATATGAAAAGAATTCCATCTCCATATAGGCATGTCATTCTACCTGACAATACACCCATAATCACAAACCTTGTTTCCACATATCCTTGTAGTCTTCATCCTAATGATATCTAGATTGGGTTGACAAGCTATTGAAGCCTCACCTTCCCAGGAATCTGTCCAAAATAAAGCATGTTGTCATTCCTAACTTCCCACATGATATGTTGTGATACAATTTCATTGCATTCCATAATATATTTCTAAATTGCCAACCCTCTCAGGGGGTCTCTGATAGTTAGGATCTAAATTGGTTCATCAAAATTTAAATACTTCCTTCTAAGAATCTTGACCCATTTTTCATTCCCCTTTGTGTTGAATGTTCTATTGCACAAGAAAACTAAGAGGAGGGGTGAATTAGTTGTATAAATAAATATATTCCCTTAGATCAAGTCCACAATCACCTAACTTTAACACTTAATCCACATAAAGATATGAGCATGAAAACCAAAACACACCATACATGGAAAACCCTATTAGGGGAAAAACCATAGAGAATACTATTCTCAATATATGAACACTTGCTAGGGTGACACCAGTTAAGGTAATTTTTACAAAGAAAGGCTCACTACCAAAGGATTCACAACCCGAGAGAGAAAGAAAGAGAGGTTCACTACCGAAGGGCTCACTGGAATGAAGAAGAATAAAAGAGAAAGAATCCACCACTAATACACTTCTGCAATTGTAATATTTGTAGATACCTTTGACTCAGTGCTTATTTCGATAGCTAACAAATGTAAGTTCACTCTGCTCAACACTTTTCACCAACTAAAACAACACTCATCAAACAATTAGGGAGATATAATCCTATTTCACACATCTTCATTGCATTTCACAATTTTTCACAACACCCACATACATACGTACTATCTTCACATGCACCTCTATTTATATCATCCTCACATATGGAAAGTCTCCTAAGATTGGCTAAGCATCTTAACCGAACACAATTTGAATTAGGTCAGCACTAAATATTCATGCAGTGGGAAATAATGTAAAGTGGACCACAACACATCTAAACTGAGACCAAAATAAATGTAAAAAATGTTATACAACAACCCATAATCATCAGAGCAATAATATGAATTGTAAACACTCGAGGTTGGCCAAACCTAGAGTAAACACCATCAAACTTTGAAACCATGCTTGAAGCTCAAGAACACGTGTCAACTAAATAGAATGAAGCTAAGGACATTATCTACTAAACTCCAGAACCACAACACCAGAAACCAAAATGTGGAGAAATGCGGAGCATGCATTTCACATAGAAACACTATCAAACGTACTAGTAAACACAACTTCCTTAGCATAGAATCCAATGTTCCAAATCGAGAATATAACATCTCTAAACATTGCTTAATAACATATCCAAACTAAATTTATAGATATACAATGTATAAGATATGCGGAGAAAAACTCTCAGCACAACTGCACAAAGATCTCAACATCAATTATACTAACCAGTCACTAATGACAACCAAAGCATGATGACATTAATGAAAATACATTGATAGCTCATTCTGATCAACTTTGCAACAATCTCTCCCTTTGTCATTGATGGAAACACATTAATAAAAACAACAACAACTCTCCTACAAAAATTTTCCAAATGCCAAATACCAATCCACTTCACGTTCTCTCCCCCTTTTCTAGACATCTCACCTTCTCATTCTCTCCCCCTTTTCTATTAAGGATAAAGACTTAGATACAAAATTTGTTAGCTCATTGTATTCAACTTTACAGGAACTTACAATTGCACTTAGCACCCCCTAAGAGGTCCCAAATCATTAGTCCAGAATATAATATTCGTGAAGTCCACTGGACTAATGCACCTCTATATGCATTTAGTTAAGAAAAGGAGGGGCACTAACCCCCAATTTCTCTCAGAGATATTCAAAAGTATCTTTAGCAAGTGCTTTAGTAAAGATATTAGAAATTTGTTCTTTTATAGGCACATAATCAAGCTTTACTTCATTCTCCAAAACTTTCCCCCTCAAGAAGTATCAAATTGAAATGTGTTTCGATCTTGAATGCAGTACTAGATTCATAGAAATATTTATTGCACTAGTATTGTCATAAAAGATAGAAATAGGCTCATCAAATAATATTCCAATGTCCTTCAAATTTTGTTTCATCCATAATACCCGAGTACAACAAGTAGTAGCAGCAATATATTTAGCTTCAACAATAGACAAATATTCTAAATCATGTTTCTTACTTGACCAAGCAACCAACTAGGGACCAAGGAAAAATGCACCCCCACTTGTACGTTTCTTGTCATCCACACAACCAACCCAATCTGCATCAGTATAGGAAATAAGAGTGAAATTAGATCTTCTAGGATACCATAGACCATATTCTTATGTTCCTTTTAAGTATCTAAAAATTCTTTTCACAACAACAACATGAGTCTCTCTGGGATCTTTTTGAAATCTAGTCGCAAGACAAACAACATGCATGATATCCGATCTAGTAGCAGTCAAGTACAATAGTCCTCTTATCATTTATCTGTATATGCTCTTATCAATCTTCAAAGATTCAACATATTTTCTCAACTTACAACCAGTAGCCATAGAAGTACATACAAGTTCAACATTTTCCATTCCAAACTTCTTCAACATTTGTTTAACATACTTAGATTGTGAAATAAATATACCATCATCCTTCTCACTATCTTTTAAACCAAGAAACAAATTCATTTTCCCAATCATAGACATTTCAAAGTCCTCTTGCATCTTATCAAAAAAAATTCTTGCACATACTATCATTTCCTCCAATGATTATATCATCCACATAAACAATTACAATCAAGATGTCATTTTTTACAACCTTAAAATAGAGATTACTATAAGTAGTACCTTTTTGAAATCCTTGCTTTAACAAATACCTTTCAAGTCTTGCACACAAAGCTCTAGGAGCTTGGTTCAATCCATACAACACCTTCTTCAAATTTTAGACCATATCCAGGCAACTGATAGATTGAATCCTTTTAGTTATTCTATATACTCTTCCTCTTTTTGTTCCCCATTTAGGAAAGCGGACTTCACATCCATTTAATAGACCTTGAAATCCATGCATGCCACAAAAGCTAGAAACATTCTGACAGCTTCCATTCTCACTACAAGAGCGTAAGTTTTCTCAAAATCTATACCTTCTACCTATGAATAGCCTTTACGTACAAGTATTTCATTATTTCTCACTATGTGTCCATCTTCATATAGTTTGTTCTAAAATACCCATTTAGTTCCTATCACATTTTTGTCAGCTGATCTTGGGAGAAGTTCCCAAGTCAGATTCTTCTCGATCTGTTCCAATTCTTCTTTCATGGCTTTCATCCAATGCCAATAACTGCAAGCATCCTTTACTACTTTTGGTTGTCTCTGAAATTAAGCATAAGTTCATGTGTTCTTCAACAACTTCTTGTGAAAATACCCATGTTCTTGTCTCCAATAATCATTTCTCTTAGTGATTCCTCTGCAAATATTTTAGAGTCTTAGGAATTTCTAGAGCATCTTCCTAATCATACTATACTTTTGTTTCTTCATTCTTTTCTTCTTTTGGTTTACTGGTAGACTCGTCATGTTCATATCCCCTCTACAACTATATTCTTCAAAGTGTCTTCATCAACCTTCACATTTGTGCTTTCAACAATTCTTCTCAGTCTTTTGTTATAACATCTTTGAGCTTTTCTTTTAATAGAGTAGCCAAGGAATATGCCTTCATCAGCTTTGGTGTCAAACTTTCACAAATTTTATTCACCGCTTTTGATATAGAATTTACTTCTAAATATTTCAAAATATTTCACTGAGGGAGTCCTCGATACCAAAGTTCATAAGATGTCTTTCCATGATTTCTTCTAATCTCCACTCTGTTAAGTGTGTACACTATAGTGTGTATTGCTTCCTTCCCATTGATTTCGGGTATGTGGGGAGTGGTTGTCGTTGCACCAAAAGTATTCTATCAATGCAAACACACCACTTTTTCTGCATAGAGACCAAGGGCCATACCTTGTAAGAATCCCCCATCAACACAAGCGAGGTTTGGACCTGTGAACCAGTTCTAATACCAATTGTTGGGAGCGACTGTTTTTGCACCAAAAGATCGACCTATCAATGCCCGATACAACTACTAGACATAGAATCCACATGAGGTGGTTAAGGCATGTCGCAAACACACCACTTTCTCTGCACAGAGACCAAGGACCACACTTTGCAATAGGGTAGACTCGATTCATTCATCATTATTATAACAACGTCTTGAATTGTTCTATTCATCCTTTGTACTACACAATTATGTTGTGGTGTCCTAGTAGCATACAAGTGTCTAATTTTCTCATGATTCTCACAAAAGGTATTGATGTCATCAGAAGTAAATTCTCAACCTCTATCAGACATCGAGAATTTGATTCTTCCATCTATCTCATTTTCAAACATGACCTTGAATATCTTAAACTTTTCTAGAGATCAGATTTTTCTCTTAAGAAAGTAACCCAAGTCATTCTAGAGCAATCATCAATTAAGAGCATGAAATGTCACCTTGTTGACTTCTTGTTCTTGTCGGACCACACAGATTAATGTGCACTAATTCCAATAGTCCGGTAGAGGATTGTTCCTTAACTTTGAAAGTTCTCCTTTTTTGTTTTCCAAGTTGACATTCTTTGCAAACAACATTAGCAGGCTTTGTAATCTTTCGCAAATCTCTCACAACTTGAATTGAATAAATCCTCATAAGATTATCAAATTTAATGTGACAAATTCTTTGATTCCATAACCAACTCTCATTAATCTACGCCAATAGTCCTAAAATGATATACATTTCCATCTGTCCTTAACTGATATCCATTAAATTATTGGGTGGAAAGAACTTTTTAATGGTGGCTATCACCCTAATAAATTGTTCGAGGAGAAAGCCTCAAAGTGATAGCTCATCCATTAACTTTTTATGGATCAATGTTTTTTTATTAGTAATATGAATATTTTTTCTGTAAATAAATATGACAAATTATTCATACGTATTCTCATGAAGACACATGTTGATCTCTTTGCTACTAATCATTGGACTATATTCTAAATTTATGAGGAATACTACATCATCTTTGGCAAATTACAAATGCACAATATTATGTTTTTTTCTCTTTGCACCAAGAATCAAGTTTAATTGATTACTATGTTAATAACTATATTGGTGATTCTATTTTAGATCATGCATTCAAAATATATGACATAGGTGCTATTACATGGTTGGTGAAAAACTTTAGTGAAAATGTTATATTTTATGTGTCTTTGAGTCATATTGGTGAAATATGAAAGTAGCTCTTGAAGAATCAATATGGCCTTGAAGATTTATGAAAGAGTACAAGTTGGATACATATAAAAGTACCATCTTACTTGAAGTTATTTTTCTATTTCCAAAGAATATCATTCCTAAAGAGAAAAAAACACATTGAAGATCATGGGCACCTCACTAAAGTGAAAGTATTTCATCATACAGGTTATCTCCAATTCAATCATAAAATCACATTAAATATTATGAGCACATATTATATATTAGAATTTTAGTCTTCACTTATTAAAACCTATATGTAGTGATTGGCTTTTAGGTGATGTCATTCAAGGGGAGTATACTTGACACCACCTAGTGGCTAAATCCTAGATGTAAGACCTAATAGGCATAAAAACTTTAGGTATTATATGCTCTAAATTCAAATCAATGCTTGGACTTAGGTGATGTCGCCGAGGGGGAGTTTGCATGTCAATATGGTGCAGTCACAGTTAGGAGGGACCTCAATGAGATCTATCTAGGCCGTGCAACAAGAGTAAACACAACGAAAGTGGTAAAAGATGATGGAGGTAATGCAGAACTGATTGATTATATCATGAAAAATGATTACAAATGACCGGTAACATCCGGGCTACAAGATTTGGCTCACTGGCCTGCCACATACATGCTAAATTACAGAGTCGGTCAACTCCGGACCTCTAAATCTTAAGATATATATTCTATATTCTTTGGAATAAATTATGATGCTTAATTACATTTATTTATATGCTCAAGGGAGATCTGCCAATGAAAATCCTCTAGAAAATCCAAAGGAAGAAGTGTGGATCAGAGGGAAGGTCGACCACACACCAAGGAACATTGGAATCAATGAACTGAAGCTTTTCAACCTACGAAAAGTATCCACAATATTCACCAATAACGAATAGGTTCAAGCAGTTCCAGAGTTCTAAGCCAGAAAAACTATCTTGGAATCCGGAAGCGATAACTTGCTATAAAATGATCCAAACCTCCCGCATTTCAGGAATAAGGAAGAGAATTGTGATTACAAGAAAAATATAGCTCCACAATATCTGATGAACAAATGCAAGAAAATTCTAAAATAAATGCTAAGACTACAAAACATAAAACAAATTGGAAAGAAATGTTTTTGGTTGATGCAAGATTGCCAAGAACCAGGGATGCTCTTGCATTAGACATCCAAGGTTGTTGAAAAAAAAAGTGTCCCTCACTTTGTTGGGGTCAGAGGAAAACCAAGGTGGTCTACCTCTGCCCAAGAAATCCAAGATGAATATTCAAGTAGTTTGTCCTTCCATTTCACAAGATACTCCTTGTACTGACTACTCTGGGTGCTACTCCCAATCCTACTATCCAAAATATCTTCAATTTGATCTGGTTCCTTTCGGGGTAACTGTTTCTCAAAGCCTGCAATACTATCTTCACTAAATTTTACTTCATGATACTGATGTAGATCTACAATGTTGAATATAGGTGAAATACTCAAACTATATGGTAGCACCACTTCATATGCATTTCCAGAACTAAATTTCCTCAAGATCTTGCAAGGTCCAAACCTCTTCATCTTCAACTTGTTATAGGTTCTGATTGGAAATATTTCTTTTCTCAGATACACCATCACTTCATTGGCAACTTCAAATTCCTTATGTCTTCTCTTCTCATCTTCTTTCTTCTTATATTTGTTGTTCATTTCCTCCAAATGTTGCTTAACCCGAATATGTAAGGCCTTCATATGATCTACAAATTCTTTTTCCTCTGCACTCTGCTTGTCTTCATTACTGATATCTCTCAATTTTGATATACCTCTAGGGTGTGCTCCAGTAACAATCTCAAAAGGTGTTCTTCTGGTACTCCTACTTCTTGAATTATTGTAGGCAAACTCTACTTGTGCAAGAATCAAATCCCAACTTATGATCTTCGCTCCAACTAAGAATCTCAACAAATTTCCCAAACTCTGGTTGACTACTTTTGTCTGTTCATCAGTCTATGGGTGAAAAGGAGAACTAAACTCCAGATCCATCTTCATCTTCTTCCAAAGTGTTCTCCAAAAATAACCAACAAACTTAGTGTCTCTGTCTGAAACTATGCTCTTAGGTAATCCATGCAATCTCACTACCTCCTTGAAAAATAAGTAAGCTACATGCACTGCATCTGATGTGTTCTTACAAGGTATGAAATGAGCCATCTTCGAGAATCTATCCACCACAACAAATATAGAATCATTCCCCCTCTGTGTCTTAGGTAATCCAAGTATGAAATCCATGCTTATGTCCTCTCAAGGTCTCTCCAGAATTGTCAAAGGTTTATACAATCCCTAGTTCTGACTACTACCTTTTGTAACTTGACAAACTCTACAACTCTGCACAAATTTCTTGACATCCTTATGAATCTAAGGCCAAAAGTAATGTTCACTTACCAATGCTATTGTTTTGTCAATAAGTGTCTGACTAATCCTCCACTATGCTTCTCCTTTATTAGATTGTCCCTCATAGAACTCTTAGGTATACACAACTGAACTCCTTTGAATAACATCACATCCTGAATGAAATAATCTAACCACTTACTTCTATCTACCATAACCAATTCTCTACATGCTTTCCAAGGTTCTGCAAAATTCAAGTTATCATCATACAAGGTCTTCAACTCCTCAAATCCTAACACTGTCACTTTCATCTTTGTTAGCAAATTCCTCCTTCTACTCAATGCATCAACAACTTTGTTTGACTTTCTGCTTCTATGCTTCAACACAAAGGTGTAACTCTACAAAAAATCTACCCATCTCATATGTCTCTGATTCAACTTACTCTGACTGTTCAAATACTACAAGGCTTGATTATCAGTATATAACACAAACTCCTTAGGCAACATGTAATGTCTCCACTTCTTCAAGGTTTGAACTATGGCACAAAATTCTTGATCATACACTGAATATCTCCTTCTTGCATCATTCAACTTCTCACTAAAATATGCTACTCCTCTCCCTTCCTGACTTAGCAAGACTCCAATTGCATTCCCACTTGCATCGTAGTCCACTTAAAATACTTTGTTGAAATCCGATAAAGCTAACACATGCTACTCAGTCACCTTTTGCTTCAACAATTCAAAATTCTTATTTGCTCCGGTTGTCCATTTGAATTCTTTCCTATCTCCTCTCATTGTCTCAGTCATAGGGCTACAAATTGAACTGAATTTTTTGATAAACTTTTGATAGAAACTAGCCAATCCATGAAATTATCTTACCTCTCCAATGTTTTCCAATGTAGGCCATTCAATAATTACCTTTACTTTCTTAGGGTCCATCTTCAATCTATCTACAGATATAACAAATCCCAAATAGACTAACTCTTCCTTCATGAAACTATACTTCTTAATGATTTATTAGCAAATTCTGTTTTCTCAACCTCTGCAAAACTTGTCTTAAATGAAACAAATGCTCCTCTTTTGTCTTACTGAAAATTAGAATGTCATCCAAATATACAATAACAAACTTACCCAATAATTTCTTCAATACCTCATTCATCAATCTCATGAAAATACTTGGTGCATTAGTCAACCCAAAAGGCATTACCAACCATTCATATAATCCTTCATTTGTGTTAAATGTTGTCTTCCACTCTTCTCCTTATCTAATTTTGATATGATGATATCCGCTCTTCAAGTCTATCTTTGTGTAGTATTTGGCTCCACTCAAACAATCCATTATGTCATCCATCCTACGCAAAGGAAACTGTTACTTCACTGTGATCTTGTTTATTGCTCTGGAATTGGTACACATCCTCCATTCTCCATTATTCTTAGGTGCTAACACTATTGGTACTGCACAGGGACTCAAAATTTCTCTGATCAAACCTTTCTTCAACCATTCCTGCACTTGTCTATTCAACTCTTCATTTTCTAATGGTGTCATCCGGTGTGCAGCTTTTTTAGGCAAACTAGCTCTAGGAATCAAGTCCATGCAGTGACTGATGCTCTTCACAGGTGGTAATCCATCAAGTACATTATCTAAAATGATGTCTTCATACTCTGTCAGCAACTCTTTTATCTCCTCCAGTTGTTCTTCATGTTCTAGGTTTTTCAGTCTTCTTAGGAACTAAGGCAAAACACACATTTTCATGTCTTATTCCATCTAAGAATTTCCTTCCATCCACCAAACAAATTCTAGCATTTATACATACTTTACTCTTCAGCGGCTCTTCAAAGGGTAACAAATTTTGTTTCATCCCATTTGCTACAATAGTGTATTTGTTCTTTCTCCCATCATGTGTTGCCTATCTATAAAACTACCAAGGTCTACCCAACAAAATGTGACAAATATCCATAGGCATAATATCACACAAACCTTCATCATGATAATTTCTAATTTTCAATTTCACCAAGCATTGCTCACTTACTAACAACTAATGATCATCCTGAATCCATTATATCTGATAAGGCTTAGGGTGTTTCAATCTTTCCAACTTCAATTTATTCACCATCTCTTCTGAAACAAGATTATCCAAACTACCACTATCAATAACTAATTTACAACACCTACCAGATACCTTACATATGGTCTTGAACAAATTTCTCCTCTTCAAGGGATCTTCATCCTATTCGATGTGACACAAGGCTCTCCTCATCATTAATTGTTCTCCATCTTTCATTTTGTTAGTTAATCCAGTGGGGCTTTCTTCTACCAATGTTGTTGTCCTAGTGTTCTCTGTCTTCTTACATTCAAAATCACTATGTCCTTCTCCTCTACACTTAAAGCAAGTTCCTCTAAAAACTCTCTTATCTTGTCTTGTGACATCTTTTCCAAAACCCTCATTCCAGTAACCATCAGGTGCTCTTCTCCGATAGATATTTGTCTTCCTTCTGGTATGAACTACCATATTTACTTACTTCTTTGTCCTTGTTATGATCTGTACAGGTTCCTCTTCCTTTGAAATATCCTCTACCTCTTCTAAATATTCCTTCGGAAAACCTTCCACCTCTACCTCTCTATCTTTGCTCATGTCTTTTGTTCAACTTCTCTTCTTCTTTCAAGGCATATTGGTAAGCTTCTTCAACACTTTGCAACTTGATCAAACTGAGTTCATCTTGTATAGACATCCGCAATCCATTCATATATCTTGCAGCTTGTTCAACCTCATCATCGACATGTCCAAATATGATATTCAACTTGTAGAATGCTTTAGTATACTCCTTCACACTAGACTCTTTCTGCTTCAAGTTCTGCAACTTCCAGGACAGATTTACTTGGTAATTAGTTAGGATAAACTTTGATTTGAACTTGGCAACCATCCGCTCTGATTATTTGATCTTCTCCTTACCTCTTCTCTGTCTATCAACCTGAAAATATTCCCACCAAAGAGATGCATGACCTTTCAACTGGGTACAAACAAATTTCACCTTTCTTTCTTCTACGGTATTCTCAAAATCATAATACTTCTCCATCTTCAAGATCCAATCCATTAATTCATCTGAATCCAACTTTCCATCATACTTTGGTGTGGTAAATGTGGTTTGGTGTTTTCCCTACTCAAAACCCTCAAGAACATCTCTTCATCTGGATCAATCGCTGGTGGATTTGCTACTTGTTCTGTGAGTGCTTCTGCTTCTTCATATTTTCTCACATCTTCAATATGTTGGCCTCTTCTCTGGGTTTTCAATAGCTTCTAACTAGGCTGCAATTCCTCTCAACATTTCCATCACAGTAGGGTCTGCATTCCCATGCACTCCACCATTCCTATTTTCTCTTCGTGCCATCTTCATGCCAGTCCTCTGCAGCAGTAGGTTGGATCCACAGTTTGCCACCCTACAATAAAATGTTAAGGACAACGCAATCTCTGGAACAAAATCTTGCTCTGATACCACTTGGTGCAATCACAGTTAGGAGGGACCTCAATGAGATCTATCCAGACTGTGCAACGAGAGTAAACACGATGAAAGAAGGACAAGATGATGGAGGCAATGTAGAACTGATTGATAATATCATGAAAACTAATTACAACTGACTAGTAACATCTGGTCTACAAGATTCGGCTCACTGGTCTGCCACATACATGCTCAATTATAGAATCAATCAACTCTAGACCTTTAAATCTTAAGATATATTTTATATATTCTCTAGAATGAATTATGATGCTTGATTACATTAATTTATATTATCAAGAGAGATCTGCATCGGCCCAAGAGGGATCAAATCCGAAGAACAAGATCAAACATGTAAAACCACCAGGTCGGCCTCTGCCAATGAAAATTCTTTGAAAAATCCAAAGGAAGAAGTGTGGATCAGAGGGAAGGTTGGCCACACACCAAGGAACATTAGAATCAATGAACTAAAGCTCTGCAAGCTATGGAAAGGATCCGCAATATTCACCAATAGCAAATAGGTCCAAGCGGTTTTAGAGTTCTAAGTCAGAAAAACTATCTTGGAATCCGGAAGCGATAACTTCCCAGAAAATGATCCAAACGTCCTGCGATTCATGAATAAAGAAGATAATCATGATATCAAGCAAAATCTATCTCCACAAGATCCGATGATCAAATGTAAGAAAATGTTTAAAGAAATGCTAAGACTACAAAAGAGAATACAAACTAGAAATAATTTTTTTTGGTTGATGCAAGATTGCCAAGAATTAGGGATGCTCGTGCATTACAATAACACCACCAACTGCCTAAATCCTAGTTTTAAATCCTTTGGGTAGGCACAAGTAAGTCATAATCAACATAAAATAAGACCTATATAGGCATTAGAAAGTCTGTAAGTAGACATAAGTAAGTCCTTTGTTTTAAACATTGTAGGTAGGAATTAGTAAGTCATATGGGGAAATTTGTGTCGAGTCCTATGGGCATATTGTAAATTCTTTTTCCATGTAAATATTCCATTTGTAAAAAAATTGTATTAAGTCCTATGGCCACTATGTAAAGAACCTAGGGAAAGGCTAATTTGAGGAGACCATGAATCCAATATGATTTTCTATAAGACCTCATAACATCATTTTTAAAACATGGATTATAAATTATGACAAGATGAATTTCATACATAGTCTAGAATGTATGATCTTCATGATGGCATATTTTTGTGAATCCATTTATCACTTCTAAAGAAGACTTATGTTAGGTGATTCATTTTTTTTTAATGAAAATTGACATGTGATGTCCCCTATTAATGTTAAGGGGGAGTGTTAAAACATAATGTTATTAGGGGTCATACCCTTTTACATTAATATAATGTTCTAATATAAGGTTATAAAACCTTATATATTATATGCTTTTTAAGTATATCCCATTTAAAATAATTATAATTTTGTTGATTTCTACACCTTTAGTGGTAATATCACATTATCATATCCACCTTTCATGGTGCACCTTTCCACCTTTGGTGGGTGATCCACCTTTAGTGGTTTTATCATACTATCACTTTTCCACTTTAATTGGGATGATAAACTATCACTTTTTGTCTCATGTCATAATATTATGACACTTGTCATAATCTTATGTACTCCTATCATCTCACCTTGGCTATATAACCAAGGGGTCTCCTATGTAATAATCATCTAGTTGATCATATTGTATTACATCATTGATAAGAATACAATTTATTCTTGTCATATATTATTTCTCTCTTATTTTTGTGCTTTCCATTTGGTCTCTAGATCCTATGTGGATACCTCCATAGATAATTCTTACATGGTATTAGAGCTGATAGCGTGTCATTGGAAAGGTTTTTTAAGCAATTTTGGAGTTTTGGATTTGTGGCTTTCTTGTTGCAGGTCAAAATTAGAGCTTGTTGGGTCAGATTTGAGGTCACCAAAGGATTAAAGAGGTTTGAAAAAGTTATAATTGCCTTTTTTTTCATCCAAATTTGACTTTGAAGGCCAAATCTAGAGCCATTTGAAGTTTGGAGGTGCGATGGCAATTTAGACGTCATAATTATGCAGGCAATTTTCAAATAGTGATATCTTAGTCATATGGACTCCTTTTTTCAAGCATTTTTTTTATTTGGGGTATAATTTTGTGCTATTCAAAATGGTGTGGGAGTTTTCTAATTTTGGTACACAATTTTCAAAAAATTAAGAAATCCCTATTTTTCAACTTTTGTGGCATTGTTCAAGCTCATATGGACTCCTTTGCAAATCCAATTTTTTTTATATTGCATTACTTTTTGCAGTGGTCCTATCATTTTTTAATCACTATGGTCAAAAAAATGTGTTCAACACATGGCCTTATTTAGCTTACTTTCTAGCAAATATAATGCATAGATCACAGTTTGGTCCTTTGCATATTGATTTGAGTGTGATATAGCTTAATTGTGGTAATTGTTATCACTAAAAATTAAAAGTCCAATTTGGCTTTGTTTTGCAAGTGTTAATTGTAATTGCACTAAGTATGAAGTAAAAAATTATTACTCTTTGGGGGTTCTTTGATTGAGTGAATTTGGGGGATATTTTATGTGATTGTGCCTCTATCTCTTTGGTGCTCTTTTTAATTTTTAGTTATGGATTCTCCTAGATTTGCACTTTTAACTCCACATAATTATGTATCTTGGAAAGTTAATGCATGGAGTGAAATAATGGAAAAAGGTTTAAGTCATTATGTTGATGACACTATTTCATAACTAATGGATCCTAAATCTATTAGGAGTTTTATGGCTCTTGGAGTGTTGAGAAACTATATATCTCATGATCTTATCTTTGACATTGAAAAGTGTAACAATCAAGGAAGCTTGGGATAAAGTTGGTCAATTGTATGGTCAAGTTGATGAGCTTAGAGGATAAAAACTTGAAAGTGATCTCCTAAGTTTAAAATCCTAATAAATTTTGATACAATTCAAGACTATGTCACTAGAGAAATTGAGCTAAGAGCACAACTCAAGGATTGTGGCATTGAGAAGAAGGGTGCACAGTTGGTCTTCAATTTGTTGGACAAGCTTCCTTGAGAGTATGCACCTTTTGTTTCTAATTTCCACACTCATCGGTTGACAATGGGGAGTGCCTATATTACACCATCCTTTGATTCATTCACTGAGATATTGATGCTTGAACATAACAAGTATTATTAAGTCATCCAAGTCATGTGCTTTGGTGGCTAATCATGGGAAAGGTTCCAACAAGAAGTAGAAGAAATCAAAGCCAACTCTAAACAAAAATATTCCTCTCCTTAAAAAAGACATTATACATCCTCTCCTAAGGGGAAATCATCTAAGAAGGAGAAGCTTACTTGTGTGTATAGAAAGAATTTAGGACATGAAGAACACCATTGTTACAAGAAGGATATTTGATAAATTGAAACATCTTCTTGAGAAGAATATAATCTATTTTCTTGCTAGAATGTCTACTTTAGCTTCTTCTTCCAAAGAAAAAGAATTTAATAAAGGAAATATTTACACTTTTGAGACAAGTAAAGGACAAGCTCTTTGTGCTAATACAAGTCATGATCCAGGGATATGGCTTCTAGAGCTTCTCATCATATGGCATCTTTGTAGTCTATGTTCCCTTCATTTGAACCTTGAAACTTGCCACCAATTTTGATGGGAAATCATACATATATTAATGTAAATGGGAAGGGATCTATTGATGTTGGGGATGACGCCTTCAATGATGTGTTGTGTGTACCTCACTTGACAAACAATCTTCTTTCCATCTATCAAATCACTCGTGGTGCAACAAAAAAGACTGTGGAGTTCACTCTTGATTCAATTATCATTATATACTTGGAGGGTAGACATATAATTTCTACTGGGGTGGTGGATCATGCACCTCAATTGTACTCCTTTTCATACTTTGTTCATATTTATTACTTTGCTTCTTTGGATGATGATCATACTTCTCATGTGGATTTCGATATTGAGCAGAACTTTGGTTACTTGAACTTGGGTGTTCTCACATGTGATCCAATTCTTGAACCTTGCACTCCATCTCCTCTTATGGATATCACATCTACTAATTCTCCTGAGATGCTTTTGTTTCTACATTTTTGGCTTCATGTGATTCAGTGTAGCGGGATATACATTGTCTTCTAGCTACAATTCCTTGGGATGATTAGTTGACATGCATTATAAGCTTGTTTTTGAAGTCCTACGTTGCATATTTGGGAGACATCATTGATGGTATTCATCTTCTCTTTGAGGGAGATGATCATTATTCATTTATTGCGAGGGATCACTCTGACCTCTTTTTACTTCTCTACAAAATCATTCTTTTGAGTTTGATTTGATTATTGATACTTATGTATGACATTTGGAGGAGGTCTCTTTATCTTTCGAGGATACACTTGAGTCTTTGGATCATGTTCTACATTCATGTTCACTAGATCCTATATTTCCTTTTTTTTAAATGTGGCCTAGTGTATCTGATTTGGAAGGGGCAATTTTCAGGATCAACATGGGAACATGAGCAACATTTAGAGACTCCATATACCTTGAGATTTCTTCTAACATATTCCTTTTAGGACTAGGGAGAATTCATTCACTCACCTTTGGTTTTATTTTTTCCTAAGAGGAGGAACATTGTTCGACAACTATGGACCAACTTCTACATCCAATTTGGAGCATCTACCATTGGTGCACATTCTACATTGAAGGGGGGATACTTTGTCTCTCTTCTTCTCTTATTGGGGGATTTTCCTCACATAGAGTTTTTTCCTTCTCATTCTTCTTTAAGAGTTTTTTTGTATTTTCATCTCTCATTTGGGGAGGAGTTTTGTCTCACTAGGTTTTCTCCTTTTCTCCATTTGTGAGAGATTGCATTGAATTTGTTAATGGGTACCTAGCATGGCCTAGTTTCTAGGACCCATCTTGCATTGTTAGCTTTTGTGTGAATTCTCCCTAAGTTGCACTTAAGGGGGGGTGTTGGTATAATTGAGGCATTTTACCTTGGTTATTTCTCACCTAGGTCTTAATTACACTTTACTTAAGCTTACTTAGGGATCCACATAGGAGTTGATGGAGCATTTTGATTTTAAGTGGTGTATCCACCTTTAGTGGTGTTATCACATTATTATATCCACCTTTCATGGTTGCACTTTTCCACCTTTGGTAGGTGATCCAACTTTAGTTAATGTTATCACACTATCACTTTTCCACTTTAGGTGGGATGATAGGCTATCAGTTTTTGTCTCATGTCATAATATTATGATACTTTTCATAATCTTATGCACTCTTATGTTCTTACCTTGACTATATAACTAAGGGGTCTCCTATGTAATAATCATCCAATTGGTCATACTGTATTGCATCATTGATAGGAATACAACTTATTCTTGTCAAATACTATTTCTCACTTGTTATTTTGCTTTCCAATTGTTCTCTAGATCCTGGGTGCCTACCTCCATAGCCAATTCCTACAAATCCAATATCCAATATATTAGTAATCATTTGTGAATGAGGGTTATTGAAAAGGTGTGACTAGTGAAGCCACCCTTCCTCCTATATTTACGGAGGTTCACTCCCATATGATAGTGTGAGGTATTTGGAGCTTTATAGTGAGTTATATCACTATGCACAACAAGTGGTATTATAGGCTATGTCGAAGTATGTGGAGTAGTATCCCTAGGTTCAAGTCTATTTTATGATAGACTACATTTGTAAGTGTTTTAATAAAATGATGCTTTACGGGGTTTTTTACCTAAAAGGGTTTTTCCCATGTATATCTTGTATAATACGTACATTTATGTATGTCTGGTTATCATTTCGTTTATTTAATATCTTTTTTATAATAATAGTATCATAAGATCCTAATTTCTAACATGTACAAATACAAAAATGGTTATCAAATAGGAACCTATGGTTGAAATTTGCAACAAAGATGTTAGGCGTCATTGATCCAAAATCGTCAGGTCCAGACAATGAAAACATTTTTTGAATTAGGATGTTGCTTTGAATATCTCGCTAAAATTTCATCAGAAAAGCATTGGACATTGATGCTAGTTATCCTTGCCCTAGTCTTTTACTTCTTTAAAATTAGGTGTTGTACATCTTAGTTTTCTCTTTTTAGATCTATGTTTTTTGTCTTCAAATCCTATCACGTGCACACACAAGAGGAAATTTGTTGGTTTTATAAGATTTTACCTAGGTCAAGCCCTACGTTTTGAATTAACCCTATGATGAATTGCAATAAAAATAAAAGTGTTCCTTGAAAGGTTAGAGGCTAGATCTGAATTTGAAATGCTCCTTTGAAATGTTATACCTTTATTAATCTTCCTTGCCTTGAAATCTTCATGAAATGGCAGATATTATATGAAGGAATTCATAGATGTCTTCAAAAGAACTTGATCGTAAAGGTCATCTAGAATGCTCAAATATGAATACTTGACCTCTCCTTCACTTATTTAATGATGCTTGATTTCTTGCTCACTTGAATTTTCTTGATAGGAATAGAATTCAAAATTGAGATATATATGATTGAGCGATGTTTCAAATGAGAGGGTAATGCTTGATTTTATACCTACCCTCATGAAATGCATTGAAAATTATGACGAAGGTTGATATGGGAAATAGGTTCATGCTCAAAATTTTGCGACCACTAGAGGACTAAAAATGGACCCTTTTGGTCTGGAAAAGGGTGCTAGGCATCGTTGTCCAGGAGGACAACCCTTTTCCATTCCATATGGGCTGAACAAAGGTCCAAAGATTAGAGTAGGAGATGAGGATTGCAGATTTGAAACTGATGTGAGCATAATCAAGCAAAATCAGGGCATCATAGGTAGAAATGCCAAAGTGAGGCCCAAGTGAGTATGAAATTGTATTTGGATACAATTTATGATGTTGCATTCAATAATATAATTTACCATATATTATGTAAGCATGACCGTTAAATTTTTTTACTCATGCTTTCATAATAAGTAATGAAATTTAAAAAGAATATAAGTGATAAGTGTACTTATATGTTTATTTATTATATAATTGATAATGACATGGGTTAACAATATATGGATGCTAAGTAATTGTAGTTACAATCTACTTTCTCTTCATTTTTGTTTTTATTTTTGTTCTTTGATACTAAGAGTTGGGGATCAACAAGTTAATTGATACTTTTCCTTGGTCAATGTTATGGAATTCGACAAAAAAATGATGTGATTTTTTGTAATATGATAAGGTGGTATTTACCCCAGGATCATTAATAGCAGCTTTGATTATAACAATAGTAGTAGATGTGTGCACCATTATAAATGGGAAAACACCCTAAGTGAAAAGAAGTGGGAAGTCTAGAAGACAGGGCATTCAAGAAAACGTAGATCAACAATTAGGGATTAAAGAACCCCAAGATATTATTTCCCTATTTTTGCAAATTGACTAGAAAGAACCTATTGTATCGTTCAACATAATAAAAATGCAAGTGATGCACAGAAAGCCTTATGATCATATAAAAATAAAAATAATATATGGTTGTAGAGAAATAATTCATATTGTATAAAATAATATAAGTTATTTAAAAAAACAAGTGTAAATTAACATAGATTAAATTAATGTTCAACCAATTAATTATAATAAATAACTTAGGATACTTAAAAAATACAATAAAGCATAAACTAACTTATATATTAAATAAGGGTTCAAACAAAGAGTTGTAATAAATATATAAAAATTAAATGTAAGGATTAGGGGCACTTTATTGTTAAGTCGATGATTGAAAGTGATGTTGATATTGTGCAAATTCACCGCTATCCAAAAATTAATGTCCTTAATTTGATGACTCGTAGTTATTTGTTGTTCAATTTTGAAGTATTTGAACTCACTCCCAAACTATATGAATATGATCTAACGTGTAGGATCAATTTGACAAAAAATGTGATGGAAAATCACCTTCACATTCTTGCTTTCTAAATTTAACAAGGTTGTATTTAGGGACATAGTTTAGGAGTTTTCCAACTCAATAGGTGAATAGGTTCTCCTACATGTTAAACCTCTTTAGTAGGATGAATTAATAACAATGAGAAATATTAAGACATCATTTGCCATCACACATATGACCTACATGTACAAGCAATTATTTTATTTTTATTTCTTTAGAAACCATAGTGCACTTTAATAAGTTTTATATTTTCCTTGTGTGTGTAATTAAGGGCACATTGAATATCTTTAAATACCATGATATAACAACATAGATGCATTTTAAATTACCTCATAATAGTTAATAAAGGGGGAAATGAAATATGCAATTTAAATCTTAAATTTTAAATTTTGGGTTCGTTCCTATGTGAATTGAACCGAGTTAATTTGGACCAAACTAAAAACAAACCTCAATTTG
Organism: Cryptomeria japonica; assembly: GCF_030272615.1. Lineage (NCBI taxonomy): Eukaryota > Viridiplantae > Streptophyta > Pinopsida > Cupressales > Cupressaceae > Cryptomeria > Cryptomeria japonica. The sequence continues at coordinate 490,841,351 of NC_081414.1, forward strand.
AAATGTTAATTTTAATGTAGGAAGTGAATATATGGAAACTGTAAGTGTGAATGGGGGTGTAATGCAAATGATTAAATGGTTAATATTTGAGATTTAGTGTAAGTGAGAATAAAATAAAGATAGTTAGGGATCATGTGGTGAGCCAAACCTAACACAAGAGTATGTCACTTGTTGACATGTTACTAATTCACACATTTCGTAATGAACCAATCGGTTCATTAAATTTATAATTATGAGGTTCCTTTATTAATTTTTTATTTTTTTTAACTATAAAAGAGCACATATAAGTAAGAAAGAGACTAAAATATATTTTGACTTTTGATTTTCTAAAAGGAATACAAATATCTCTAATATGTAATTAATACATCATGAAGAGCGTTGCTCAACAAATTTTATCTACAATACATAGTAAAAGTGTTGTGAAGATATTTTTAAGTACAAATGATTATGTTATTGATAGCATCAAATATATAGCCATATGAAATCAAGATAATGTCTTTGATGAACCAAGTCTTCAAAAATTTTAAACTACAAGAGGGAGAGCATCACTCAAGTACTTATCCTCCTACCATAGGTTGATGTTCCCCTACATGTACCTTCCATTAAAAAGTGACCCTACCCTTCATGAGGGTAGTAGATCAATATAATCTCCATAATCACTATGTCATCCAAGAACTAGTGTTGTATTCTATATTTACAAATAATCTATCATACAACTCTAGATAACTTCTAGCTAAGTATGATTTATCTGATTGATTTGTAATAAATGGACATAGTGAATTGATAATGTAAGTCATGATTTTAAATTACGTTGGTCAAATATTTAATGATAAATAAATTTCAATAATGATGATGTGTCTCATATGTTCACACACCTCTTTCTAAAATTGGCCATCAAATCCAATTTCAAATAGCATGGTTATTAGATACCAATTCACCTTTACAAATAGATTTCATTTAGGGAGTTGATACTAATGTTTATTAGTCTATTCCTTTCAAGGTTATTTCATATATAAAAACACTCACATACACCCACATACACACACTCACACATATATACTTATACAAATGTATATATATGTATATGTGTGTGTGTGTACATAGATACACAAGTATATGCATATGTGTATTTATGTATGTATATGAATTTATACTCACACTCTCATGCTAATATATAATATAAACAATAATCATCTTAAGTAATTGCACTTGTACACTTATACATTTTGTATACATATATACCTATGTAATTACTCATTTACCCAAGTTTACTTTTCTCCTTGCATAATCAAATATTAGCAAAAAGTTTTCAATATGAAAAGGTATAGCTTTCAATTCCTAGAATGGATTGTGAGAATTAAAACTATAGTAACATGCAACAACAATACTACACATCACTCCTATATGAGATTTGTCAATATAAACATGCACATACTTCAATTTCCTAGATTCTTTGACGATTCCTTCAAAAGTAGGAATATACACAAATAAAATTCCATCATGGAAATATACCTTAACTATTTCCAAAATATTGCATACCTTGATCTCAATCCATGAATCATCCAGAATTTGAGTCTTCATATAATTAGGAATAATGAAACCTCCATGTATCACTACGTTCCTTATGGAAACCTCATCTTCAACCACATTATTACTTTTTTCATCATTTCTACCTATTAAATTTCCTAAAAGAAGCTTGTTGCACTTGTCCACATTATTTTGCACCTTCTCATGTGAACACATAAGCCATTTATGGTGGAAAAGCCTTTCCATAATTTTACATTTTGTTGCTCTCTTTGGGTTCCATTTGTATGTTGCAATCTTCTATGAAAATATGAAATAGTTTTGTTTGCTTTGCATCACCAAGAAATTTTCTTCCCAACTTGTAATAACTTTTCTCATCTGAAATAACCTCTAGAATTTCATAAGAGACGCATGTAAGAACTACATCTTTCCCATTATGAATCTGTAATATCTCACTAATGAAATAAAATCATCCTACATCCATAACCATGTCAATTTATTCACACCAATCAACATACAAATCATCACTTTTTACTCCATCCTTTAATACTTTTATGAATCATGTCTATGATTAATTTGATTCATTGTCCAACTTAAAATGAAATTTTTTATGTCTCTTCATTTGAAATAAAATTTTAATACTCAAAACCATGAAGTAGATGAAAGTGGAAGAGTTACCATTTCTCATAACCGAGCCCATGGCTACCTTGCATTCATGCTCCTGAAAAATTCTTGTAACCATGTTTTCTATAATCATGACTCAGTACTCATTAGCGATATCTTTCTCTAGGAACTATAAAAACTAATCCTCCATAACCTTGTAAGTTCTCATATCAAAGTATTCAAAACATACCTATTGAAAACACCTTAGGAATGAAAGAGGGGGGTGGGGTGTGAATCAGTTTAGACCAAATATTTCAACTTTGTTACTTTTTAATGCCTCACTAAGGAACCCTAGAATACAATAACTCAAAAGAAATACATGATTTTTGTAAGTAATTAAGTTCCATTCAATTAACATAACCATGACCTAACGCTCAAATCTCTAGAAGAGATTGAATTGACAATACACAACAATGCACATGCGAAAGACTAAATACAAGAACACCATCACACTATCTAACTCACTCTAAACTAACACGAGGAACCTTTCAAGGTTCCCAAATGTCATTACTTTGTAATGTAACCCAAATGGATGAGGACACAAGCCGACATTGGGAGATGACTATATTAATCTCCAAGTCTACACAAGACACATCTACATTCATTTTAATTCACATATTGAAGCGTTCCTATGATAACATCTTATAATAGAGATAAATGAGATACATACATAATCATGTGTGGTGGTTGGTTCCAACATCGTTCCATTAAAGTCTATTCTATTCTTGTCAATATATTCTATTATATCATTCTCCACTAGGAGTATTCATAATATATAATTATCAATAATTACAATGTTCAATACAATTTACATTTACTTTACAACTTGCAATGAAGAAAGAGGAAGACCAAGAAATGAAGAAGATGATGAAGCTCTCCAAGGTGCTCACGAACTAGGTCCACTGGTCCCCAATGATGGTGTGCAACATCACTCAACCATGCGGCACTCTCAGGTCCACCCCGCCGTGCTCGTGGATATAGGAAAAAAATCCTATACATCCAAGCAAGACAACAAGAATGCAATAGGTTTATACTCACGTCATACACAGAGCATACACAACACAACATAACATTCAAGTAAGCAATACACTAAGCCACCATAGAGTCACTACTCAATAAAATTAACACAATGGGTACTAGAGTATAAGAAAAGGGGGCGTCATAATGAGTGAAAAAAGGTATGGAACCACATAGAACCGATCACACTCTCATGCAAATGAGAATGGTGGTCATGTAAGATCCAATGCCACATGTGCAAACATACCACTCTAGTTAAGATCTGACGCACCATGTGCAGGCATGCCTTCTTGATACATCCTTGGCCTCATACTAGCACTCAAGGAATGATTGAGGAATCCAATTATCTAATTGTGTTCTTACTCTGAGCTTAATATTATGTTTTCACTTGCTAAGAGACTCCCTGAACATGATTGTCAATGTGCCACTTACGACCTAGAAACATGTTGGGAGAAACTCCCTATAATTACTCTAGGACCTAATCCTAGGCTTATCCCATTCACATTAATATAATATAATTTATAAACAATGACAAAGTCATAAATCATACTCATTAATCATATATAATAATGCTTCTCAATATCAATTCTCAAGGAGTGATCATAAGGCCTCAAAATCAAGGAAATGGACTAGAATTGATTCCAAATCAAGTTTACAAGTACATATATTTATTCCACAACATTGCATCATTCTTAAACTATCATAAATAACTCTCATGAGGGTTAATTAGGCCCCAAAAATTAACCTACATGCCAAACAGGTCTAAATAAAGGTTACAAACTAAACTGATCAAAGGCACTAGATTGTTCATCAAATGCACTACTCTGGGAATCAAAAGTGACATTCGAGGCATCATGTGCACTACTATACAAATCATATGCATGAATATTCTTTGGAGATGCACATTAGCATGGTAGATGTACCATTGTGCATCAAATGCACCCTACTGCCCTTCCTGTTGGGAACATCAAATTGGCAAAATGGGGCAAGGGTTGCATCAAAATTGGATGAACTACCTCTAACCATCATAAAAATGAAATCAAAATGCCACTAGAGTAAATCATCAAAATATAGGTAGCACAACCCCTTGTGAAACCCATTTTCCTCAAAATTTCAACATACATTGCAATCAATCAACAAGGATCAAAATCAATCGATCCAAAGGGTTCCAATTCTATTCAGAACACATCTTAAGAATGGAAAAAGGAATACAATTAGGAGAAGCAAGGAAACTGTAATGTTTCCTACCTTATGGTTTGAGAGAGAACTTCAAATGTAAGGAGAAAACCACACACTCCACAAGAGGACACCAATTCCAGATAGCTTGGAAAAATTCACAATCCAATCCCTCCAAATCAATGCCCACAAAATTTAATCTAGAAATAATCCAACTCCCAAAAATTCCCTTCTTTACCATAGGGTTTTGAGCGCAAGCAAGCAAAAAAATGACTACGTATTGTCAAAAAAGAGTTTAATACAACCCTTTATTCTCACTATTTGAAGTAAAATATAATAACATTAAAAATTCAAATCTAAATTCACAAGACCAATAAACTCCTAAAATCCGCCAAACATCAATATTTAAATCACTTTAAATCCAATACACATAAGACACCGTACCCATTAAAATACTACATTATCACATTAATATAAAATATCATTAATATTCATGTTAAATAACACTAATGGATGACTAATTGACCATGCACATACACTCTAACTTGGCCATTCACAATAATGCATAAGAGTAACTGATGAGTGCTTGAAAATAACATTTTTAATCATAATTTATTCTTAAAATCTCTGCATATTTTGTTAATTAATGTGCCTAGCGACAAACCATATAAATACATGTTTACTTCTTTTATACTTTTCTAATTAGAAAAAATATATTAGAAATGGTATTTTGTGTTAAATGTATTACTTTTATGATTAGTCAATGAAGAAACAATCAATATTCATGATCTTTGCTATTATGTTTTGTTCTATTTTCCTAGATATGTTTTCAGATATTTTGAAAGTTGTTTCAAGATGTGGAGTCATGAACTTTATGTCCAGTTGTGTGGAGCACTTAGTCACATTTTTTATCACTCCAAATGGATGATGCAACGGTTCTACTCCAAGTTTATTTTCATCAACTTTTTAAGAAACTTCTAGTTTCATATGAAGAAATAAACACATTGTAATCAAAGACATTAAGTCTTCTACATTTTAGTTAGAAGTTGTTACTCATCTAGGCGGGTACCACATCATTTGAATTTGAAAAGGGATATGCCTATTTATCTTATTTCCCCCTATTGTTAGCCAGTCATCAGTTTTTAAAGTCTTATCAATTTCTTTTGTAATTTCCAAACTATGTTTTACACACTGCTGGGAGCCAATTTCAATGCAAATTCAAAGTTGATTTGAAATCTTGGTGTTTAAGGATCCCACTAGAGGAAGAGAAGGTCCCACTCAACCAAAGGGAGGTGACCATGAATTGTTTCTATATTTCTATTTAGTTATTGCATGTTTGTTCTTAGTTATTTCTCTTTCTACAAATTCATATTCATTGAAAATTAAAAATCATTTATAATTATTAGCTTCCATTCATAGATCTTTTAAGTAGTGATCGGAGATAGATTATGAACCAAGGTAAAATCAATGTGAGGGTTAATGGTTAGTTTAATCCATAAAAGAATTCAAAGCATTAAAAAAGACAAAACACCATTATACGTTCACAAACCTTCACTTGTTCCTCAGATTGAGCCTTTGATGAAGTGCAATGAGCCCAAATGCTCCACTTGGTTGGATTGGCTCCAAGATTGGATGTGGATTGCTCTCCAAGATGCACAAGAAGGATAAATGTGATGGAGTGATGGATATGGATTCTAAGTGGGTATTTGAATATAATAGGGATGTTCTTGATGGATTGGTAAAGCTAAAATGGCAGCATAAAATTACTTGACTTGGAGATGGAAAATGAAGGGGAGGAGACCCCAATTTATAGATTTGAGGGAGGATGAATGGACGGTTGAGATTGAAGATAAATCAACGGTGGAGATTGATGGAAAGAGAAGCACATGGATAGAGAGGACATGAGGTAACAAGTGTGGAGACTAGGAGATTTATCATAAAGGCATTTCTTGTCTCCACACTCCACAATGTACATGGGGAAGAGATCCCCAAGTACATAGGGAAGACAAAAAGGAATTAAAAATTCCTTGGGAGATGAAGAGGGAATTAAAAATTCCTCAATAATAAGATGCATGGGGAAAGGGAATGAGAAAAGGAATTTAAAATTCCTTGGGAAAGTGAAAGGCATGGGAGAATGTGAGATTTTGGAATCCTTGAAATGACCCAATTGGGTGCATTTAAGGTGGAAGGTGAGGAGGGGAAAAGTAGATTTTAGCCATAAATGCCATAAATGGTTATGAGTTGACTTGGTGGCTAATCATGGGGATTAGCCACTAGCAAATGATTAAGAAGGTGATTAGGTGAGATAATGAGAGATTAGAAGACAAGTGGGATTTGTAGGAGGATTTGACAAGAGGAGAGTAAACGAGTGGAGGAATTTAAAATTGAAGAATAATGTTAAGCATGATTATGATGGATTCTAGAAGAATTAATTAGGTTAATGAGATTTTAGAGAGAGTGATTTGTAGGAACCACTTGATTTAGTTAATTAATTTAGATTAATTAACTAAGGAGATTTTAGAAGAAATAAATAATTATATAACTTTAGAAGAATGGGGAATAATTGATTCATTAAATAAATCAATTATCTTGACTATAGTGACAGGATTAAATTTAATTAATACTGAGAAGAATAAAGGCTAACATAATTAAATTAATTAATTATGTAGAAAGGATAAAATTAATTAAATATTTAATTTAATTAATTTTGGACACCTACATTTTGCCCCTCTTTTACACAGCGGCAAAATTGGAAGTGGGTAAAAGACAAATGAAGGAAATGCCCTAGCATGAAAACGCAAGTGGTATATGCCCCCTCGAGAAATTAACTGGGAATTTTTGAAAATTTTCGAGAAAATTCTCGAAAAAAAAAGGAAAAAAAGATAGATGAGAGAAGAAAAATGAAAAAAAAAAGATGGCGAAGTAGAGAAAGTGGAAGAAAGATGAGAAAAGTGAGAAAGAGAGTTATAGGGGGTCCCATATAAGGCCCATGGGGCCCAAGGAAGGGTCGTTGTCACATAGACCTATTGGAGAATAGAGAGCATAAAGCCCTTGGAGAGAGAGATAACATGCATTCCCATTCACGAGCACCACACAAAGAGGGTCCAACAACATGAGAGACCAGCTCACTATGGGCCACCGGTATGTACCTTGGACCCACTCAGTGATTTGGTAAATTAGTGTAAATTTTAGGGCTAGAAATAGGATTTTAGAGGATAGCGTGGCGGAGGAGTTGATCGCCATTTCAGCACCATCGCCCTAGGTTAGCATGAGTACGCACGAGATAGGGGTAAAGAAAGGGGATTAGGGCAGGTACACGAGGTTAGCGCGTGCACTCACACCGTTTGGTGCGAGTGGGGGGGTCAATGGGGTCAAAGGGGGTAGAGGTCTGTAGATCAGCACCTCCAACTGTGGTGCAGCGTGTGTGCGTGACTGATTATGCATGTGCACTTGGTGAGTAGAGGTGGGAAAATGAAAGGTGGAATAGGGATTAAAAAGGCTCTATGAGGAACATGGATGCCCCAGGGGTAGATTATAGGCTACAATTGGATAGAATAAAAGAGGATTAGGCTAATGAAGTGGATTAACTGAGTGCGGGAGGATCTAGGACCACTCCCATTGCGTGAGCATTGGCCAACCACCATGAGGCTATATAGGAAGTTAAGAGAAGATAAGTGGGAGATATTGAGTGCGGTTGGCTTGGGTTTCCTCGATCGATGGCCGAGGATTATGGTGCATTTAGCTATGATGATTGCATTAGTGGAGCGATGGCATAGTAGGACCTATACCTTTCACCTGCCTACAAGAGAGGCTACCATCACACTATTAGACAGCTGGAGGATCTTGAAGATCCCCATTCACGGCGTTATTCCTGAGTACCGATTAGATCGGCACAGTACTACCTTCATCAGGTGTTTGAGTATGACAGGTTACCCATGGACAAGACATGATTACATCTTGGGCAAGCGATGCAGATCAAGCAAATTCCACACCTAGTACTCATGATTTGTGGATTGATCAACGGACGAGTGATGCTAGATCTCGGTGGACATGGTTTCCCAATAGGGTGGAGTAGTTATGTGTACTACATGGTACACGATTGTATGGAGTATGTGTGGGGAGCGGCTATGCTAGGGCAGTTGTACCATGACATGCATTTAGTTTTGTACCGAGAGTATCAGAGTCTTTCTACAGTAGTGACTCTTTTGCATGTATGAGCGTGGGAGCATATCGCAGTGACACGGCCAGTGGGGGTTCATGACAGATGACGATGGTTATCATATGTGGACCAATATAGGGGACTACTCCATTACACCAGGCTTGGGGCGATATGGTTTTGGAGGAGGGTCTTCGATGAGTTGATGTTCTTCACTTGGAGACCCTTTTTTAGGTTGTGAGAGATGGAGAGGGGACTGGAAGCTACACTAAGCACAGTCTGAGATATGGTTATTCGATAGATCAGTGCATGTCATTGAGTACTATGTGCCACATCGGGTGGCCCGACAATCTAGGGATACCCAGCATATAGTGGAGCCAGAGCAGTTATATCTGAGGATCACTCACGAGACCGAGACATGGGGGCAGGCTATTGCTAGTAGGGTGTGGGATGAGCAGAGGGAGGTGGGAGATAACGTAGGAATGACTGATGCATACAGGGATAGGTGGGAGGCTCACTTGCAAGTGCGACTCACTATTCTTAGAGTTATAGAGGAGGATGAGCTACGAACATCAATTGATGAGGTCATGGGGGGAGAGGATGAGGGTCCTGTAGATTAGGTAGCAGTGGCAGGGCGAAGGGATGGAGGGAAGGGTTAGAGGAGAGGAGGGGTGAGGACAAGAGGGATGGGGAGAGGAGGGGGTCAGTAGAGGGGGCGAGGGAGATAGAAAGCACATGTCTAGCCATTGGCCACACAAATTGGGTTGATTGGAGGAGAGGGAGAGGGAGGGGATGGAGGATAGTCGATGTACATTTAAGACATACAGGTATATGGTGAGGGAGCACTAGTACAGGTACAGGCATAGCGGGCAGTAGAGGAGAGGGTGACGAGGGATGAGTATGACAGAGTCATATGGGAGAGGGATGGTGCTCGGGCTAGGGCTAGGAGCCTGGAGGATGAGTTACAGGGACTAGATGTTGCTAGGGAGAGGTACATGAGGGTGAAGGAGGATATACAAGTGGAGAGAGTGAGGAAAGATAACCTACAATTAGAGGTTACATGGCTGAGGAGGGAGGCAAATGACCTGGTGCAAAGCTCGGAAGCATCTCAGGCAGATGTGGCAGCTTTGAGGGAGGAGAGGGATGATACAGACTGGATGCTAGAGGAGGCTAGGATTGGGGGAGCCATCAGGCACCTAAGGACAGAGCTGGAGAGAGTCGATGGGGAGATGAATGCTCTTTGAGTGCAGCTCAGTAGATCAAAGGTAGATGCAAGGAGGTTGCAGGTAGAATGGGATGCAGCTCGTCGGTTATTATAGCCTACAGGATTTTCATAGGTATCTAGTGAGTACACCGAGTATAGGAGAAGGGCAGAGAGATCAGTGAGGGAGGCAAACTATTATAGAGGCTTGTAAAATTGGGTTGTGCCAGTAGATCAGAGATTTGCATCTTACACTGATAGGGGGTGATCTCAAGGGACTCAGAGTCAGTGCCCAACCCAAAGCTAGCAAATAGGAGGATGAGTGGCTATGAGGCCACCGAGAGGGGGTGCAAGACCATCTGGAGGCACTGCTGGGAGAGGGGATGGAGATGAGGAGATAGGGAGTGTGGGCTAGCCCTATTATAAGTGACATTGTATTTTGACCCTTCGGGGATTTATATAATGTACCATGATTGACACATTCACTGATTTTTAAGATATATATGAGATATGATATTTGGCGGCATATATGCATGTATGGACTTTATTATTGACTTTTGATGGACTTTGATTATTATTTTATTATGCAATGGATGATGATGCTATGATTATTAATTTGATGTGATGCACGTGATGGATATTGTCTGACTTACCTATGATGCAGGATGGATGCCTATATGTATATATGCGATGTTGCTAACATGTTTGTGGATGCAGGATGCATGTGGATGATTTTATATGTATGCCTATGTTATCTAACATGTTTGTGGATATAGGATGCATGTGGATGATATAATGTGTATGTTTTTGGATTTTTACGTGATGAGATCTGAAGAAGATATCCCTGAGGCTACGCCTTTTAAGACCAAATTCATAATCTATAATGAAAAAAGAAAAAAATCCCAACCCAAAAAGTCTAATCATATCATTACAAGTATAGATTGATGGGGACAAGTGACAAATTAGTATGGAATAACAATACTTTTTGTATTTTAATTTGACACACTGATCAAATATTTTCTTAACGATTTGATCTGGACTTGTTCATTTTTCTATTATATCTGATTTGCTTTGCTCATAGACCAGGGATTTGACAGTGGATGTGACCTGGTGATCTTTACTTTTTTAGGCTGTTAAATTTCTTGTCATTTGTAAAGTGTCCCAAAATGAATGACTTCATGATGTGCTGAATAAGATGGCCAAAATGTAATTATTTTCAAATGTTTTGTATTGAATGATGTGATCATTAATGCTATATGAGATACTAATATTTGAATGGGCTTTAATTAACCTTACATTATTATGAACCTACGATGTGTGATTGTGAACATACATTTCGATCGATAGTCAAGATTGTATTTACCAATTTACATGTTTGTAATGAATAATGCAACTAAATGCTACTAAATGAACAAAATGATTATGCAACTAATGACTATGCAACTTAAATGAACAATGCAATTGATGTTAAATGATAATGCACAATGAAGTAATTTTTTGGAATGCGCCAGCCATAGTACAACAACATAGGATTAGAAAAAATTAAGAAAATGAATAAATTGAGGTCTCCAAAATCCATAATGATAGGATGAAATGTAGATGAGTGAATGGAAGGGATTTGTTGTGCAAAATATGGAGAGAAAACATAGTTTTGATTTTTCAAAGGATAGTCTACACCACTGATTATTGGAACCAGGATGTTATGAAAAATCCAAGGCACGGACTGACTCTCAGACAAACAGGAATCTCTAGTATGCAACCGTGTAAGCACCATATAGATGTAGGTACAAGGTTGCAGGTTCGTACGAGAGAGCCATTCAAACATGCCATACCACAAAACATGCCTCAGTATGCCCCTTTACATAACATACCAAGATAACAATTGATCCTGGCAGTTGTGGGTAGGAACAGTGATAGGACAAAGTGATGCAAATCAAAGCAAACATACCAAATCATGCAAAATGCACAAGGATAACTGACATCTCTTGCCAAGAGTAGGACATGGATTTTTGGATATACTGTCAGATTGGGGAAGGATGCATCCCGATGGGCAGGAGTAACTGATGGATCTGAATAGGCAATAGCAGCTGATGACATGGACACATGAGTACATATGTGATACTTGATTGCTGAGACTTGATTGAGTACATGTGGATGAATGTTTGAATAACGTGCAAGTCAAGAAGAAGCATGAGCTCGGGACTGGTAATTAAGATCAGTTTACTAGGATGGAATCTCAATTGGATGAGATGGAAGCTCAATTGGGTGGGATGATCCTTATTCACGATTCAGGCAAAGACTCATCATCATATGCTGGGGGAGAATGGATAACCAACCTACTGAGGATAGTTTAGTGGGAGAAATGAGTAGGTTTGTTGCAGATGATACTAAAATGAATCGTGGCATCTATGGAGGTGGTCAAGAGCACCTTGTTCCTTTTCCTTTTATTGGGAGGGGGATGGCAGGGTTATCGGATCGATTTTGTTGATAGAATGAAGGAGACAAGTGGCTGCAGGTAAGTAGGTGGAATGTGGAGAAGTATAAAAGGTCATATAATGACTTGTGTCATGTTAGAGCATATTGGGACAACAAATATGGTTGCTTGAGTCATGTCAATTAATTTCACATACTTTTATTGATCTCTCCATGTATATCAATTCACCACCTTCAATTTAAAGCATAGGGCAACATCATGCATAGATGGTCATTTAAATAGGCTTGTACAATCCTTCTCATTGGTAAAGGGGCGAGGAAGCGTAAAAGAGGTCAGAATATTCGATTTAAAGAATATGGATATCGGGTGGCGTGGGTAGGGAAGATAGAGTCTGACCTGATAGACGATGGATCCAAATTATTTACCTTGACGCCTATAAACACATTTTCACCAAGGTACTTTCCCATAGCCCCACAAAGTGGTTTTCACTGATGGACGAATTGATTTTTATTTATTTTTTTGCTTTTTCATTTTTTTTTGTATTTTTCTTGATTTTTTTAATTTTTTAATTTTTTGTGCTTTTAGACAATTGGTGAACTTCTGAGGACTTAGGCATATAATCTCTTCAGGTGCATGATGTTCATAGGCTCATCCAAGGGATCTCCTTTAAGAGTAGCCAATTGATATGCCCCTTATCTATATTTTGTTATGATCACATAGGGTCCAAGCCAATTAGGCTCAAACTTGCCTTTCTTTTCTCTTTCTTGAAGATTTCTCTAAATTTCCATAAGGACAAGATCACCAACTTCAAATTCCTAGGTTTTGACTTTCTTGTTGTAGCTCAAGCGTAGGTGATTTTGATATAACCTAAGATGGTTCAAGGCTTTGAGGTTCCTTTCATCCAACAATTCTAGCTCTTACAGCCTGAAAACTCTGTATTCCTCATTAGGGAGAATGTTCTATAGGGATACCCTTAGGGAGTGGATCTCGATCTCAAGAAGGAGGATAACTTCAGAGCCAAAGACAAGGGAATATGGAGTGGCGCCTGTGGGTGTGTGGATGGAGGTGCGGTAAGCCCACAAAGAAAAATGGAGCTAGAGGTGCCAATCACGACCAACTTCATTGAATAGCTTTTTAAAGATTTTGATTTAGGTTTTATTAGAAGCCTCAGCTTGACCATTGCCTTGCAGGTAATAGGGATAGAGAAGCGATGTTGGATATTAAACTTTTGACAGAGCTCTTTAACATCCTGATTCTTGAAAGGTCTGCCATTATCCACGATGATAAATTTGGAGATTCCATATCGATAGATTAAATAATTCATAATGAATTTAGAGATCTTCTTCCCAGTGGTGAAGGTAAGAGGGATGGCCTCCACCCACTTGGTGAAGTATTCAGTGGCGATGATGATGTATTTCTGACCGTTGGAGGATGCAGGATGGATTTTCCCAATGAGATCGAGCCCCGCTATGAGAAGGGCTAGGGTGTGATAAAAGGTTGCAGATCTTGTGATGGAGCATGAATCTTGTCACCATGCTTCTGACAAGGGATACATTTATTCACATAATTATATGCATCTTCTTCCATTATAGGCCAGTAGTATCCCATTCACAAGAGCTTTTTAGCCAAGGTGAGACCACTCGAGTGTGCCCCACAGATACCCTTGTGCACTTTGTGTAGTGCCCATTCAACCTCTTGTTTGTCTAGACACCTTAGGAGGGAACCATCGAAATGCCTTCTGAATAGGGTGTCTCCAAGGATGGTGTAACGGGCGCAGTGGCGGATGAAGGTTTGTTGTTGGGTTTTGGTAACATGGGGAGGGATGATGTTGTTTCTTAGGTAGGTGAAGGTCTCTTAATACCAAAGGGATTCGAGACCAATGAGTACACACACCATTTCAGAATCAGGTAGATCATATGTTGGTATGAAGAGTTGCTCGACCAAAAACTCACATTTTTTACTATGTGTTGGCATCTGAAGGAGAGAACCAATAGTTGCCATTGCATCTTTAGCTCTATTGTTTGTGCATGGGATCTGATCAAACCTGGTTGATATAAAGTATTGCTTGAGATCCTCAACCATACTACGATAAGGAAGAAGCTTGTCATCTTTTATTTGATACTCATCGTTTACTTGTTTAATGACAAGCTGGGAATCACCATAGACATGTAATTCCAATATCTTCCATTGGATAGCCAAGCAGAGTCCAGTGATTAGTGCTTCATATTATGCAATGTTGTTGGTGCATGCAAAGGCTATCTTGTATGATTTAGGGACACAATCTCCTTGAAATGTGACCAACAATATGCCTGCCCCTAATCCATTCTGCATGCAAGAACCATCAAAATACAACTGCCATGTGGAAGACATAGTCACAGTCATTATAGATTCATCTAGGAATTCTTTGAGGATAGGGTGATCACCTTGAAGCAGAGCATCTGCTAGTTGATCTACTATCACCTATCCTTTAATTTCTTTTCTTTCTACATACTCAATGTCGAACTCACTTAGTAACATGACCCATTTAGTAGTTCTCCCTGTGAGAGCAACCTTTGATAAGAGATACTTGAGAGGGTCAATCTTAGCAATCAATTTTGTTTTATTGTTAAGCATGTAATGATGGAGTTTCTTGTTGGCATTGTGTTGTCATTGATGTCAACTGGTATAGGATGGCAACTGGTATGGTAGATGTATGTGCAACACTGTCATTGATGGATACCGAATGTGATGTCTTTGATGTCACCTAGCTTAGCAGGTCACTGGTAAGGGAGAGAATATCTTTCAGCACAATGGACATTGGAGTCACCGGTACACAAGTTAGTGTTGACTTGTGTTGAAGACATAAGGACTGCAAACCAATAAGTGACATGTTGGCAAAGCATAGTTGCCAACCAACATGAGAGTAGGATGTTGGGCGGTTGATTGTGATGAAGAGGGGGAATGTTACCTAAATCACATCAACACCAGAGGAGAAGTATGTGCAGGCCACCAGTATGTTGTGTGGATGTCAAACAATAGGATTCCCACGGGATAAAGATGCAGTCACCATTTGTAGAGATGACTGATAGTGAATATGCCCAATTGGATCACATGTGCCTATTCGAAGATATGCATGCTCAAATAGGGAAGCCACAGTGGTGCAATGTAGGATGCAGATGATAAGGATCCACTCCCACTGGTAAGATGAGCTTATCTCCTATTATGCATAGAATGCATCATAGTTATTGGAGATAAGATAAAAGAGTTAAAGGCAAGTGTTTGAAGGCTCACACGAGATCAACTAGTGAAACACTAAGTTGCCTTAGGTGCATGAGATCATAGATATGCACCGGATCAGCCAGATAGACATGTTGAGTTTCTGAAACAAATATTGAAGGATATGGTTGTCACTTTTGACAAACATGTTAATAGTAGAACCGGTCTATTGATGAAGAAGGCAAGTTGGAGCAGAACCAAACAGATGGAGATTGGTGAAGGCTGATGACATGATGTCATCAAGGTGTTTACCGGTAAGACTGACAAAGTGCAGATAAAGAAGGCTCCCAACTGATGAAGATGTGCATGAGGTAGGTTGGCATGTTTGTTGACCAGTTTAGGTGCTCCACTAGAAGAGATGTAGAATGCAAGGTTGAAGGCAGACTGGTTAGGGTATAACCGACAGGGCCTATGAACCAGTAGATGAACCCGGATGTGTGGTTGGTTGGTGATCCTATCCAAACTGACATAGTAGACTAAGTTGAGGTGGATGTCGACAAAGGGGCAATGTGGAGGTGAAGTGGCATGCATGCAAAGGTCAGTGTAATTTTTTGGTGATGTCGTTCGTGACTGGTCCAACATTTATGGCGACTACGAAGCTCAAGGAAGAAAAGAAGAGGATTGTGGCTCGAGATGAAGGAAACAATAGAGATCTAGTACAGACTGATCTTGCAGATCGAAGAGGATGAAGGAAACCGCATCACACACGTGATCAATCAAACAAAAGGTTGAAAATCATGCTACAGATGATAAAAGAGAGAAGATGTGGTTCACAAGGTAAACAAATGGGTGATGCTCATTGATTGAGTGTTGAAAATTGATCAAGGACATAATATCAAATTGGACATGATATGTCACAATGATTAAAAATCAGATCAGATCCAGATTCAATGCATGGTGGAAACCCTAGCGTGCCAATGTTCAAACTCACGTTTAGGAAGGAAAAAATGGCTATAAGAGTGTGAGCCAAAGATATTGTTAGAGTTGTTGAATGATAAAGTGTTTTTGTTCCATGAGAGATAAAATCAGTCAAGTACTCAACAAGAATCAGAGAAGAGACTGAGTGTGTGAGTGAGAAACGGATTGAAGAGTTCAACCAACAATAGTGAGGCAACCGGCAGCCGGCCATTGAATCTGACAGAGGAGTACATCGGTTGGTGACTAAATCGACAGAGAAGAGTTTCACAAGATTGCAGAGAAGGCAAGCTAAGAATCAACAGGAATCAGATGTTAGACATCTCACCAAGTTATCAAGACTGGGGGTGGATAGTAGTAGTATCACAGAGAGAAAAGAGAACCGAAAAAGAGCAGAACCGGTAGAGAAGAAGAAGAGGCTGAACCAGCAAAGGTGCAAGAGAGAGAAAGGTGCAACAGAGAGCGGGTTGTAGCAGGAGATAAGGTTCCTGCAGAGAAAAGGTGAAGAGAGAACCGATAGAGATTTGTAGAGACGAGAACCGGTGGATAGACATACATGAGAGTTACAAAGTTCTTTTGTAACAAGAAGATATCTTTTGTATTGAAAATATTATTTTGTAATCATTGAGTTGGAGCTCGATGCAGGGGTTGGTGCTCCTTAGGTTGGTACCCTAAAATAAGGGGTTGTTTCTCCTTGGGTTGGTGCCTTAAAGAAGGAGTGGTTATCCTTGGGTTGGTACCCTAAATGTTATAACTAAGGTTTTCATTGTGAGGCTAGATTGGAGCAGTAGTCTCCAACAACACTTCTCACCAAGGTTTTTCCCATCTTGGGGTTTTCCTCACACATCTAGTGTTATGTGATGTCCCTTTTATGTGTGATTGCATTTGTGTTAGTCTCCCATCTAACCGGATGTTTTCTTTATGTTAGATCTGTTAACCGGTATACACATGTAGGATAGAAAAGGCAAGAGCTTGAAAATCACTGATTCACCCCCCCTCTCAATGGCATCTAGTGTTCAACATTTATGTGTGTTGAAGACAAGTGCTAAGCATGCTCTTTCAATAGGGGTATAATTGAGCTCATACCCTACTAATGTGTGACTAATATAGTATATGGCATGCTCTTTTCCTTGATCATCTATTTGTGCCAATAATGCCCCTAGTGCCACTACGGTTGCTGATATGTACAAAAGGAGCGGTTAGCCTGGAATAGGAGGCATGAGGATGGGAGGTGATGCTAGGTATTATTTGAGTTTCTCAAAATCCTTATAACACAGACAGTCCTAATTGAATTTGGTGTCCTTGCATAGTAAGTGTGCAAATGGGTGGCATTTATTTGTGAGCTGTGAGATGAAGCATCTGATGGATTGGAAATTTCCTTGAAGGATGTGTAGTTGTCTAAGATTCTTTGGGGGAGGAATTTACATGATAGCTTTCACCTTTTCAGGATCAACCTCTATGCCTCTGCGGGAAACAATGAAACCCAATAGTTTCCAAGATGTAACACCAAAGACACACTTCTTGGGATTTAGGCGCAACTTATACTTTTCCAATCTTTCAAAGATCTGCCTTAAAATAGGAATATGCTCGTCTCTTGTCTTGGATTTTCCTAGGAGATCGTCCACATAATCCTCCATGATTTTATGTAAAAGGTCATGAAAAATGGTTGTCATTGCTTGTTGCTATGTTGCTCCAACGTTCTTGAGACCAAAAGGCATGACTTGATAAAAAAAGGTACCCCATCGCGATGTGAATGTTGTTTTGAGTTAGTCCTGTTCTCCTATTCTGATCTGATTGTATCCAGAAAATCTATCCATAAGTGACAACATTTCATGTCCCACTCTGAGATCTACAATCATGTCTATGTTGGGGAGCGTGAAGTCATCCTTAGGGCATGCTTTATTCAAATCTCTAAAATTTGTACAAATGTGGATGCCCCCAGTAGATTTGCCGATAGGGACAATGTTGGACACCGACTCAGGATAATCTATTGGTTTTATGAATCCAATGTCCAACATCTTTTGAAGTTCTGTTTTGATAAGGAGTGCAATGTGTGGATGCATCTTGCATAATTTCTGCTTTACAAATTTAACATCTGGATGAATAGCAAGATTGTGGACTACTATGTTCGGATCAAGGCCTGGCATGTCAACATATGACTAGGAAAAGTTGATCTTTGTTTCTGAGACAAAATTGATGAAGTTTTGTTTCTCTTGATCTGACAGGGACTTAGCAATGAGCACATTCTTTGGGGTGTCTTCAGTACCCACATTGATAGTGTTTGTTTCCTCTATAAGTAAAGTTGACATGTCTTATTGCAAGGGAACAATGGTAGGGAGGTCAATTCCCTCATCCTCAAGCACCCGGTCCAGGTTTTCACTTCAAGATACGCCCTTTATTTTTTACTTTTTCCTCATCCAAAGGTGCCTCGGGGAGGTTTTCACCTAAGGAATCATGATTTTTCTTTTTATTATCCTTTTTTGTGACTAAGGGCATTGACCTGACTACCCAAGTATCTGTTCTCATGCAGTTGGATCCCATGAAATCTATTGTTGTCTTCCAATTGCACATAGTTAGGAGAGTCATGAGAGCATTATCATCGACACATATGTCAAAAGCAAGTTTATCTTGTTGGTCCTAGTGTATAAGTTCGAGGTGGACAAGTTGCATCTCATATGGAGTGGAAGGGATTATGGGGGTGATAGTGTTGACATGGGTGTCAACGAAGATTTCATCTTGGTATTCAAAAGGCATTTCATGAAATTCCTCTTCATCATAGGCTTTGACATCCAAATGAGGATCTGAAGGGGTACCAACGATAATAATCTTAGGTACTAGAGTGTAACCCAAGCCCTTGTTATACTTGTATGAGATGGGATTTATTGGTGCTTTGATTCCTTTTTCTTCTGACCCCAAGCAGTGTCCTTTATAACCCATCTTATCCACTATGGTTGTTGTTGTTGGATACATCTTCTTGGGTATTTGTTGGTTCTTCATCCTCTTCATGATACAACCAAGAGGAAACATCTATCTCTAGGCTCTCTTCATCAAGTGGGCCCCACTTCTTGAAGATGGTGTCTTTGCATTGTATAATGGGTTCCTGATCTTTTTTTATTTCTTTAGGCTTGCCAAATGACTTTGGAGACAAGGGGAGTTTGCCCACAAGTAGGACATTCTCAAGTTTGTACTCTCTGCAGCCATTGTCTATGATCTTGACCTTAGGTTCTGCTTGAGATGAAGTGGAGGCGACTTTAGATGTGTCAGATGGAGGAGGTGGAGCGAGTCTGTTTAAAGGGCAATGATATGGATGTTTCACCTCTAAGAGCTTGCAATACTGAAAAGGTTGTGGATCACCTCTGATAGTGATCTCTCTACCATTGAAGGGAAATTTAATTCATTGGTGGTAAGTGGAGGGAATGGCTTGAAGGGAAGGAATCCACGGATGGCCAAAGAGAATGTTATAAGGGAGGTCAAGATCTAAGACTTGGCAATGGGTTTCAACTATAACAGGGCCCACTTGAAGAGGTAAAGTGATCATGCCTTTGGAAACCCTTTCTGCATCATCATAGGTTTTGATTGTGATCATTCTTGATGGGTCAACCAAGTCCTCGAAAAGTCCCAATTGCCTTATTAACTTGTATGCATAGAGATTGAGTCCAAATCCACTGTCTATCAAGATGTGTTTAACCTTGTGTTTCTAGATAAGAGCTTCAATACGCAATGGTTTATTATGATCATCATCAGAGGGGGAATCATTGGAGGTGAAAATAAGGTGGTGTTGGGAAGTGAGGTTTCCAATGAGGGCTTGGAACTGAGTAGCATTGATTTTGTCAGGGACACGTGATTCAAGGAGGGTTTGTTCCAAAATCTCCCTGTGAATGGGGAAGGTCTTAAGGAGCTCTAGGATGGAAATTTGTGCAGGAGTCTTCCCAAGATGAACAAGGGGGTCATATCAGTGGGTGGATGACATGGGGGGAGGATTGGGTGGAGGAGGAGCTCCTTGAACAGTTACTCTTCCACAGCGAGTGGTTACGTTACAGTCATTGTGGGAATGGGACATGGAAGGTGTGGTGTCTTGAATGATTATTTTATCAGGTTTGGGTCTGCTTGCTGGTTGTGAAGGGGGAGGTCCACCTTGAATGGTGACCCTAGGTCTATTTTGCGAAGGGGGAGGATAAGCTCCATGGACATTGATGACATTGACGTGGTTATCTGGAGGCTCAATACGACCCACCAAGGAGTCAAAGCCAGTTATATGATTGGTATAATCATAGTTCACAATATTAAATGATGAGACCTTGCTTTTATCATGCTTTGGGAAGGGTTCCTGGTACATCTATAGTTTAACTTTATTATTACCAGGTTTTGTTGTTGCTACCTCAATATCACCCTTATCAATGAGATCTTGGATGTAGTTCTTCGGTTTCATACACTTTCGTGTATCATGCCTATTGATGCGGTGATAGTTACAATATTCATTCTCATTATACCACCTAGGTTTGGGTTACTTAGGATCAAACAAATGAGTTATTGAAAAGACAATTGCACCATCCTGGACAAGTTTTTGGAACACAACCTCAATGGGCTCAACAGGGCGAGTATACTCCCTTGGAGTTTGATTGTTAGATCGGCGTGGTCTCCCCTGGATTTAGACATTGTTGCAAGGTCTTTGAGATTGATTTTGATTATTTTGTCGATTTTTGAATTGATTGTTAGTGGTGGTGGATTTTGGAGGAGCGGCCATAGTTTGGACCCGCTTTGCATCAGTGATACCATCATTGACTATGTTCATGTGTTTAGACCAAAATTTTGGTTTATCATTATTATAAGAGGAAGTGTTCTGATTTGAATTATGATAATGCTTTAGAGTTCCATCCTCTAACAAGACATGTTCAAGGGATAAGCCTTTATTAGGCAACTTTTGGAAAGATTTTATATACTGAGTTGTCGAGGGTTTTGATAGTTCGAGTACCCGGTTCTTTTGAAATAATTCAATTTGGTGTTCCTCTGGCATACCCCACTGGAATTTCTTGATAAGGTGTCTCGACCTTTGCAAGAAGTTAGCGAAGGTTTCTCTGAGCCTTGTTTTGTGTTACATAGTTCCATCATGGAAACATCATTGACAATATTGTAAGCATAGTGGGCCACAAACTTTTCTACCATATATGGGAAGGACGTGATAGGAACCTCGAGGCAGGGATGAGAACCACGCAAGTGCGTCTCCTATGAGACTTTTAGGGAAAAGTCTTCCAAGATACAAATCACTATAGGAGACCTCTTGACATAAAATATGAAACTCATAGACGTGGTCTTGAGGGTCCCCCTTACCCTCATATTTCGTGAACTTAGGCATCTCAAACCCTGGTGGGTAAGGTGCGACTGATATTGACGAAACATAAGGAAAAGGACAAAATTCCTCAAATGAATAAGGTTTTCTTTTGTTAGTCCCTTCCTTCATGTTCTTGATGATTTTCTTCATGTCCCAAATTTCCATGATTATATCATGTTGTGGTTCTTGGACATGATAGACCATGTTTGCCCCGGGCATCTAGTGAGTTGTGGATGACATACCATCACCACTAAGATATTGATAATATGAAGAAATGGGGATATGAGAAGTGATGACCAATGTGATGGGGGCTTGAGAGGTGACAGTTGGTCACGACCCATGGGTTGTGGTAGCATGAGATAGAGAAGTATTAATGAAATTAATGGTATTATTGAGGGAAATAGAGTATTGGGGAACATAGACATGTGGGTGAGTAGAAGGGGATGGCATAGAAGCATGTTGGAGAATAGACGTGATCAGGTTGGATAATGGTATAGATTCTAAAAAGGAAGAAGAAGGTTGGATGGAAACTACGGGGATGGATACCGCAGGTGCTATGGATTGAGGATGAATAATAGGAGCGACGATGTGACTAGTAGAAAATTCTCCTTGTGGTTGTTGATCAAGAATGGATCTATCAAAATCAGGGGGAAGGTGAGCTCCATTTTCAATAAGGGTCTTTAAGAGACCACTAGGATTGTGTCAGATGAATTTCTCCATCATTTCTTGATTGCACAATCTTCTAGGAATGTTCACACTTTCAAGGAGAGGTCATCTTGATCAACCATGTTAGGGTCCACTTGTGATTGTGCATCTTGAATGTCGAGTTGTAAATTTTTCCCTTGTGTGGGATCTTGATATAGGACACTAATGTCCGACATGACATATTGTTGTTCGGCCATCTTCTTCTTTTGATATTGAGTTGTGACCATACACGAATAATCTTAGGGAAGATTGATTGAAAGAATGAGCTTGATGAAAGGACTTAGCAAAAATTTGGATTTCAATTGAATTTGATGAATTTGGATTGAATGATTGATTGGGTCCTTAGATTAAGACAAAGTTTTATCAAGATTGCACCTTATTCCTTGGATGAGGATTTTAGGTCGGGGATGCTGATAATGAAAACCACAAACAAGGTGAAAACCAAGTTGGGTGGAATTTAGACCTTAGGGTAATGATCAAAGTCTCTTTCTACTAAGGATTGACTAATGATCCTAAGAAAAAATAAGACATAGGATTGGGGATCTTGATCGACCCAAAAGATGAGGCAAAGGTACTTGGGGGAGATTCTTTCCCAAGCACAAAATCTAAATGATTAATTGATTAAAGATGAGGTCTAAAGAAAACTTCACAAGGTACAAAACCTTAGAGTGAGGTTGATTTGATTTGGATGATTGATTGAGGGATTGGATGATTGATTGATTTGATTAAGGTTTGATTTTTGGATTGATTGATGTGCTAAGTCCTTAGAAAAGGTGGATTATGAAAGATAAAAGGGGAATGATAGTGATGACTAGAAGAAGGTGATGATTAGATTATTCTTGCGATGAAAATGACTCAATGAGTGATAGGTTCGGACGACAAATTGTATGAAGGGATGCGACCACCCTGATTTTGATGATAATTGGTATTGAAAGACAAGCTTGATCCTTGGTGTAGGGCACAAACTCTTAATTTATCACTAGAATCAAACTCATTTCTATGACCGTGAGTATAATCGTGATATCAGTGCAAGAAGGTCCTATGTTTGAGCAAGAGTTTGCGATTGGTATACCAAAACTTTCAACATCTAATGAGTTGGGCTTGGGTGAGTTTCTTCTTCTTGACTTGACGATGGATAGACTTCTTGGGATGCTTGTACAACTTAGGCTTATGGAATATGCGGTGGAAAGTGAGGTGGACTAGGTTTGGACCTTGTTTATGCAAGTGTAAGAATTTGGACTTTGGAATGTTTGTCAAATATGAAAGGTGAAGGGGGTATTTGTCAACCTACTCTTGGCAAGAAAAAATCAAGCATAGCAAACACATTGGCCAAGTGTACCACTCAATAACACGTGTGCAAGTGATGTGGGGCCTAAATTAGCCCAAATTGATTTTACGGGTATAGCACAAATGATGATATTTAAAGACAACACAACTTAGGCTGGAAAGTGGAAACCACTTTATAGGCCCCTCACATAAGTAATACCTCACTCAAGCAGACAAATAGAGATCCTGATAGCACTGGCTCCACTCCACGACACTCACTTCTGGGGCATACCAGATTCTCTTACCCTAAAGATCCAAGGATCTATTATATGGGGGATTTATGTCTCATCTTAAGCGGATACATGAGGAGTAATTTCAGGGTACAATCTGCATCCCTTGCACTATCAAATGTAGGATTTTGGCTACTAAAATTGGTGTCTAGTGTAATTTTTGAGGGATTACCAATCCAATGATGGATTCTCAAAGCAAGACACATAAGGCTCTAATTGAGCTTATCGGTGCAGGGAAGGCCCCCACATACGTCGAATTCACTCAGCACTCCAGTTGCCTGACCAAGTTGTTTATATAGCGGCTCAAAAAACCCACTTGAGATTAGGCCGAGAGAGTCAATATCCCCAACATGTCCCAATTCAAGATACCCTTGTGGGGTGATGAAATCCCCAATCAAGAAATACCCCTCAACTACTAAATAAAAAGAGAGCGTCGTTGATCACTTGTTCTCTTACACCCAAGATCCACAAAGGCGAGGGGAGAGGATACTAGAGTGCAACAGTGGGTCCAATCAACATAAAATGTGCAAGCACACAAGACACAAAAGACAATGGTTTATTTTAGTCCCACGTGAATAAGGTTTTCTATCTAGAAAGCACAAAATGAAACTAAACTAGTAGAAAAATGAATCTTTGGCATGCATGCTGCAAGAAAAAAGGATTAGTAGTTTAATTTTTGATCTTGGACAAACAAAATAGAGCCTGCAAAACTCAAAAATTGATTAGTAACCAAAAACCCCTAAGGATGTAGCGCAAGCATTGATCCACAGGCGGACGCACTGCAATGCCTGCGCAGCCGCTAAAGTGAGTCTACAACCCTAAAACAGAAAACAATGGGAAAATTGATATTTTTAAATTTTTACAAAATTTTTGAATGACTTATACCTGTACGGACGCGCTGAGTTATAACACAGGCATTGATGTGTGTACGTAGGAGCCAAAGTACATAAACCTAACACTAGCAGTTAGGCATATTTTAAATTTTTGAAATTTAAAAAGTGGCGGGCTTTTGGGTTCACCGCATGCACTGAACCAGAGCACAGACGTTGATTTGCCTATAAGCCCAAAATTCTAACTAATTGCTTAAATTGATTAAAAAACAGAATAAAAAAGCCTATCCTAATTGTTTTAGATTCCTTTTAAGTATCTTTTTTATTTTTTAATGTTTTTGTATTTTTTTTTTATTAGTAGAAAGCAAGAAATTTAAAATGTATCTGTAAAAATAAGTTTCAAAAGACACTATGGTGCACGCGTTGAAGCAAAGGTAGTCGCGCTAATTTGCAAAACCTGCAAAATGGCAGTCAAAATTTTCAAATTTTGAAATAGAGGTGCTAAATTGTGTCAAACACACTGAAGTAGCAAGACATACACACTGAAGTGCAGACAGATGCGCTGAAGCGACAACCTTTGAGCTAAAAACAATAAAACTCACAAAAACGGTTAAAAAATGGGATGTGGGTCCCACCAGGCGTGCCAAAATGAACCAAGGAAAAAGCAATGTGAGGGTTAATGGTTAGTTTAATCCATAAAAGCTTTCAAAACATTCAAAACAAGACAAAACACCATTATACCTTCACAAACCTTCATTTGTTCCTCAGATTAAGCCTTTGATGAACTGGAATATGCTCAAATGCTCCACTTGGTTGGATTGGCTCCAAGATTGGATGTGGATTGCTCTCCAAGATGCACAACAAGGATAAATGGGATGGAGTGATGGATTCTTGAGTGATGGATATGGATTCTAAGTGGGTATTTGACTATAATAGGGATGTTCTTGATGGATTGCTAAAGCTAAAATGGCAGCATAAAATTACTTAACTTGGAGATGGAAAATGAAGGAGAGGAGACCCCAATTTATATATTTGAGGGAGGATGAATGGACGGTTGAGATTGAAGATGAATCAAGGGTTGAGATTGAAGGAAAGAGAAGCACATGGATTGAGAGGACATGAGGTGACAAGTGTGGAGACCAAGAGATATGTCATAAATGCATTTCTTGTCTCTACACTCCAAAATGTACATATGGAAGAGATCCCCAAGTACATAGGGAAGACAAAAAGGAATTAAAAATTCCTAAATAATGAGATGCATGGGGAAAGGGGATGAGAAAAGGAATTTAAAATTCCTTGGGAAATTGAAAGGCATGAGAGAATGTGAGATTTTGAAATCCTTGAAATGACCCAATTGGGTGCATTTAAGGTGGAAGGTGAAGAGGGGACAAGTGGATTTTAGCCATAAATGACTATGAGTTGACTTGGTGGCTAGCCATGGGGATTAGCCACTAGCAAATGATTAAGAAAGTGATTAGGTGAGATAATGAGGGATTAGAAGACAAGTGAGATTTGTAGGAGGATTTGACAAGAGGAGAGAGAATGAGTGGGGGAATTTAAAATTGAAGAATAATGTTAAGCATGATTATGAGGGATTCTAGAAGAATTAATTAGGTTAATGAGAGTTTAGAGAGAGTGGTTTGTAGAAACCACTTGATTTAGTTAATTAATTTAGATTAATTAACTAAGGGGATTTTAGAAGAAATAAATAATTAGATAACTTTAGAAGAATAAGGAATAATTGATTCATTAAATAAATCAACTATATGGACTATAGTGACAAGATTAAATTTAATTAATACTGAGAAGAATAAAGGCTAGCATAATTAAACAAAATAATTATGAGAAAGGATAAAATTAATTAAATATTTAATTTAATTAATTTTGGACATCTACAGATTAATTTTCTTATGGATGTTTAGATTTGTGTTTCATTAAATTCAGTTGTGAACTCATTGATCATTGGTTTCTCATTTTGTTAGTGAGCGACAATGGTGAAGAAAGTAGTGATTAGATAGAAGCTTTATTGAAATTACTCATGGAATTTAATTTATATGGAATGTTCTTTAGAATAGAATTTTGATGTGGACAGTAAGCATAAAATAGATTTCATTTTTCTGCAAATTAGAATAGAATTTGAGTTTATACATTGTAGATCAAATATAGTTTTAGCTTTAAGGTTCCATGAATTAGTTTTGATCAAGTTTTGTTTATATTGCACTAAATAACTAGATTCCCTCTCTTAAAGTAGACTTGGCACCTCAAGTTTCAGTTTTGCTAGAATAGAGAAGCACCTTTAGCTTAAGACTTAGTTTTCAAAAATTGATCTTGAAAGCTCCTAATGGAGCATGACTGAAGTGTAAGTCGTTGTTCTCAGTGCAAAACCCCCCCAAATTAAATACATCCTTATCGCATACAACTCTAAGACGCACCCGATTCACTAATGAAAATTTAAATGATGTGAGTTGTAACATCAACATCCTCGCCCATTAGTAATCGGGCATTACTAGGATGGTAACCAGAGGCATGATCCTATAAATTGGGGGATAATTGTCTAAACTAGGAATGATGGTTAGGACTAAGTGACAAATTTGGCCATTGTGCTATCCCCTATAACCACCATAGGGGATATGGAAATACTTAGACTTGTGAAGCAAGATGGAGTCAACGCCCCATACCTGCATCAATCAAAACATACAACACCTATGCATACATATACATATAATGTAATATATCTAAAAACATCATTAATCATTCTCCAATTGGGTCACATAGTAAACATGGTTAGTAACATCATAAGTCATCTAAATATTTCATCGTTATCAAAGAAGCATCAAATAGTCACATCACATGCATATAAAATCATCACTAAAACTACAAGTATAAGCTACTATCCACATCAACAGTGATATCCTTATATGAACAAAAGAATGTATATGCATAGTCATGAGTTTAAAGTATATGCATATAAGCAGTAGAAGTGCTAAAATAGTTAGAAGGGGATTTTAAGATCACATGCATTCTCATATATTATAATGAAGTGGTATCATCTCTTTCCATCTAAATATATATTGAAACATAACAATAATACTCTCAAATAGTTAATTGCATTGATAACAACATCATCATAATAATAATCAATGGATCTAGCATATATCTCTAACTACATTGATTAGCATTTCAATATTAAATTTACTTACTTTATTGGCATCTAAGCATAGGTTTAACATCATGATACCTTCTTTACCGTGTTAGGTTTAAAAGGGTATTGCACACTTAATCCATGAACTCTTTAACCTTATTATTATTAGAAATAATAAATATATGACAATGAAACACCATGCACAAGAGAACACTAGATTTATGTGAAAAACCCAAATAAGGAAACGCCATGGTGAGAGTCAACTCATGATACATGAAATTATTACAATATAGTTTTAGGCTCATTGCCAAGGAAACACATTGCTCCCTAAAGGACTTGCAAGCTAGATTCCACTGTCCTAGGGCAAGATACAATCCTTGCAATTTTAGGTTCACTTATCTAGAGAAAGGTACAATGTATATAGGAATTAGGAATAAATAGGCCTCCAACAATATTGTCATTGACAATCTCTAGACATGAAGTTGCCCTTGAATCTTTGTCTCAAGTGACCAACTCCAAATCAATCACCACACATTGACTTTTGCAAATGATGTAATCATGAAGGTGCAATACACATATTGATCCACACACACATCTACACTCATGCATCCACTCACTCATTCAATATCAATTTGATCTTCTATATGTAATGGTGTAAAATTAGGGTTTCCACAATTAGATGTTTAAAAACCACTAATTTTGGGCTTAAGAAAAAGTACACTAAAGAGGGGTAAACCCAATAGACCTAGCCACATATAAACAAGGATAGGGCTTATAATTCTTATTAGGTTTACTAGATTTGAATTGATTACCCTCTTTTAAGTTGAATTGTAAAATGTTGAAATTAAAGTAAAAGTGCCAAAATTGAAGTAAGAACCCATGAACAACGAGATACAGCCATCAAATCGACCCACAAACTTGGATCTAAGGAATGTAAAAGTATTTGGACCTATTCCTAGAAGGAACTCCTAAAATGTTGGGGCCGGTATGCTCATTGCACCGGTCTTCTGCACTTTTCATTGTCCAAAGGGGAACTTGTTTGTCACTATAAATAAAGCTAATCCTGAAGATCGTAGCTCCACTTGCTTCCTACACACCAAAAAAAGGGTATATAGGTTGGGAATACGGGTTTTCCTAATTCAAACCCTTGTTTAAGGATTAACCTTGAATGAAATATTGCAAGTACTAAAATAAACAATGGAAAGATATACCTCAGATCTGCAATTATTGATAATGATGCTTTGCTTCTTGAATGCAATCACATATGTTGTATGAAATGACATGAACATGACAAAACCCTAATGACACACACATGCTTGCATATGAATGATGTAACTTTCTCTACAATGAATTAATAAATAGTATGCAGCCTTGAAGACCTCTAAAAATGCTTGATAATGAATGCCTCAATGCTTTTTGGTTGAATACTTGAACATATAGATGCCTAGATGAAAATTAGTTGAGAAGAATGCCTTATATAGGTATTTCATAATTGAAATCACCTTTAGGCCAAATTAGAATTAATATATTTTCACAAAGAGCTAAATTTGAATAGGATAATACTGCTCAATCATCCTCTCAGAATTCAAGGAAAAAAGCACAAGACCGGTGTATTGTGCGCCCGATCTTAACCACTTTTTTCCAAATTTCTAGGGATGTGAGCTATCGTGATTCGAATGATAAATCTAGCTTGGTGGCTCAACCCAAGATGTGTAGATATGCGAAATATGTTTTGAGAGTTGAAATTAGCGCAGGTTTAAGGAAAAATCAAGATAAAGTGATAAAGGACACACCTAGAATTAAGGCCCAAATAAGAGTGTGATGATGTAATAAAGTGGAATAAGACCCATAATATTGAATTAAATATTGATTTATTACAATAAAATCCTATAATGCATAGAGGAAAGAGAACTACTAAAATAAGTGCTAGGAGAGTGTGAAATTGGACACACTATTAAAGGATGTACAATTTATGATGCTACATTTAGCCCCCACTTTAGTGGAGTATGATCTTGTGGTCATACTCTTAATAAAGTAGAAAGATTAGAGAGAGAGGAGAAAATAAGAGCATAATCACAACGAGATAAGACTTCACTAATTGTGAGGTACCAAGCCCCCGATATTAGGATCTTAACTCACACAATGATAGTCAAGGACACATAACATAAGGGGTTAATATTAAAAAAAAGACCTCAAGTCAACTAGCCAAAGAGACCTCAATAATCAAAATGTCCCAACCACTAATATCATTCTTGAAAAAATGCCATCTCAAGAACATAAGTGATCACATAAAAGAGCAAGAGAATGCATCATCCATGAACTACAAATAGAAAAGCTATAAGCTCATGAGAAGAAAGAGAGGAAGCATGGATACACATTCTAGATGTGTTTTTCTAGGTGATCCATGTTGGGGAGGAGAGTAGGAATAGTCTAGTTGTGTTTGGCCAGTTTCAATCATCATCATGCGTGTGTGAAAGTGAGGTCTGGTTTCAAGTATATAACATCCTGTATAGGAGTTTATTTTCTCTAGTTTAGAGCATGCTTCAACCTGTTTAAGACATATAATGAAAATATAAATGTCAGGGGGCAAATGTTCGGTTTCAAGAACATCTCATATAAGAGTTTGTTTTCTCTGGTTTCGAGAATGTGTAACCCCATTTAAGATAGATATATGTCTGGTTTCAAGGACATCCTATGTAAGAGTTTGTTTTCTCTATTTTTGGTGATGTGCACCTCGTCGAGGACATATATCAATGTTGTGTCTAGTTTTAGATTTGAAGCATCCCATATAAGAGTTTGTTTTCTCTGGTTCCAAGTCTGAACACCCCATTTAAGACATGCAAAGATATGGTACAAAGAGGGTGATATGCATGCCCCCCCTTAAGATGTCAACATAGCCCTATGTTGATGTCTTAAAGAATCTAGAAACAAGGACACCCACCTTCAACACCAAGGAGATATCCTTTAGGCAACAATGTTCATAAATCCAAGCTAAAGAGGAAATACTCTTACAAGCAAGGATAAAATAGTTGAAAAAGAGATATCTTGCAACAAGTGTAAAGAGGATCCTTGGAAGAGAAGAGATATTTGCTCAAAAGACATCTGCCTCCAAGAGGATTTCTTGAGCAATCATAGCTCATCTTCTACCAAAGAAGGGAAGAAGAACAAGAATGACTACCTTCCCCCTATTCCTAGGTGAAAGGGATTATTGATGAAGGGTGACACACTTTTGACCCAATGTGAGGGGTAAGTTTATAAAAGATATACATTGCCAAGTGAAAAAGAGGTTGTAGTTAAGGACACACACCTCTTGCATAAGAGAGAATCCTTGAGCAAACACCAACTTCACATAAGGAATAACATCAAATCATAAGCAAACACCAATCAACAAACGAAAAAGTGGGCCCTTAGAAAGGATAAGAGAGAGATCATTTCCCCCCATGCATAGGGACAATGAGAATAATTACATAAACTCTAAGGAGATATTAGACATAAGTGAATGCATAATTTACACACATGAAGGAATATTCAATGCAAGAAAAGACATTAAGATATGTAAAAATCTACTCTAAATAAGAGGTAATATTCAAAGAGAGAGAGAGAATTAGAATAAGGATCACATACTTCACTAAGGAGAGATTAATCATAAGGGACATATAATTCCATGCAAGAAGGGACATCAAAGTATGAAAAATGCAACCCCTAAAGGAAATAGTGAAACCATGAAAGAAGAAAGAGATACGATAATACTCTTGCCCCCAAGCATAGAGACAAAAATAAATAAACTAATATGTTGCTCACTAAGTATGATTGCACCTCAAATTGTACCACCATGAATGAGTATGGGCCCCCAATAGGAAAGCTAACAATGTCACATAGTGAGGAGAAACATAATAGGAAATTGAATTTTATTTGAAATGATCATGAAAAATATGACATCCATCATCACCTATTACTTTTATGTTATTTTTATGGTCTTTAGAACTGCAAACTGGAAATCTAGATTTTGAAAAAGTCTAGAAGGGAACCTAAAAATTTGGATCTGAATCGGGAGGATCAAGGCACTAGGTGACATGATCCTGAGGAGGACCATGGCACTGGGTGCCTTGGTCCTGGGTGCCCCGGTCCTAGGACAAGGGCATTGGGCGTCCTGGTCCCTAGGTACTAGGTTGAATTTTTTACAGAGAAGAGAATTAAAGTTTGCATAAAGAGGATTGGACAAGGCATTAACTTATTGGAATGCAATATGGGAATGAAATATGTAAATTTATTAGACAATAGAGGAGGGAATGTTGACAAAGGAAGATGTTGGAAACCTAGATTTTCATTAGAAAAGTTTGATTTTTGATTACTTGATTGCACATATCCTAAATCTTGTCCATTGTATCCATGTGTAGGATTTGGGGAGGGTTTTCGCTTATGTGGAATTGTATTGAAATTTAAAGAGGCCCAACCAATATCTAGACATGTGTTAGGGTAAAAAATTTTAGTATGAAATTCAATCATTTTAGATTTTCTATGAAGAGAAGGTGTGAAATTTAATGACCCCCAATCATCCTCCAAGAGTTCTTCTCTATGAACTTCTTTAGTAGAAGATGGTGTATTTGTCTGAATTAGAGGAACTAACAAATTATATTGTGCTTCAATTTGTATGTTCTTATCAACATTCAAAGCAAACATTTCATTATTATATTTGTAAGGAATTGCACGATAATCAAGTTGACAAGTCATCGCATCCTTAAATACAATTTTAGGCTCTTCAACAACATGAATAATATTGATTGGATCTTGGTTAGGTTATTCATCTTTAGGATAGAGAGCATTGAAAGCATGATAGGAAATTGTATTATGAATAGAAGGTGAAGTGTTATTAAATAAATTCTCACTTGCGTCAACTTCTTTTACAATAATATCATCCTCTTTCACCAAGGTACCCTCATGAAGGGGGACCATATTAAGAGAATAATCGACACCATCCTCCAATGGTTCATCCCAAAAAGGGAGATCATTGAGAGAAGTTTAAAAAATATTTTTTTGCATCAATATGTCCTCTTTAGGTAGAGGAATCATTAAAAGGCTCATAAAGTGGATTTTCATATATCTTAAATCCTTACAACTTAAGAACATCCTCTTGTAAAAAGAAATTTGACATTTTTCCAATTTAACAATAAGAAAAATTACTTGAAAATTTGAAAATTATAATATTCACAAATCAGATTTGAAATAATTAAATCCAAATTAGACAGCTCACGAGTTCAACTTTAGAATTATAAATTAGTGTTTTTGTGAATTTAACCTCTAAATTTATGAAATTCAATTAAAAATTTAACTTTTAAATGTACATTTGTATTTTAAATTGCATAAACACTTAGATCTGAGAACATAAATAAAAAATAAGGATGTAAAGAGTTGGGTTCACCAAAATGTAATGGTGTAAAATTAAGATTTCCACAATTAGATGAATGAAAACCACTAATTTTGGGCTTAGGAACGACTAAATTAAAGAGGGGCAAACCCTATAGAACTAGCCACAAATCATCAAGGATAGGGCTGAGAATTATTATTAGGTTATTGGATTTGAATTGATTGCTCTCTTTTAAGTTGAATCTTAAATTGCTGAAATTAGGGTATATGTGTCGAAATCGAAGTAAAAACACATGAACAAAGAGCTACAGTCATCGAATTGAGCCACAAACTTGGATCTAACGAATGTAAGAGTATTTATATCTATTCCTAGATGAATCTCCTGGAATATCAGGATTGGTATGCGTGTTGCACTGATCCTCCACACTTTTCACCATCCAAAGGGGAACTTGTTCATCACTTTAAATAAAGCTAATCCTAAAGATCGTAGCTTTGTACCTTCTTCCTACACACTAGAAGGAGGGGTAATAGGTTGGGAATAGGGGTTTGCCTAATTCAAACCTTGGTTTATGAATTAACCTTGGGTGAAATATTGCAAATATTGAAATAAACAATGGAAAGATATACTTCGGATCTACAATTATTCATTAATGATGTTTTGCTTCTTGAATGTAATCACATATGTTGTATAAAATGGAACGAACATGCCAAAACCCTAATCAAACACACATGCTTGCATATAAATGATGTAATTTTGCTCCATAATGAATGATGGTGATGCATGCCTCAATGCTTTTTGGTCGAATACTTGAATGGATATATGCTTAGGTGAAAATTACTCGAGAATAATGCCATATATAGGGATTTCATAATTGAATTCACATTTAGGATGAATTAGAATTAAGATATTTTCACACAAAGCTAAATGGATCAACATAACTAACACTAAAATCTTCATTTCAAAAGCCAATCAAACACATAACACAATATCGTTACTTGTAGATCACAACACACTCTAAAAATTGAACTGAGACACAACACATATGTTGTAAATATGTCCTCTAAGGTGCAACACCAAAAATATCAATATGGAGAAATGTGGAGCATTTCCCATAACACTTTTGATAGAGAATCAAACTATCAGCCAACAACAATTACTAACCATATCAACTTCAACACCAAGTACCTTAAAGATAGGAGTGATATGTCCATATAGCATAAACATTATATCCAAGTTTGTAAGACCATATATGTAAATGTGGATGAATGTATAGCATTATTTTGGGCACACATCAATACATACTTCTTATACCAACTTTCTCCATCAAGCTTCTAGGGATCAAATTATCCTGGAAACATCACCTTCTCATTTACTACATCGTCTTCATTATACTATCATATGTATAATCTTCTTCTGAATATCCCAACCTATCTAAATATCAACATATCATTACTTTCATTAGCATTATCAACAATATCAATACACCCAACTCAGTGCAAACATCAGACATCAAGGAGGTGGACATCCAAAGACCAACTGTAACCAATATTCATCTATTTCTCTCATCAACCTCTTCATACTAGTTAAGAAAATTACAACAACTACATAAAAATAGTAGCCATGATAAACAATAACCAATGTAGTCTCATCATCTCATCGCCAATAATATACTCAACCATACATATAGATACTCATGTTAGTCATAATACTACTGCCAAGAAACACTTCATCAACAATTGATTTCCAATACACTAACGAAGAATAAATCATCTTTATACCATTGCATATCTGATAGAATAAATGTTAGCATCATATAATAACAAATATCTTAACCAACTCTCTCCATAGAGTAGCATCCAAATTTTAGTATTGTTAACCATTTCACCAAAGAATGTTATATATCAACACCAAGATGGTAGAAATCAAACACAAAACATTTGCTCAACACATCCTTGAGATCCTTCACAATCTCCAATAATTCTTTGTACAAGAACATATTAGACACCCTCAATACTATCCATAGTCTTCCTCCAAGTGATAAAACCTGGCTAAAAACATAAAAAATAAGCAAACAAATAATTTTCCATAGAGAACTATCAACCAAACTTAGTGTAGACACCATACAACTTCAACATTACTATAACAAGCAAGCTGACAAGAAGGTAGCCACAATTACCATATCTACAAAGACACCTTAACTGTTAAAGTAGGTATTTCCACCTTACCTAGGAACCAATCTGCAAACCATCCTTCACACATGAGATAAGCAAACTGATAGAATACTATTTCACCTATAAATTTTTTATTGAGGTGAGAAATATCGTACATAGCCATGGCTATAAAGAAAAAGAAAAAGTTGGGAGCACAAATAAGGTGAGAGAGTAGATAGAGGGTAGGTATAACCACTCAAAAACATAGCTACAACTACTAGCACACTTAGGAAATATGTAAGGGTAACCTAAGTGGAACTTAAGTAAGAGTAAATAATAATTTACTCTGATAGCCCTCTTAAGTGCAACTTAGGGTGTAAAACTAAGTATATGAGATGCATTATGGGTTTTGACCACATCCCCATATTAGGTAGCCATGTACAACTTCAATGCAATGCAATTCAATCTCTCACAACTAGATAAAAGGAGAAAAACCTTCTGGGAGAAAACTCCTCTCCAAAAGAGAGAATATGATAGACTAAGAAGCCTCGGAAAAAATATCCCAAAACAAGAACATGAAGAACATCATTGAAGCATGAGGATGTAGACAAATTTTGAAAGAAGATTAATATGGTGTTGTAACTGAAGTAGCTCCAAGATGACAATTAGGATCAAGAAGACAATAATCTGCATGAGTGCCCCAAATGACATTACTTGAACAATTATTAGGTGACAACAACTACAAAAAACATCTCTCAATCAAAAATACAAACGACACATGAATTTGTATGAGTGACCCCAATGACACTACTCAACCAATGCAAGTTTCATGAGTGATCTCACCATCACTACTCAACCACTACAATCTCAAAATGCAAGTGCAATAATCTAAAGTACCTTGATCAACTAAGAAGGTTGCCTCAAAACAAAAATGCAAGAGTGTCTCAACTCACTCCAAACGAAACCAAGGAAGTATTGACATGAATAGTGGAATACCCCCCATAATGTTGACTAGGAAGAGCCATTATAGAACCACTAAAACTATGCATCAAGGAGACGATACAACATCTGAAGTTACCAGATTATAGTTCTTGCAACCAAACAAAAGGTGTGCACCAAAACTACACACACACATGAGGGAAGAATATTGAATATCCTTTTGTTGTCGTGGAGGGACACTCACTTGACAAAGTTATGATTGGAAAACAACAAAGGCACTATACAACCCCCCATGATACTTTATAATACAATGCAAATACAATATCTTGACACAATATTTGTGCAAAAAAAACCCAAAATATATGAATGCGATATTGCATCTCAATGCGTCTACAAAGGAAAGTTCTTACAAAAGATTCTCTTGGTTGCTATCAGGTGTGTCTCCTTAGGATTCTTCTGGAATCTAGCAACTATACCAACTCATAGGCAATGTCTGGTCTGTTGTGAACAACATAGTGTAACTTGCCAATCATGGATCTGTATTCCTTCTCATCAACAGACTTAGATTCATCTTCCTTGGACAACTTACAACCTGTAACCATTAGTGTCCCAACTGGTTTACAGTCACTCATGCCAAATGTCTTCAAAACCTCTTTCACATACTTAGACTGTGTAATGAAAATACCATTCTTCATTTGTTGTATCTGCAAGCCTATGAATTTTTTAATTTCCCCTACTAAAGATATTTCAAATTCATTTTTCATTTCATCTGCAAAATTGTTGCTCATGACATCATTACTTCCAAATCTAATATCATCAATAAATACTTCACTGACCAACATTTCATCTCCTTTAGACTTGAGATATATGTTACTATCATCATTGGTTCTCATAAAGCCTATCTTCATTAGATGTGTATGAAGTCTTTCATACCATGCTCTGGGTGCATGCTTTAATCCATATAAAACCTTATGCAATCTGCATACCATGTCTTTCCCATCAGTCAATGCATAACCATCTGACTACTCTATGTATACCTCTTCTTCCAATATCTCATTCAAAAATGCAGACTTAACATCCATCTGATATACCTTGAACTTCTTATGGGCTACAAATGAAAGTAAAGTTCTAACACCTTCTAGTCTTGCTACTGGTACAAAAGTTTAGCCATAATCTTCTCCTTCCTCCTGTGCATAACCCTTGCACACTAATCTTGCCTTGTTGTGAACTACAACACCATCTTCATTAAATTTGTTCATGTATACC
Source organism: Cryptomeria japonica (assembly GCF_030272615.1). NCBI lineage: Eukaryota > Viridiplantae > Streptophyta > Pinopsida > Cupressales > Cupressaceae > Cryptomeria > Cryptomeria japonica. Next base: position 490,878,974 of record NC_081414.1, read on the forward strand.
CATTTAGTACCTATAACTTTCTTATTTACCGGTCGAGGTACTAGGGTCCAAGTGTTGTTCTTCTCAATTTGATCCAATTCCTCCTCCATAGATTTAACCCAATAATCATCACCAAATGCCTCCTTAGCAGTTATTGGTTCAATGGTGGAGATCATGCAAGAATTCTCTCTGATTTTTCTTCTTGTTAGTACTCCAGCATCCTTATCTCCAATAATCTTCTTAGGATTGTGATTCAGTCTCACATATCTGGGAATAGCATGATCATTATCTTCAGGTTCAACTTCTTCTTTGTCATCATCTTCTTCTTAATTTATTTGTTCTGGTTGAACAAGTGCATCAGAATTTGCTTTACCAGTTTCAAATTTCACAGTTTCTGGTTCCAAAAACAAAATGCAAGGATCTTCATCCTTTTTCTCTGAACTGGTTCCTTTTGAGACTTCAGGAAATTCATTCACTTGAACATCAACACTCTCAACAATTTTTTGTGTCCGGTTGTTAAAATATTTGTAGGCCATATTCTTGGTGGAATAGCCAAGAAATATGCCTTCATCACTCTTAGTCTCAAATTTACTAATGTAATCACCTCTCTTAATAAAACATTTGTTTCCAAATATCTTAAAGTAGCTAACATTAGGTGATCTTCCATACCAATATTCATAAGGAGTCTTTTCCTTACCTCTCTTTACCAGAACCCGGTTCATTGTGTAGACAACTATGCTAAAAAATTCTCTCCAAAAGGTTTTTGCTACACCTCCTTGTATCAACATTGTCCTAGCAGCTTCAACAATTGATCGATTGTTTCTTTCTACGATGCCATTCTGTTGTGGTGCCCTTGATGCAAAAAGTTGTCGTTTGATACCATACTCTTCACAGTACCTAGTGAATTCCTCAGAAGTAAATTCACCGCCTTGATCTGTCCTCAGATATTTTATCTTCTTATCGCTCTCTTTCTCAACTAAGGCCCTGAATGCCTTGAACTTGCCAAAAGCTTTAGACTTATCTTTCAAGAATGTAACCCACATCATCCTTGAGCAATCATCAGTGAAAATCATGAAATATCTATCACCTTGAATGCTTTTTGTTCTTAGTGGTCCACAAAGATCTGTATGAACCAAATCTAACAAGTTCTCTGCTGAGAGGAATTTGCTTTTGAAAGTTGAAGAAGTCATCTTCCTTAACTGACATTGTTTGCAAAGAGCATTAACTGCTTTGTCTAGCTGAGGCAAACCTCTCACTGTCCTGGACTTACTCACTTTAACAATGTTATGAAAGTTTATATGACAAAATCTCCTATGCCAAAGCCAACTATCATCTATTTTTGCAATAAAATAGTTGCTAATTTTAGAATTGAGATAAAATAGGTTACCTTTAGTTTGTTTCCCGGTTGCATTCAATTCACCTTTGTTGTCAAATATTTTGCACATACCATTTTTAAACTCCAGTGGGTATCCTTTATCATTGAGTTGTGCCAAACTAAAAGGATTGTGCTTTAGTCCTTCAACCCAGTAGACATCATTTGCACTGCTCTTTCCATTAAGAGAAATGACTCCTTTACCTTTAACCATGTAGGGTGAGTCATTGCCAAATCTAACTACATTGCCATCAAATTCTTTCAAGGAAATAAATTTGCTCCGATCACCAGTCATATGATGTAAACAACCATTATCAATGATCCAATCATCAGAGTTATCTATCCTGGATACTAATGCCTTATGGTCTGATATCTCTTCCTTAATAGCTACAAACACAATATATTCACTAGAATCATCATCAGATTCTTCATCATTGATACCACTATCAATAGCAATAAGACAATCTCTCTTGCCTTTACCCTTATACTTCTTGAATTTGTCTCTCTTGTGTTCGTTTTCACCATTAGGACAATTAGCTGCTATGTGACCAATCTTGTTGCATGTAAAACATTTTAAAGGTAGTTTACCTCTATATTTACCAGTGCCTTTGGGCAACCACTTTGCCAACAATGCTTCAAGCTCCACTAAACTGTCTTCATCATCAACATCTCTGCTAGATCTAGATTCATAACCATGACTAGTATCTTTAATTTTTCTCACAGATGGGTTAGAGACAAAAGCTCTAAATGTAGACTCAGATTTTTGTACATTACCATCATAACCATTTAATTCAAAAGCAGTAAGCTTGCCAATGATGGAGTCAAGAGTTACCTTAGTTTTGTCAATGGACTTCAGCTCCTAAATAGCTACAACTCGAATAACATAGACTGATAGTAGGGTTCTCAATACCTTACTGACCACTGTGGCGTCTTCCACTTTCCCTCCTACACTCTTAATTTCATCGACTATCTCTTTTATCCTTTGACCATACTGATGGATATTCTCACCTTCAGACATCCTCATGTCATCAAACTTTCCTCTTAGACTCTCCTCTTTAGCAATCTTAATATGTTCATCACCGCTATAAATCTCTTCAAGTTTTTTCCATACTTCATATGAAGTTTCAAGACCATGAACATCTACATATTCAACATCAGACATGGAGCTTATAATAGCTTCCAGTGCTTGATGATTTTCTCGATGTTCTTTCTTCTGATCATCAGTCAGAGTTCCAGTAGGTACAACATACTGAGTTTCTACATGATCCCAATACTGACTTCCCAGACTCTTAATGTAGATCTTCATTTTGTTGCTCCATATCCTATAGTTATCTTTGTTGAACTTTGGACCTTCCTTCTTCATCATGATCTAGCAGATCATTTCCTCAACCTGTTAGGCTTAGATCTTAGAAGACCTGAGATGCTCTGATACCAAGTGATGGTATGATGAAAGAATAAGTATCTGGTAGATTACTGAGAGGGGGGGTGAATCAGTAACTAGAAAAACTGATACAAACTTCCCAAACTCAAACTCAAACTCACAAAGTAAACTTATCAATGAAATACCAGTGTCAAGATCAATACTCATAAGAACCGGTTGACTGTTATAGCAACTTAACAGTAAACAACATCAAACTTGTAAACATCCAAATGCTTCATTTCTCAACACTTCCGGTTATCATGCCTTATCAGAAATAATTAATCAAATCAATCATAAGATCATAACCACAAAACATTCACCACATGACACAAGTATTTATACGTGGAAAACCCAAATAGGTAAAAACCATGGTGAGATGAGACTCACAATAAAATATTTGAACTTTTTTGAAGTTTGCCCTGTTAGGAGCCTAGCCTGTTAAAGCTTTTACAAAAGTCCTGTTAAGAGTTGATCCTGTTAGGAATCACCTAGTTAAGGGATTGACTAAAAATGCCTTGTTAGAAGCAAACACCTTGTAAGGAGTAACCTTAGTAGAGGATTTGAAAATCCAATCTAATGGACCACCTTGTTAGAGGATTTAATAAGTAACCAAGCTTGTTAGAGCTTACCTGGTTAGGGGATTTCAATTCTACTGTAATTGTCAGAAAAAAACAAGAGTTTCTTGATATGTCTGAATAGCACTACATTTGCTTGATCAGATCCATTTAAGCTTCTATCTGCCTTTACTCAAACTACAGACTCATTCTCCGGTTAGGCAGCCACACACTCAACTGATTTATGCCAATTCTTGCCAACACTCAAACAAAACAACTTCATCGACCTTAAATACAAATCAATTAGGTTGGTAACACAACAAAAATCTAATCCTCTCATCATTAAGATTACAAACAGGTCGGTATAAGCATGACCGTTGGATTTCATAGCAATCTCATTACATCAATCAAGAAAACCTCAACCGCTCCTTGATTACCACTTCCTCGAGCTCAGTAACTCATCACGTGCTTTGCATTAGATGCAATACATTTTGTTCCTTCCCTAGACAAACAAACGCGCCAAAACATTTTGAACTTGTCTTCATACAATGACCTTACGTGTCATCATCATTACTGCTCAACATCAGATCATAAACCAACATAACCAATTTAACAACCTTAATCGGTTAGGGTTTAACAAAAACAACTGGTAGGGTTTACCGATTACATAACATAGAAAGGGTTTAACCTTTTACTTCAATTACCGGTTCAACTCACAAACTTACATACCGATTTACAATAACCTTCATAAAACTCTTCCTATTGGTTACAAGACAATAACAACAATATCAACAACATCATTAATATCATTACTGGTTTAATTGACATCAATGACAACATAACATATCATTAATGCAATCTTCATGCAAATGCCAACAACCACCAATTGGACCCAAAGGTGAAATAAACAACCCATACCTCCATTAGCACCTGGGGGAAAGGGTGTGGTCCTTCATGGGACTGTCAGCTCAAACTCTTAAATAAAAAATGCCCCCACCCCCCTAATGAGGGAAAAGGAACTAATAAGCAAAAAGTATAGATGAGGTGGCAAGGTCTAGTGGTGGCTACGCACACCACCCCCCATTCTCACAACCTATTGCGGTTATAACTGCCGATGCACTTAGGAAATAAGAAAATGCAACCTAAGTATAACTTAATCAAGAGTACATATCAATTTACTCCAACATTAACATCTGTCACCAGCCAAGAACCACATCATGAATGATACGTCAACATCTGTTACCAACAAATGACCATACACAAAAAAAATATATTGTTAAACATCAGGTTGACATCAATAACAACACATATTGCCAATAATACCTTGTTTTGGCTCAATGTTACATTCATTTTTCCACTTTATCAATTTGCATGAAACGAAATTTGTGAAGAATATTAACCTTCATGTGTTCTTCAATATCTTCTTTTTGTGGTGTTTAGGATGAAGCACTAGGATCCCATATGCAAAAATAATATTGAACTTGAAACAAAAAGTCGACATGCCCTTTGTTACAAGTTGTATCCATTACTCTATCACCGCTTTTAACATGCTTTCCATGATGACAAGAATTTTGTAGAGATATTGAAAGGAACAAATGTGAGATATTTTCTTACCTATGGCTATAACTAAAATATTCATACTTATTTGGTGAAAGAGATTTCATTGGAATATCTTCAATTACTTCATTTTCTTGATCCAAAACCCATAAGTTATGGTTAAAAAAAAATGCATCCATTATGTTACTTTGTAACTCCATCAATGGATCACCATGTGCCAATACCTTTTTCCCGATATCAAACTCTTCACTTTGAAAAAAAAGTGACTCTCTTGCATCATCCTACATGCTAGATTTATTCTCTTCTTGCAAAACAAGAGTTCCCTTTTTACTATTTACACACTCAATGGGCGTCTCTTTGACAATATTATAATCTTATGAAATATCTTCACAATCAACATGCAATGCTGATTTTGAATTAACTTAATAAAAAGAAACACATTCTTGTTGTGAAATCTCATTTATTTAAATATCTTTTTCAATTAAATATGTATTACCTTCAACCTTTGACTTTGATTCTTTATCCTTTTGTAAAGGTATATCCTTTAATTCACAATCTTGGATCTCCTCCTTTTTTGTAATGTCCCCTTCTCACTGATGACCTTCCAATGGTCCATTAGCCTATTCCTGAGACTCGTAGGCTAGGTGGAATGAAGAATGAGGGTCTAGCATTGATGAAACGAGGACTTACTATTTTTAGTAAGTCGGGGTATGGCCATTCTAGTGTTACTGCCTTACTAAGCTCTCCATGTTTTGCCTCTGGACGCGATGATCATGCTTTTCTAAGCATTAGTTCTTGACTTACTATTTTTAGTAAGTGGCTATGTGGCACAATTCTATTTTTGGCAGTAGACAGGGTTCTGATTTTGCAACAGTTCTGTGGTCGTCCGGGCTCAGTTTCATCCTGGTTGTGATAATAATCAGTACGTGAGTCATTGGCGACATAATTACATATTATTTTTCTTATCCTGAGGTTTAATATTTAATTAATCTGATTTTGCTACTGATTTATTATATTTGGGATTAATGTCCATATTTTTCCTAAGTATTTGGCGAGCTTCATGTTTATTAAGGAGATGTTGAATTATTTGAAAGAAATATTATTTTGTGACTTATCTCTAAATATTGGCCAAAGTATATCGTGGGTCCATGCCTTGGGCATGGGATTTGACTTATGGGAAATGGCGCCACTTTTCGGGGTCCACATGTAGTGGAATGAAATGCAAATGCAAGGCGTTGAATTTGGAGGAATTGCATTTGGATTTGAGGAGTGAAGTTATAAATATGAGACTTGGGCTCCCATTTGTAGCATCTTTGAAAATTGCATCGTTATGATGCCGGTTTGGCTACTGAAAATCTGAGCTTCGAAGTTGGCTTCCTAGCTAAGTCTCAGTTTCGTACTTGCAAGATAGTGTTGGCATTATGTGAACCGATATGAGGACATAATGACATTGTATGTTGTCATTGATGTCAATATGTTGCAGAGGTGTGAACCGGCATTTGTGCCAAAGTGAGTGTGCTTGTTCAAAGGTGAACCGACATTTGGTTATGGGAACCGACACATGGGTTCGTAGTCTCAACTTTAGGGTTTCCGGTTGAAGTGCTTCAAGCCTGTGTGGCCCAACCGGTGACTTTGTGCAATGAGTTAGCATGATAACAAAGAACAAGATTGTGTTGCCACGTAAGCCTTGTGCACATGAAGGATCGTGCATGAAGAAGATCTTGCCTATCTACCTCAGGAATATGAGAAGACTGTAAAACGATGATAACGTGTGATGGGTTATCAGCCGCCATGGAAACGACGGAAAACGAACGATGGAGATTAATGCAGTATGCTCAACGGTCAGGATTGAACTATTTGAATTCCTTAACCTATTAGGTTTAGGGTTTAGGGTTTATGCCTCCAACCTAACTATTTTCTATAAGGTCGATGTTGTGACTCTTTCTAGGGTTGTTGGCAAAAGTTGTGTGTGAGTATCCAAGAGAAAGGATATGTGTTTATTGCTAGATCAAAAGGAGAGAAGTGATACCTGTAGAGTGTAAGTGGAGAAGGAGAAGAGGAGCTTAAGCGGATCTGCATTGGCACTGAGTGCTGTTACCAGATCATAGTAATACCTGTTGATCTCTAACCACCTCAACAGTTGGAAAATCCCTTAACAGGGTAGCCTTAACCGGCTTGCTATAAATCCTTTAATAGGGTAACTCTAAGGTATTGAGTTTGAAGTCCTTTAGCTATTGAGTTCTTGAAATCCTCTAACAAGGTAACCTTTAACAGGGTTTAACCTTTAATCGGGTATTGTAGCCATCCCTTAACCGGGTGATCTCTAACAGGATCGGTTCCTAGCAGAACCTTTTGTAATGTCTTTAACCGGACAAGGCTCCTAATAGAGCGGACTTCCAAAGAGTTCAAAAACAGCTTGTGGGTATTCATCCCCACCGTGGTTTTTCCCAGTTGGGTTTCCACGTGAAAAATATGTGTGTCATGTGTGATGTTTTTATCTTGTGATGCTTTGCTATTGTTTGTCAAGCATATGATGGTTCTGTGTTTTATGCCTGTCAATAAAACATGTTGAACTAGCTGCTATTATGATCTGATGATAGATTACCTGTTTATGCATAAGAGTGAACTGGTAGTGTAGTCTCAAGTTGAGTGAAAGGCTAAGTAAGTAACCAGTTAATGCTTGCCTCAGACATTCTTAGCTTTACCGATTGCACTCTGTTTCAAACCGGTGTCACTGTCTGTTAGTCTTCAGAAGTGTTTGCTGTCAAACCGGTTTAAGAGAAATTGTTTTGTATGTACCGATTCACCTCCCCTCTCAGTACCGGTTTGGTACTATTTGCGCATCATTGAGTTATCAGATAGTACCTACCTGTGTCCTTGTATTCCCATTGCTGATTGGTGAATGAGTTGCAGATTATGGAGTGTTCTATGCCGGATTTGTGTGTTTCTAGTTGCTGGTCGCGGGACTGCTAAAAGTATATTTTGCTCACACCTCTTAACCAAGCGACTCCATCATTCTAGGTACCGGCTCATCCTTCCTTCCTAGCCATGGTGATACAATGTGTGAGTTTTTAGCAATTTTAAATGAGCAATGAATTTACTAGATAGAATTGAACTTCCTAGGTATAGCGTGGGTTTTTGCACTTGCATTGGGATGCATGCCAAATGAATAGTGGACTGTTTGGGTTGTAGTTTGGATTGGATGTTGTTGTTAGTGTTATATTATGGGATTGGGATTGTTTTGAATTGATTCGGGTGAAAAATGAGGGAGTTATGAGCATTTTGGTGTTTCTATAGGCTGCTGATTTGTACTTTCAACCCACAGATTAGTTGTAACAGAAAATTATATTCCTACTGTAGAAATATGCAATTACTCTTCTCATCTCATGTCTATTTTGTAAGGTTGTTTCATTAGTACTGATCATCCCTTCTTGCTGCTCTTAATTGTAAACCCCACTGCATAAGTGGAAGAGGTTGGCTTGTGGAAGAGGTTGGCTTGCCGCCTTCTAAGTTTTGTAATTCAATTTTTTGTACTCAGTCCTCCCATTGAATAAGTGGTCGAGTGATAAGTTCAATACAATGGTCCTCCTGCTGAAATATGCGGTAGAGTGATAGCTTAATGTAATGTCCTCCCACTGAAATACGCGGTAGAGTGATTGAGTTTCAGTTCTTGTCATGTTTTCCTTGGATGGTTTACCACCAAGAATTTAGTTTCTATCCCGCTGGATAAGCAGAAGGGGTTGGCTTGCCACCCAGGCATTGTAATTTTCAGTTTGTTTTATGGTGCTAACGATCCCTAGAACACTGTATTCTCTGCTCTCACCCTCCCAGCTTGGGCTCTCAGTGAACAAAAGGTGGAAGGGTTCCCTTTCAGTAGTTTGGATGATTTCTCTAACCTTAACAGGTTGTTGTGTTTACTTGTAACTCTTACTGTTAAAAAACAAAAAAAAATTACTGGGATAATACATTTTTATCTTTTCTCAAATATTTTTTTTTCTTTTCTTAGCTAACCTTCTTCCTCTCTAACCCTCACAAAGTATCTATCAAAAGATATTACCATTTTGAAAGTTTTAAGCCTACCTTGACATTCTTCAAAGAATCCAATAATCTCTTCATCTTGGGGCATAGTTCTCCCATACATTCTAGATATTCTTGAAATTTTGAGAATTCTTTAATAACTAGATATTCTACATAGCAATCAATTTTTTTCTTACAATGTCATTCTATCTCATTCTTTAAAATAGACATTCAAAGAAACCCATGATTCAAACCAATCATCCAATACCTAACAAGATGTAAAGATCATGTTCTGATATCACTATAATGTACTCAACCCAAAATTTAATATTAATCTTAGATTTGAAAAATAGATTCACAAATATTATACCACTATTAATTAGCTAAGCTTATACAAAAAGACATCTAATTGAATGAAACTTCGTAGAACACCATTGAAGTGTATTTTTTTGATATCTAAAATCATATTATTAGGTCTGAAATTTGATTTACAACAACAAATAATATAGCTTCTTACACCAAAATGTTTACAAAATCCACAAAACTATGAAAAATTAAAACAACTTGACTCACTCCAAACATCACAAACTGATACTGTTTGAACTCTAAAATGAAATTATAGATTATATGTTCTAATACAAATATGATAACAACAACATAATACTATAGTATACTCACAAAGACTCAAAACTACTAACAATCACAAAAATATGTTGGAAAACTAAACTATGCAACACAAGCCACACTGCCAAAACTACACAACACTGATAAACAATACCCAAAGATGATATCTGAAGTTTGATATGATGAGATACAACAAAAGATTATAAAATAGAATTAGATCACAACAAAAACACATCAAAACACATATAGAATCACTACAACAACATTAATGAAGTCCTACACACAAATAAGGGAAAACTACCAAAATTGCTAAAATCTTGAAACTCTAATGTAACCTTTGGATGAAGAATTTCTATGTGAACAATGAGGTCTTGTCCACTATCCACGTGAAAATTATGAGTTTCTATCTACAAGCCTTCAATCTAGAATTGGTTTTCGTCCATTGAAGAAAATTGCAAAACATAAAGTTCATATATGCAATTAGAAATTGAGAAGTAGAAATGCCCCCCCAAATATGCTTTGTATTCATCTTGTCCTTGGCCAATTTGGTGGAAAAATCACCGATTAGAAATATTACAAATTCCCACTCCACTCTTTCTTGCCAAATTTGCTCTTGGTGGGAAAATAATTAATTAGAAATATTTCAATTTCTCACTCCATTCTTAGTGAAAAATCATTAATTAGAAATATTTCAATTTCTCACTCCACTCTTAGTGCAAAATCATTAATTAGAAATATTTCAAACTTCTTATTATGACACAGAATCCAATGCCACACTAAGTGTTTCCAAATATTTAAATTTATTATTTAAATGTCCTTTTGATATTGAGAATATTTGAACATTTATAACTATTAAATTAATTATTCTCTCTAAGCTTGTGTGTTTAACCCGCAAAAGAATAAAATGAGTGAATATTGATCAAAACTTAATTTTTAACAAAACGAGACATGACAAAGCCACTCAAAAATAAAATTTATGACTAAAATGATAATATAAGACAAGGAACAAATATATGAAAATAAAAATGAATGAAAGTGTATTACTAAAAAGAAAATAACAAATATATGAAAAATATTTCAAACAAAACTAAATAAAAATAGACAAAAAGAAGACTATAAGACAAATCTAATACTAAAATACAATCAATATATTATTACATTAAAACATATCACCATACAAATCATGAACTGGTGGCCCAAAAAAAATAAAAAATACAAATCATGAACTTAAAATGAGAAATGACATGAAAATACCAATTATAGTGTTAAAGTGATAAAGCAAGAAAACCCTAACAAAACGCAAATACATACATTTGTCAAAATACTTAGCACCGTAGCTTTATAAAATTTTTTTATCCCATCTATTTTGGTGATTAACAGGTTGATGGGTCAAAAAACATGCGTGGTTAACTGGTAATAGCTAATAAGATCCTTATCTCATACCAAGGACCATCGCACTGTCTCCCTCATCATTTCTTGATAAACATCTCAGTCCCCTGGATTACACCTTGAATTTCAGTCATGCCTGTTGCGTTCTGTCCTCCCCATTTCCTGGTTTTATCTGAGATATCTGGCAGTCACGGAAGAAGACGCAGTCCCCAGCTAATTGTTGTTAATTGCAATTTAAAAGCTGGCGAGGGAGCCCAGAAACCTTTATCACAGGACGAAGAGAAAAGCAGGGAAATAGCACTTCCCACACAAAAGGAGCGCAGAAAAATTGTAAAAACTGCATGGGAAAAAATATTGAGATGGTCGAGCTCGTGGCGTCTCCTCAATGCTCGAAGTACACCTCATGTTTTACACAATACCAAGCAGGTCCATTGCTCTCTTACACATGTATACATTGAACATTCTGTAATACATTTATGGCTTCTTATTTCTTTAGTGTTCTGTATTCTTTGTGTAAAACCCATAAAGAAAATGTATAGCAGCAAAAAATCCAACAAGCTATATGCTGAACTAACATAAAAAAGAAGCAAGTCTATAGCACAGAGAGTACTGAAATCTAGAAACGTAAAACAGTAGCTCACATGCATTAAATCCAAGAGTACAGACCAGAGGAAACCACACATATTGTTGAATATAGAGAGTTTTCTCCACAAGGAAACAAAGAATACTGGCTCTTGTTGGGCTTCAATACTCTTAATTTTTTAAAGCTTACGTGCTTTACAAATTGGGAGAAACCTTTTAGCTTTCTACCTCCCCTGAAATATGAAATCTACAACATAAAAGGCAAAGTATATTTATCCAAAATAATGTAACTCCAACATTTGTAGCTAACAGTTTTTGGTTAGATGTATATATCTATATTCATCAGTTCGGTGTTCAATTTGGAACAAATTTCTAATAAGTTTTTAAACATTGTAGTTTCAAAAACGTTTTACTGCATCTGTCGTAAAACCATGTTTGATGAATACTAGAATGTCTAGCATTTTACAAATTGTGATGTAGTGAACTAATTACCATTAACCTCACTTCAAAATATGAAAAAGATGGTCCAATATTATCTATATCACACTTTCTGGTCCTGCCTCATACACATTGTCTTCATACAATCACTGGATATTACTTTAAATTCTAAATTCTAAAGGTTGTTATATAAGTTTACAACCAAGATATAGTATCCGATTTGTAGTATGAGACCCTCTTTTAGAAGTCCACACGGGGTTGCTTTCCATTTACCTGATATATTGTTCAGATATTGTAGGCTCAGGTTTTCACTTCATGACCTTATATATTATTCAAATTGTGTACACCTACATTCTTACCTCATGACCTTCTATAATGATCAAATTGTGGAAACCTATTTTTGACCTTACGATCTTTTATATTGGCCAAATATTTATACACCTGGATTTTGATCTCATGACCGTAAGATATAGTTCAAATATTGCATCCTTTGGTGGTTTTGATTTCACGATCTTATTTATATATTGTTCAAATTTTGGGTCACCAGGTTTTGACTTCATGAACCTAATAATTTGTTTAAAATTTGAACCTGTAGCAAACCGAAGTTTGCCAATCCCCCTATACCCTGGGCACTGATTGTGAAGAGAATATATGATTAGGCAATGGTTGAGATTTTAATATAATGTGAGCATAGTAGCTGTATCCTATGTTTTAGTTAATTGTTTGATATGGGTTGGTCTTAAATTGTTTATTGAACTAATTGTGTAGGTGGCAGTTCTGGGAGGTGGGTCCTTTGCCACAGCCATGGCAGTGTTAGCTGCAAAGAATAAGGCCGATTTGGAGGTTAACATGCTTGTCAGAGATAGTGCTGTCTGCAAGTCAATTAACGAGACACATATTAATGGGTAGGTTTTATTGCAAATAAGAACAATAATTGAACTTTTGGGGACTTGGGGTTAAGTCCTACGTAGGATTTCATATAATATCTCCTTCCTTTGAATTCATCGATTCTCAGTCTAATATATGAATGAAGAGATGCATTTGGTTGGAGGAAAATGTAGTCCTTGAATACAGTTGATGTACGCAGAGGCCTCGTAGAGTCCACATTGCTTAAAACTACCAAGCACTTGATCAGTAATTTTGAAAGATGAGTACTATAATTACATTCATTGTAGCATAAACCGGGAAAAGAACACGTTAACCTGCATTAATTATCACTTGACACTTGGATGTGCTGAGTCAAGCTGACATGCTGGGCTTTTTAAAAACCCAGTCAAACCTTAGAACAACCTGCATTTAAATGCAGGTTACTGATTAACTCGCAGGCTATTCCTGTTTTTTTCCTTTTTTTTTTCAAAAAGCCCTCTGATTTTTGCTTATAAAATCCCCTTTTTTTTCATTTTGAGTGTTAGTGCTTTCTAATTCGCCACTTTTTTTATATTTTAATTTCATGTAATTGAATTCCATTTACACTTCTAGTTTTCTGTGCCGATGCTGTGTAAATGTAATGCTACTATGCTTCTATTGGTTAATGAATATTACCACTTACAAAGGCCCCAATCTTAACCCTTGCTGACAATTTTCGTCTAATTCCATAATCTTGAAAATTAGAAATGCTGTAACTGTTTCACTTGTGTGCAATATGGTGACCAATTATATAATATTTTTGGTATATATGTTAACTCTCGGATTTGATTCCTAAATTACTGTGGTCATGATCTTTGGATCGTCACAACATAAGGCTTTTAGGTAAAAGATTAATTCCTGTAAAATTTGTCAATATGATCTATTCGCATATGTTGGTTTTAGTTTGCATGTGTATTAAAATCTGTAGCATGTCATTTGGCGATAGTACATTTTACTTTTTTCACATGTTAGGTTAATTGTTTCCTCACCTTTGTAAAAAACCAAAAATGCAAGACATAGAAATATGTGAAAATGCCATCATAATGCACAACAAAAGATGTATAGTAAGTACTGATGCACCCTTATTTCTATTACACTCCAATAGCCTTGTGATAATGTAATACTCCATAAGGAAGGAATCACTTGACAAGATCTCCCGCTATGAGAGTCAAACCAACTACCTATTGGCTACCATGCTAACTCAATATCTCATTAGTACATAAAAGGGTTTTCTTGCAACAATATGAAACTTCTACTTATAGTGATTCATTTGATAATAGTGGGGGAGGGTAAACACCTAACTTACATGCTAAACATTTCATTTGTAATGCCCCCTTCGTAATTTTCCCTGAAATCACAATCGTAACAAATTAGGGTTAGGGTTTCATTTTACCAAAAAAAACATCTCTTTAATAATGCGATCCTGGATTTTTAATCTTGCAATCACAACATAAACAACATATACACGCACACGCACACGCACACACACACACATATAATAAACCTTAGGGTTAGGTAATAGTGCAGATGTCATTCGTGAATAAATCTAAGGTTAGGGCATGGAAATTGTGTATTCATCATTACACAGCAAGTCTGATTTGTATGTGAATCTCCATCATAGAAGATATGAGTAAGGAGGAAATTGTGTATTCATCATTACACATCCATGGCTGGAGATTCTTATGTTTATTAACAATCCCTCAATGTAGGGGTTGGAAGGGAAATTGCAATAGGGTGCCCTAATAGCTGTTCTCTCCCTATTGGTCACTGTAGTAGGGTGCCCTAAGCTGTTCTCCCTAATTGCAGTTTCCTTCCTTCCTTACCCTACATGATGGATTATCGTAATCATATTCTTAAATGCATAGATGTTTAGATCAGATAATTAAATTTACATATATTTGATACAATTATGCATCATTTATTCATGTCTACATATATAGGTATATGGATAAATATTGTATTTATTTCTGCCTACCACAGTAATTTTATTATATGGATACCAATCGGTTTGTTGTGACTTGGGAGGAATTCTGCTGATGCTGGAGAGCCGGATCAGCTTATTTGCTGATTTGCGGATGCTGAGTGATTATTTCTGATCGGTGAATGATTGATACTCAAATATGCAGATGTATTTTGGAATGATTTCCCTATGATGCTTGCCTCTGCCATCCGTCCTTGTTCTTATAACCTTCTCTTCATGCTGAGAGGTTGTGTCTATTGGAAGGGTTTCTCCCTTGAAGGGTGGTGTCTCATTTGATGCCTTACTTGTTACCTAATTTATTGACTTAAGAAATCGTTTGGTGACCCATCCATAATCTTAATGGATCGCACTTGCTGCTTTCCCTTAATATGTAGTGTTGACACTTAATTATTTGCTGAACCAAATGCATTCTATGTCCTTCCTCCCTGATAGTTACCTTCAGGTTATCACGACAAACTAGGATAGATAGAATGGATTGCATGGGATGCTAAATCATTAATCACTTTATTAATCCTTAGTCAATTGCTATCAGGATCAAATCATGGGTGTTTGATTTATTTTCATTCTTCTGTTTGTTGTAATCATGTTGCCATGATGAGGGAAAACAGGTATGAATCAGATCGGGGGCATGACAGTCCGCCCTGCCCAAGATTGCTTGTCCTCAAGTAATGTCGGTTTTAGTCTTATCAACTGAATTCTTTGCCAATATGAAGGATTTACAACCTTTGGAGACTTCTAATTCTTAGTTCCTCCTTGTAATTTAGCTTCTATTGCGCTACTCTGATACAAATTATGAATTGAAGATTCTACACTAATGATTTTTCTTTTGTTGATTTTCCCAGGTTTTATTGGATTTATTTTAAAAGAGAAACGGGACTCGCCCGGACTCGCCCAAACTCGGCGAGTCCGAGTATGAGTCAAACATTTCCTTATATCTTTCTTCTTTCTTATACTTTAAGTTATATTCCATATATACTGTCAGGATGTTTGAGAGTGGTTTCGGGCCTCCAGGAGTTATATTTCAAAATCTAGTTTTTGGAGGATTCTTCAGTTTTCCAGACTTAGTCAAATTTCAGGATCAGGACATTCCAGACTTAGTCAAATTTCAGGATCAGGACATTCCAGACTTAGCCAAATTTCAGGGCATTTGAAGATCAGGATGACATTCCAGACTTTATCACTCACCAACTTGACCTAGCTTGGACCTTCAAGAATGATACTCACTCACCAAGCAAGACCCAATTAGCAACAAGAGCAAAACTAGGCCCTAAGGAAGACTCTCAAAGAGACCCTAATTCAGACTTGTAATAAGTTTTTTTGGCCTCGCGGGGCGCTGCCCCTCGACCTCGCCCTGTATCGCGACAGGGAGCGCTGCCCCTTGACCCCACCTTGGGGGCATTGCCCCCAAACCCCTGTCGAAAAATATGGGGGAAACTGCGTCGATAGAAGTAGAGAAAATTTAACCTCCGAGTCTGACACTGATTGGATCGACCAGGTAGATATAGAGGTTGAGACTGTAGCCATGGCAGAGGAGGAGCGGAGAGCACGAGCACAGACAGGAGATTCAAAGGCAGATAGTGACACGGATGTTCTTGATGTTGGTGAGCATGGCATGGTGTCACGGGGAGCGGCTATGGCAGTCGAATCATCCAGGACCTACCTTAGACGCCTTCGCAGGGGGCCGGGGCCGGAGGGTGCAGGCTCCTCTGAGCCATAGACTTGTAGTTGTATTTACCTTTGGTATTTGTATGAAACATTTGATGATGATCATATGATGACATGGATTTTTTATTCCATGAGTTTTGTAATATTGTATACATTTGACAATATTTATATATCTATGTTTGTTATTTTCTTTAGCTACAATTTGCGTTTATGCTTATGTGATTGATGTATACTTGTGTATGTAATCAAATGAGCCGAGTTTGATGATGTTACTGTGTCTTTAAGGTGTATTCAATAAAGGGTGTCTGAAACAAGTTTTAAATATTTAAAAATCTCTAAATTTCTTGAGTTTTTCACTATCCCGAGTCCAGCCGAGGCTGGAGCCGAGTCTGACGCCGAGTCCCGAGTCCGAGTCCGAGTCGGCCGAGTCCGAGTCCGAGTTGGCCTTGCCGAGTCCGAGCCGAGTCCGAGTCCCGTTTCTTTGATTTTAATGTATATATCTGATTCAATCTGATACTTGCATTCTTGGAATTCTATGTGTTCTCAAATTGAATAACATTATACTATATATATTCCTTTGGAGAGGCATGTCCTTGAATGGACATGTCTCTCCTTTAATTATAATAATTTAATCAATATTATAATGTTTCATCAATCAATTATTAATTTAGAATAATATAATAGATTAATATTGAATATTAAATTTTATATGATTAATAATAATATAATAATATAACATAATAATATATTATTATTAATCAACATATATTATATGTATTCTAAATGATCATTCGACTGAAGCTACAAACATTAACACTCCCTCTTAGCTAGGGAGGATGATCAGACATAATGTGTAGTGATCTCCCATGTCAACACTTATGGCCCTCACCATAGCTACACAAAACATAATTAACACTCCCTCTTAGCTAGGGAAGATAAAATCAATGCAAATGCATTAAGTCTAGATTAATTATGGAATAGAGAAAATATTATCTCACTATGATATCAGGAAGTATGGTATAAACAAGAATATCAAGGCACATGATATTCACCATAACTCAAAAATATCATCTCATGATATTGGGAGTATTTGCATCAACCATATGATGCTCATCACAGGGGACCATAGTCTCAAGGTGTGAATTTGCCTCCATCGGCGATTCTATTCACAAGATCTTGCGTGGATTGCCTCTGTCGACAATTCTATCCATAAGCTCTTGTGTGGATTGCCTTAGTTGGTGATTCTATCCATGAGCTCTCACGTGAATTGCCTCAGTCGGCGATTCTATCCACAAGCTCTTATGTGGATTGCCTCAGTCGGCGATTCTATCCATGAGCTCTCACGTGGATTGCCTCAGTCGGCGATTCTATCCACAAGCTCTTATGTGGATTGCCTCAGTCGGTGATTCTATCCATGAGCTCTCACGTGGATTGCCTCAGTCAGCGATTCTATCCACAAGCTCTTATTAGTTTGCCTCTGCAGATGCGAAGACCAAGCAATTATATCTTCTACGTTCACCACATGTATCGTATGTAATTTTATTCAACAAGGGTGGCGGATATATATCATTTGTCTTCATTGGATCATGCCTCCACAGGGGGTTGCGATCCTATGTGGAACCACGTGGTTCCACATAGGGTCGTGACCCTTGTGTGGAGCCACGATCCTTCTACACCGGCGGGATTACTTAAACCAAACATAACAATAACAAACTAGTATGTTAGTTTAATACTAAATTAAATCGCAAGTATAAAATCGAATTTTCTGGGTGCTAAAACAGATTACGATTTTAGAGTTACGACTGAGACTAAATTTAACACTCCCTTTTAGTCTTCGGAGTATAGACCTAAAACTTAATTTAGCTCAACATTAATCTCATGATAATTACATCACCTAGGTGTGAAGAATCAGCCTGTGATTCTAAGGATATACTCACTTTGATATCCATGTTTTAAGTATTAGCCTGTGATACTAAGGATATACTCACTTTGATATCCCTGTTATAAGTATCAGCGTGTGATACTAAGGATATACTCACTTTGATATCCCTGTTATAGTATGTGCACTGACATTAATCCACTTACATAATGTCTACTATAACTTATCATATTATTGATATTCAAATTGTCTGATTTTCAGTTTATATGATCTTCCAAACATTTATAAGATCGTCACCTTACAATGTTAAAATACAAGTGTTCATTAACTAAAGAATCGTCATCCTTTAGGAATGAACACAGGAAAAGGTTACATAATTCATATACTCAAGTATATGACCAAGAAGTTTACATAATTTTAGACATCAATTACATTTTAACCATACCAAGATACCTCCTGAAGTGATCAATTTTCACTCTTGCTAGGGGTTTGGTGAGAATGTCAGCTGTTTGATCTCCTGTATTGACATATTCCAGTCTTATTACCTTTCTCTCTGTCATGTCTCTTACATAGTGATATGGGATCTCAATGTGCTTGGATCTATCATGGAAAACTGGATTCACTGAAAGTTTAATGCAGCTCTGATTGTCACAATGAATGATAGTATGCTTCAGACTTTCACCAAACAGTCCTACTATCAATTTCCTCAACCATATGGCTTCCTTAGCTGCCATGGATGCAGCTATATATTCAGCTTTTGTGGAGCTCTGAGCTACAGATGATTGTTTTCTGCAGATCCAAGATACCATAGCTGATCCCAAGCTGAAACAGCATCCTGAAGTGCTCTTCTTGTCTATCACGCTTCCAGCCCAGTCTGAATCAGAGTATCCATGTAGGTTCAATGCAGTGTGTTCATAATGCAGTCCATAGTCCAAGGTACCTTGAAGATATCTCAATATATGCTTTACTGCAACCAAATGTATTTCTTTGGGTTCAACCATGTGTTGGCTCAGTGCATTTACTGCATAACATATATCGGGTCTGGTATTGACTAGGTACATTAATGATCCAATAATCTGTCTGTATAATGTTGGATCTGCAAATTTGGAATCTGCTATAGCTTCTTTTAGTTTATGTAGGTTTGTTTCCATAGGAGATGACATTGGCTTACAATTCATCATTCCAAATCTCTTCAGAATGTCAATGGTGTATTTATCTTGATTTAGATAAATACGATCTGGTTTTTGCCATACTTCTAATCCAAGGAAATAATGGAGTAGACCTAAATCCTTCATCTCAAACTCTGAAGCTAGTTCTTGTTTGCATTTTGCAATGAGATGATCTTCGCTTGTAATTAATAAGTCATCTACATATAATATGAGTATCAACATTTCACCTTTGATTATTTTGAAATACATATAATATGAGTATCAACTGTCAATTCTTTCGTACCATGCTCTGGGAGCTTGTTTTAATCCATACAGTGCTTTCTCTAACTTGCATACATGTGTTTTAGCATTATTTACCTCATAAGTGTTTCACCTTCAATAGTGAAAATCCCTCTCAATCACTATGATCGAAATTGTCACAACTTGACTGAACCATCTTCTCCCTCTGAAGCTCAAGTTCTTGTATCAACCTCTTGTCCTCTTTTGAAATGTCAGACTCCCTCTGCATCTGGTCTCAATCATCAATTCGTTTATAAGCATCAATTTATTTCTCCCTTTAATTCAATTTTATTGTTCTTTCGTCCTTAAGTTTAAAACATTTCCTTTCATAAGGTGAGCCCATATAAGAAATATCACGCATGAATCATCTCTCATCATAATTCCCTTTGAATGATGTAGAACATTTTCATAATTTTGATCAACACTTTCATTATGATCTGCCCCACACAGTCGTTAATAACTTTTGCAATTTACCAAATTTATCCAATCTCTTCGGTGAGATGTTAGAAAAGCTAATTACAAACATTTCCTCCAAGTTATAGCGAGATCCAACGGTTAAAACAAAAGTTATGACATTTTTCCCAAAACTGCTAACCCTAGGTAGGGTTTCAAGTGACCTGCACCAAAGTCGTCATATCTTGCACAAAACTGAATCAAATTTAATGAGATAAACATATTTGAAAACTAGAAACACAGATCTTTCCATCCATATATTATAGTCCTCATTTTGAGGCCAACCAAGGGCCATACAATGGCATATTTGAGACTGAAAATTCTAAAAAAAACTGAATTCTCCAACCCTCTCCAACCTCCAAATTAAACTTCACAGGCCTGAGCTCTGATACCATGTTGATTTTCCTAGGTTTTATTGGATGTATTTTAATGTATATATCTGATTCAATCTGATACTTGCATTCTTGGAATTCTATGTGTTCTCAAATTGAATAACATTTTACTATATATATTCCTTTGGAAGGGCATGTCCTTGAATGGACATGTCTCTCCTTTAATTATAATAATTTAATCAATATTATAATGTTTCATCAATCAATTATTAATTTAGAATAATATAATAGATTAATATTGAATATTAAATTTTATATGATTAATAATAATATAATAATATATTATTATTAATCAACATATATTATATATTTATATGTATTCTAAATGATCATTCGACTGAAGCTACAAACATTAACATCTTTCAATATCTTGGTTACACTCAACTCTATGCTTCCATGACTTCCTTGAAGTATTTGCCATATGGTCAATATAGTCTTAATACCCTGAGTTTGTCATTATCATCTAAAGTGGAAGTATCATTGTCTAGTATTCTTTGGGTTTTTTGTGAATCTGACCGCTCCTTACATGATTTTATGACTACAGCCCTCTTGCTATTGTTTGTCACGAATATAATGGCTATTGTTATCTTGTTTGATAGCATTCTCAACATATTTCCTTTTGCATTTTAGGCTAACTTACTATGCTCATTGAGTTTTACACTATAACTTTTTGGTGTTTGCGCATTTGTATTTTCACACATGCTTCCTACCTATCGGTTTTTATAGTACTGTCATGTTCAATAATCCATATGTTGTCCTTCCCATGTTAATATGAGTATGAGACCCATGT
This sequence comes from Cryptomeria japonica, assembly GCF_030272615.1. Taxonomy (NCBI): domain Eukaryota; kingdom Viridiplantae; phylum Streptophyta; class Pinopsida; order Cupressales; family Cupressaceae; genus Cryptomeria; species Cryptomeria japonica. The sequence continues at coordinate 490,900,420 of NC_081414.1, forward strand.
TTGCAAAAAGAAGAGCCTTGATGATTTAAAACATGCACGCCATTTTAGCCATTTTAGTTGGAATGTAAGAGTGTAACTCTTAAAACGTTTATGAGTACTTGTGAAACATACTCATGGAATAACTAAGCAAATTCAAGGAAGGCATGTACACACATGAAGTAATCATACTGATAACATGACAGAAATGGGTCAAACACGTAAGTAAGTGTAAAGTATGAAGTATATATATAGGTACACAAAAAATACCCATGGATTATTCATGTTGAAGCCACATTGGACAAACATATAAATACGCATGAGATACAATAATATCCATAAAAGCATAGACATATGTAAGGCATGAGACATTTACATGCAGTATTATACGTGGGGTAATAAGGCATGAAACCGGAATACATGTAATACACATGAATACACGCAAGGCCTAAAGCAATGCACATAAGGCATGAAGCAATGCTCATAAGGTCTGAAGCACCTATGTAAAGCGTGAGTCATACATCTGAATATACACAAGGAAGGAATCATTAAGTATATACAGTGGAATACATGCAAGGTATGAATCACACACAATTACATTTAAGATTGAGGCATACATGAGAGAGGTAATCATGGAGTAGACATGTTGGAAGCACTTAACCATAAAGCATACAGAGATGCAGTGAACATGCGGAAGACACGTTGGGCATGAATCCAACACGTCAAGTATGAAGCATATGCATGAATACATAAGGTGTGAGACATACACGCGAATACACATAAGGTGTAAAGCATGGAGTATGCATAAGAATGCACATAAGGCAAGAGGCATCCCTACAAAGTAGGAAGTATACACAGAAGGCATGGTTCATACACACAAGTACATGGTAAAGCATGAAATGTACACACAAATACACGTAAGGTATGAAGCACATACGTGTTGTGACGTATTCACACATCGCCCCATTGCAAATGGGGACCCCTACTTTTTGCTTTCTAGGGTTAGTTTTCTTGGCTTAGTCTTTTAGGTTCTTGGCTATTAATATTTGCATTGGAGAGTTTCTAGAGGGCTCATTAGGATAGCAGGGTCTGCTTGAATTGAAGTGGGTCAGTAGGTGATCCAGGTCAGGGTCTCTTTGAAAGCCTTCTCTAGGTCAGGCCTTGCTCTAGTCTTGGGGTTATGCCTTGATTGAGTTTGGGAGAGTCTTTGCATTATGTCTAGAGCCTTGTTTGATACCAATTCCACTCATTTACCCTTCGAGGAGCAAAGAACATGAAGATTGAGCATGAAAACTTGAGAGTTGAGTGAGGAATTTGAGTGATAGTGTCAAATTCGTTCCTGACCCTTCGAAAGGGACAAGAGCGAAATCTTCCTTAGCTCTCTTTGCCCTCCTATTTTGGATAAAAAATTCACTTTGAGGCATGGGTTGGGAGGAAATTAGCTTGAATTCACCCTTGGACACACCTTAGACAAACTTAGACTTGGAAATTTGGAGAAAAGGTCAAGAATTTGAGCATTATTGCAAAATTCGCTCCTGACCCTTCCAAAGGGTCCAGAGTGAATTTCCTTAGACTCTTCTCTTGCTCCTAGTTTAGACCTCAAAGCTTGCTCCTACACCTTGACTGAGTGAGGAAATACCTATGCCTTGTGAGCAAGTTGGAACGAGATGGGATGAGGAAATTGGGCCTAAAACATCAATTTCGCTCCTGACCCTTCCAAAGGGTCCAGAGCGAAATTCCTCTTTAGGTCCTGTCCTTCCAAAGGTACCTAAGCGAAATTGTTAAGATGCACTTTTGATTCAACATTTTGACTAGGCACTTCCTTAAGGTGATTTGTTAGCATGTCCTAAGGTGAGAACAATGTGAATGAGGGTGAAGTTTGAGTGTTTGGATGATATCTAAGACTAATCCCTCAAATTCGCTCTTGACCCTTCCAAAGGGTCCAGAGCGAATTTCCTTATATCTCCCTTCTTGGTCGTAATTTACATTACAAACATTGCTCCCATGGCGTCTTTGAAGAAGATAAATACACTTGGAACATGAAGAAATGGAGAATTTGGGCAAAAACACCAAATTCGCTCCTGACCCTTCCAAAGGGATAGGAGCGAATTTTCTTAAAACACCTATTCGCTCCTTGTTTGGGTCGAACCCTTTGTTCCTATGGTGTGATTAAGGCAAGATTAATGACTTAAAGTGATTTGGGACCTAGAAGAATGCCCTTGGATCTTGAAAGAGTTAGGAATTTGAGCATAATTGCAAATTTCGCTCCTGACCCTTCCAAAGGGTCCAGAGCGAATTTCTTCTAAGCTCCCGACCCTTCCAGAGGGTCCAAAGAAAATTTCATTATAGGGCTTGTCCTTGGAGAGGGTCCAGAGCGAATTTTATTATAGGGCATGTCCTTCCAGAGGGTCCAGAGCGAATTTCATTATAGGTCCTGTTCTTGGAGAGGGTCCAGAGCAAAATTAATTCTAATACCTTCTTGTTGATGATTTAAGGTAAGAAATACCATGTTAGAATCAATATATATATCATGTATTCTTAATCACCTTTTGTTTGTTTTACAGGTCAATCAAATCAAGTTGGAGGAAGATCAGGCTAGGACAAGGGCGACCTCTTCAAGTTTCATCATCATCATGGACATTTAGATGCATGAGAAGGTACCCAAGGTGTTGCTAAAATCAAAGGACTTCAAGTATTAGAACTATCCTCAAAGAAATCACAAGATATCAGAAGAAAGATCTTATAAACATTTCAAGGCAAGATGAGCTACTAGAGAAGGTGACTGGACCATGACTTCCTATCACCATTATGCAAAATCAAGAGGAGGCTTCATCAAACACAGGAGAGTCAAGGGGAGGTACATCATTCATTAGGTACATCAAGGATGAAGGAGGATCAACCAAAGTCAGTGCAAGGGTACGTTGAAGAGGCAGATAGTTTCAGAAGAGTTAATCAAAGTTAAGCTTCTCATCCAATATCAAGAGATACAAAGTTGCTTGACCAAGCACAAACGCAAGACAAGGTGGCATCAATGTCACTACTCCTCCAGTGAGAAAACTCCACATCAGCATGTCCAGATTCAGTGAATCATGCTTATGCACGAAGGCACAAACTCTGATGTACCTACCCCTGTTTCCTATTGGTTCTCATGCATTGAATGTAATTTTATCATTGGCTAGAGGAGTTTGTTGTAACAATTCCCAATTAGGGTTTTCATCTTGAAATCCTAGCCATTGATTGTAAATCAATCAGAGCCATTGAAATGTAAAGAGCTCTCTATACAAAGCTCTGGCTCTTCATTTGTAGAAGTTAATAGTTAGTTGATAGTTAATAGTCAGTAGAATAGTGAATAAAGTAGCAATTAGAATAGAGTAGGAGGAGAAGGCAGGAAATTGTTGCCTTGATTGTAAATGAACTCCATTTTCATTGAAGTTATGGTGAAGTGTGTTGTTTCTTTGCAATATGCATGGTTTCTTGTTGAATCTTTGTTTTAGATGGTAAATGATTAGATTGAATGAAGTTACTGAATGCACTCGCGTGGAATCCGCCTAGTCCAAACCACTAGCCTCTTACTGATTGTAAGGGTGCCCTGCGTGGTCAACTGACATTGAATGTGCTTAATTTTAAATTGTTATGCATCTATTGTTCATGCATTTACTTGAATGGTGATCAGTGTCTGATGGTGTAACGATTTGAACATCTTCAAATTTCCCTTAGAAGATTGCATTGAGCCGGTGTCGAATTGTTTAGTTTGATTGTGAGACCTAGCCCAGTAGGACTCCAACTAGTCATTCATCCATCTTCTTGCATTCTAGACCTTAGAGTAGACTTTCTGAGCCTTTCACCTTTTTCTATTTCTTTATTATCCTGGTGAGTAGTTAGGACTTAAGTTCCAGTAGATTAAATGTTCAGGCATACAAACGTAAGTCCCCTTGTGATTCCAGCAAAATCACATCACACCAACAGAGCTTATCCACGCGTAGAGACCCTACATATAAGAACCTTGGAGTTATTTCGATTGATCCTTAGGCAAATCTTTAGCATTCGGAAAACTTTGTTCTAGAGAGGATAAGATACCTTGGTATTTTATTCTGTGTTCGCATGTGCATAAAAAACACATCAACAATATGTAAAGCATGTAAGGTATGAATCATACCCATGAATACATGTAATGCATAAAGCTTGAAGTGTACACACGAATCTATGTAAGGCGTAAATCATCCTCAGGAATGCATGAATACACGTAAGGCATAAAGAATGAATATCTGTAAAACACAAATCATCAATACACACAATGAAGTATACACATGAATATACTTAAGGCATAAGGCATACATATGAATACACATAGCTCAATCTACACATGGATGCACTTAAGGCATGAACCTCAGTATACACATAAATACACTTAAGGCATGTAGCATGCACTTGAATACATGTAGTGCATAAAGCATGTAGCATATACATGAATTCACTTAAGTCATGTAGCACGTAAAGCATGTAGCATACACATGAATTCACTTAAATCATGAAGCATACATGTATAAATCAGGAAGTATACACATGAATACCCATAAGGCTTGAAGCATACATGTAGCAAATAAAGTAGAAAGCATGAAGCAGTCATAAAGCAATATAAATAGATACATGCAAGGCATGGAGCATAAATACATGTAAAGCATGAAGCAATATGCAAGGCATAAAGCATCCATATAAGGCATGAAGTATAAATACACATCAGGCATGAAGCCCTATAAATACACGCCAAGCATGAAGCATACATTTGAAAGGCACACACATAGAGGAGTGCAATGTTGGCCTATTTGATTTTACTCCACTCAAGAACAATTAACTCTAATTGGATGGTGGTTAAGTACATTTGTCCTGCAGGCTGGCAGGAACGGTGCTCTGATACCATTTGTAATGTCCCCTTCCTAATTTTCCCTAAAATCACAATTGCAACAAAACAGGGTTAGGGTTTCATTTTACCAAATCAATATCTCTTTAATAATCCGATCCTCTGCAATCACAACATGAACACCATATGCACACACACACACACACACACTCATATATAATAAACCATAGGGTTAGGTATTATTGCAGACATCATTCGTGAATAAATCTAAGGTTAGAGCATGGAAAGCAAATCTGATTTGTATGTGAATCTCAGTCATAGAAGATATGGAGTAAGGAGGCAGGGTAGGGTGCCCTAAGAGAGCTATTCTCTCTCCATGTAGTCCACCACACATCCATGGTTGGAGATCCTTATGTTTATTAATAGTCCCTCAATGTAGGAGTTGGTTGGGAAATTGCAATAGAGTGCCCTTAGCTGTTCTCTCCCTTTCACAATGTAGCCCTAATAGCTGTTCTCTCCCTATTGGTCACAGTAGCAGAGTGCCCTAAGCTGTTCTCCCTGATTACATATTCCTTCCTTCCTTACTCTACATGATGGATTATTGTAATCATATTATTAAATGCATAGATGTTTAGATCAGATAATTAAATTTGCATAGATTTGATACAATTCTACATTATATATTCATGTCTCCATATATAGGTATATGGATAAATATCTTACCACAGTAATTTTATTATATCAATCGGTCTGCTATGACTTAGAGGAATTCATGCTGATGCTGGAGAGTTGGATCTGTTTATTTGCTGATTTGTGGTTGCTGAGTGATTATTTCTGATCGGTGAATGATTGATACTCAGATCTGCAGATTTATTTTGGAATGATTTCCCCATGAAGCTTGCTTCTGCCATCCGTCCTTGTTTTTATAAACTTCTCTTCATGCTGAGAGTTTGTGTCCGTTGGAAGGGTTTCTGCCTTGAAGGGCGGTGTCTCATTTAATACCTTACTGGTTGCCTAATTTATTGACTTAACAATCGTTTGGTGACCCATCCATAATCTTAATGGATCACACTTGATGCTTGCCCTTAATACGTGGTGTTGACACTTAAATATTTGCTGAAACAAATGCATTCTATGTCCTTCTTCCTCCCTGATAATTACCTTCAGGTTATCACGGTGAACTAGGATGGACAGAATGGATCGCATGGGATGCTAAATCATTAATCCTCTATTAATCCTTAGTCAATTGCTGTCAGGATTGATTCATAGGCGTTTGATGTATTTTCATTCTTTCGTTTGTTGTAATCATGTTACCTGGTACCATGATGAAGCAAAACAGGTATGAATCAGATCGGGGGCATGACATCATTGATCCATATAACTTCATTCACAAGCTACCTACCCTTTAGATCTATATGACTAATTAAGGTTATGTGTGCCAAAATTTGATTACCCCATAAAGCCATACATCATAATACCATGGGCCGAGGCATACAACATTCAACCACTTATTGCAGAATGTTCGGCCCCTAACCATCCCTATTGCATAACATTCAGTCCCTAACATTCTCTATGGCATAAAATTCCACTTCCTTAGCATTGTTCACCTTTAGAGCATATGGAGAAACCAAGCAGCGGGACTTTCTTTTTATTTGTCTACAGCCTTGCAAATGTGATCTTGATAGGGAATGATCCTTTTTTGTTGCATTGTACAATAGATGTTTCCATACCATATGGTGCTATTTTGGTACCATACATGTTCGTAGTTGGTGCTCCTTCGATTCTTTTCAAATCCTTATTTTTTGCTTCTTTCATTCCAAGAACACCCATGGTTGTTACTCCTCTAGTGTCCATGTCAGGCCTTCAACTTTTGTAGAATTAGCCTTATGTTGATCACTTTGAACTCTTTAACCTTCTCTTTTGTTTGTCCTTATGGCTTTTGATTAGGTAAACCATTTAAGTTTCTTTCACATGAGTGCTCAATTCTTCATCGTGCTCCATTTCAAAGTCTTCCTTACGCTCTTCAAATTCTTCCTTTCTTTTGGTTCTTTGTTGTGTAGGCTTTAATATTTTTCTTTGTGCTCAGCATGCTCATTTTTGATAAGATTGACAATACTTGGCTGAAGATACCTTCATTTTCATTCCAAAGCTTCATGAACTTTTGCATCTTAAAATTGGCTGTTCCCAAGGTTTCTAGCCAAGGATATCCAAGAACAATGCCCAATCTATCATTAGCTCTAGCATAGAAATTTGAATGCAAAATATATTTTAACATGGTGAGCTTGAATCTTAAAAATGTGGGCCTTTTAATGTATGTTGTTGGTTTGGGTTTGGTGATATGCTGATTTTTTTCCGTGGGTTCCATACAACTAGGTTTATACATATATATGCCCATAATCTGTAAAACAAATGCACATAATTAAAAACACAATTGATAGTGATAAAGATGTTTGATAATTCAGTGTCAAATGTCAAATCACCACAAACTTACAAAGCAACAATCTTCTTATTTCTCTTTATTGAGAGTGTCAATGTCCTCAATTGGTTATTTAGAACACAAGTAGCCCTAATGCCACCTAGCTAGCTACACTATTCAAGTCTTGTGTAGTGGCCTCTTGCCCCTCATCTGCCATAGAGACTTAGGAAATTTGTGTAACAAACGTGTCCAAGTTGGCACTCTTATTGGCTATATCTCAATTCCTATATTCCTCCTCCTTGTACTTGGCTTGCTCATGTGAGAGGAGGTGCAAGTTGGAATGTATGTAGACTGACTCCTCTACTTTTTGCAGCCAAGCAATTATGCTTAACTAAGTGGATATAGGAGAATGTACTCCAGTTTTTCTTAGCTAAATAAGAATTCACAACCTATTGAAATTGGAGACAAAGTCGATACAACATTTACCATTATAAAATATAATATATAAAGTTGCCAAAGAATAGTAGGAAGTTAAAAAAATGCATACTTTTGATTGAACTTTGATGGCAGGAGTTTGTAGGTAGATGGAGCTTTGGCCAGCAAGGTACCGCCATGTATGAGCATCCTTCTTGTACTTGTCTTGCTAAGATTATGACTCATTGAACCTATAAAATTGCCAAAAGCACCCATGACTATGTCATCTACATTTGGATATAAGAACAATCTAGTGAATACTACCTTGTACCCATCACTAACATCAATGTATTTGTATGGTGAAACCTTCCTAGGAAAAAGAAAGTATCTTTGTGCTATAGTATTTGTGGGTCAAAGCAAATACTAGGAGATGCAAGGGTGTGGCCATCTTGTTCTATTGTTCAGCTATAATTGTTGTGCCTATTTGAAAAATGTTTCAAAGGGGTCTTTCTCCTCAATTGTTAATATGCCTCTTATTTTTTTGTCATGGAGTCAATGCCATCATATATCTTGCCCAAACATGACTAATTCGTATTGGCAAATTGATCATAGTTATGGGCTGATGAAACTCAACATATATTACACACAAGCCTGACAATTTTTATCTAAGACCAATGCTTGGACCTTTTGGGCCCTATTTGCATTAGACTCTCTCCATACACCAAAATTTGTTAATTACCATGGTGCTCAATGCCTCTTATACTTTCACAAGTTATCTCAAGGCAATTGTGTGTGATGTAACTTGAGTCTCAACAACCTAATATGGTTTTAAAATTTAAAATCTATTAAGAAAGTAGATGATATAAGTATTGAGAGTAAAATAAAATTGTAAATATAAACAAAAACAATGTAGTCTTGTGATTTGTTATCACAATCTGCCCAAATTCTTTGAACGCAAGACCTCCTTTCAATTTTATCTTGTTTTGGCTCCCAATGTGGTTTGGCTCCATTTTCTTGTTTTAGTGTGATTTAAAATTAAACTTGGTTTTCGAAAGTCTGAATGATTAATTAAATTTGATCATTAAATATTCCATAGGGTTTAATCTCTCTTTCTCCCTTTGGATTGATTTTTCCTGTTTTGTTTTGCTTCAATGTCGTTGTCATCTTTTTCCTTGGGCTTTCTTGGATTTTCCTTGGTTGCATCAAGCCTTGGTGTTTTATCCCTAGTTTGTTACCCAAACTCAATCTTGAATTGGGGTTAGTCTTTTCTTCTATTCACTTCCTATCTAGTTGGTGCTTGTTTATGTTTTATCTTTCAAGTTTGTAACCAAAGGGACTTGGTGCCAAATTTATTGCATTGGTGGATCTGGATTTTGAAAGGCTTCAAGATTGTTTCCTTATGTTTTCTTCTTCTAGTCTTCTTAGATTTGAAATCTTACATTAGCTGGTTTTTAAGTTTTGGTAGGTCCGTTTGTGTGGAGCCTTTTTTTGTTATTTTTAAGTTCCTTGGAGCTTTTGCAGACCCAAAATTAGTCTTAACTAGATTTATTGTCTTTCATGTCTAGGTTTGTCTTAGTGGTTTCTTTACTCGCCTTTTTCAAACCTGAAATAAGTTTTAACTTGTTTTGTTACTTTGCTAGATTTGCCTCTTCATAGCATTTCTTCATGGATTTCACTTTATTTTCTACTTTGAGATCCAAACTCATCGAGGTATTAAATCTAGGTGACTCTATTTTTGCATCCAATTTTAGCTTTATTAGTCTTAACAACCACTTCGAAATCTGGAGTTCCTTCAATTCTTACATGTGTCTTTTCCTAGACCACCCAAGTGCCTTCCACCTCTCAGCCCCATACTTAAGCTGATCTTGACAAGTCTCACTCTTGGAGGAAACTTGTCCTTTAAAGTTTAAACATTGTGTAATGTCCCCACTTTGAAATAGAATTTAATAAAAAATAATAATAATTAAGTTTAATTATTAGAGATTAATTAACATATAAAAGAATATAATTAAATCTAATTAATTAAAATTTAATTAAGTTAATGAATGGTCAAAAGACATGGAAGGAAAAGTTGTGACTCCCTCAACAATGAGATATAAAAAGGAGAAGAGAACCTCATTTGAGAGGGGGATAATTTGGAAATGAGAAGTGCACATCTGATTTAAATAAGAAGAGCAGACCTGATTATGAAGAGTTGCACTCTTTCAAAGGGTGCTAATGATGAAAGGGTGTGTCTCTTGCCAAAGGGCATGCATGATGAAGAGGTGTGACCTCTCCCTCACATTGAGAGATATAAAGGAAAGGAATCAAAGCATCCAGCAACATCACCATGGATTGGATCAGATCAGAACTGTTATTAAGTTACAGGCAGTAGCATCTTTGTTCTTGGTGGGTAAACAGAAAATAAAATCTGCCAGCAAGGATAAAAAAAAGAAGGAAGAAGGCCAGTGACAGGTACGTATGTACAGGACTTCTGATTTAATAATGGAATATAGCAGCCAGTACCCAGAAGGAATAAAGCAGTCAAATTCAGTTCGCATAAATTACTAATACTGTACAATGCTAATAATATAAGATGCAGCAATGACAATTAATGAATAATTCTGATTTAAAGTAGTGCTAACAGAAAGAACTGTTGACAATCTAATATAAGAAACTAAGATAATACAATATAATGGAAGTATAATAACTATGTCAAGTACAATTGATTATCATAATTAGTTGAACTGAATAACAAATATGACTTCATTGGAATATCACAAATGGTTCTTTGTATATGAGGGACTCTCTCTTAAGTACGCCACTCCATGATGGATGCCTAACACCTTGTAATGTCCCCTTCTCGTTGATGACCTTCCAGTGGTCCATTAGCCTATTCCTGAGACCCGTAGGCTAGGTGGAATGAAGAATGAGGGTCCAACATTGATGAGGCGAGGACTTACTATTTTTAGTAAGTCAGGGAATGGCTATTTTGGTGATATTGTCCTACTGAGCTCTCCATGCTCTGTCACTGGGCGCGAAGATCATGCTTTTCGGAGCATTAGTTCATGACTTACTATTTTTAGTAAGTGGCAGTATGGCATAATTATATTTCTGGCAGTGGACAGGGACCTGATCCTGCAGCAGTTCAGTGGTCTTCCTGGCTCAGTTTCATCCTGGTTTTGACAGTAATTAGTACGGGAGTCATGTGACACAATTAAATATTATTTCCTTATCCTAAGGTTTAATATTTAATTAAATTTAATCAATTACTACTGATTTATTGAATTTGGGATTAATGCCTAATATCTTCTAAGTGCTAGGCGAAATTTATGTCTAAGAAGGTGGCGTCAAAATTATTAAGGGAGATATTATTTTATTTTCATCTCTAATATTTGCCAAGTGAAATATCGTGGTCCTTGCTTTTTGGCGTGAGGATTGACTTGTGGGATGGCGCCACTCTTGGGGTCCACGTGAGGTGGAATGAAATGTAAATGGAGAAAGTTGAGTTTGAAACAATTTGCATTTGGATTTGGTGGTGTGAAGTTATAAATAAGAGCCTTGGGCTCCCATTCTGGTCATCTTAAAAATTTGCAATGTTATGCTGCTGGTTTGGCGACAGAACTTTTGAGGCTTCGGAGTGCATCTCCCTAGTGCTTCCCGGTTTCGTACTTGAAATATAGTACCTAGCTGTGTGCTGTAATCTACTATATTCTCAGAGCATGTCTTAGTCTTTTTTGGTGTTGGAATGATTTTGGGAACTTGTTGGTTTGCCTGTGGCTGAAGTGCATTTTCGATCACACCTCTCTGCTGAAGCGATTGATGGTTATGGGTATTGGCTCTTTCATCCTTCCCGGTACTGGCAATATACTCTGTAAGTTTGTGGCATCTTTAGTTAAGCTTTGAATTTTCTAGGCCAAATTAAAAATCCTAAGCTAGGCGTGGATTTCTGAATTGCATTGGGATGCGTGCAAAATTAATAAGGGAGTTATGGTATCATGTCTTTGGTTGGGTGTCATTGCAGTTAGTCTAGTGTGGGTTTGGGACTGATTTTGGGTGATTTGGATGTGTATTGAGAGAGATGTGAGCTTTTTAGAGTTTTTTTAGGCTGTTGGTTTTGCAATTCCAGCCTGCAGTTTTGATATTAGCAGAAATTCATGTTCTTATTGGGGTAATCAGCATTACTCTCTTCTCATATCTTCTATTTTTGTAAGGTTCAGTAGTAGTACTACTAACCAGTTCTATTTTGTAATTCTCATCCCGTTGAAAAGTGGAAGAGGCTGGCTTGCCGCCTATTATCGAGCAAATTGTAATTTTGGTCCTCCCACTGCATAAGTGGTCGAGTGATATCTAAGTGTAATGGTCCTCCCGCTGCATAAGCGGTCGAGTTGAGATTGTTATGTAATTGCAGTCCTCCCGCTGAAATATTGCGGTTGAGTGATTCGTATTTTTGTGTATCTCACTTGGCTGGTTCACCGCCAAGTTTTCTTGCTTTCCCGCTGGATAAGCGGAAGGGGCTGGCTTGCCGCCCAAGCATTGCATTGTTTTCAGTTAATTAAGCTAATGATCCCCTCAACACCGTATGCTCTTTCCTTCCCACATTGGGCACTTGGTGATCAGAAAGTGGAAGGGTTACTTTCCCAACATGTTTCAGTTTAAGATTTCTAACCTTAACGGGTTATCTTCTTGTTGATGACTATTGTTGGCCTTAAAAATAAAAATAAAAATAACTGGGATACTACACACTTGCCACATGGAGCCAAGAGGGGTGTAGCATCTGCTCTTGGGCTTAAGAGGGAAGGTGGTTGTGATGAGGGGGAACGGCGATAGGTTGCCTCACTAGGTATGCCACTCCATGATGGATGCTTAACACCGGCCATATGGAGCCAAGAGGGATGTAGCAACTGCTCTTGGGCCTAGGATGGAGGATCTCTTGGACACCCTATCCAACTAGCCTACTCTAGTGCACTAAGAAATTGGATAATGGCAACTAACTTACAATCTGATTTTATCTAACAAATATAATACTAATGGTTATTAATACATAAAAAAATTGATATCATTCAATATAATTCATTAGCATATGTTTCAGTTTATAAGTATTACTTCATATCTGTTCTCTAATTTTGTGTTGCAGAAAAATGGTATAAAATGGTACTCCCATAAAACTTAATTACCTATTCTAGATTTGGGAAAATTTAGGTGACATTACACCTTGATTAATAGAAGGAAGCCTTGAATGCGAAAGCTTCAATTACCTAATTTAAATCTTTGCCAAATTTAGATTCTCAGAGGCTTTCAATTTTTAGTGGTGATATTTCTTTTGAAATTTTTAGTGGTGATATTTCTTTTGAACTCTTGGATTCCCCAAAGTTTTAAATTTGGATTTATCTTCCCTTTGTAATTGGATTTTCCATGTTGGTCCCCATTTCTTTGAAATTGGTGATGCTGGATGATGCCATGTAGACTCCCTTCAACGTTTTAGGTTTGCCATGTGGCACCGCCAAACAATAAGCTTGAATACTAGTCTCTCTTGGATATAAAACCTTATTAATTAGGTTTTGATTGAATTTCACATCTTATTGTGTTTGGAGCTCCCAAATTGACTTAAATGCCTATTTCCCTCTAAAATCTAAGACCCCTCCACCCCTTGAGGTCATATAATCATATTTAATTTTATATCATATCTAAATTTCAACTTTAGCTAACCTAATGACTATTAACTTGAAGTAAACCTTGTGGTTACTATAAATATTGACCCTAGTAACTTGGTGATGGCCGAGCAACCTAAGACCAATGTGAGAGTGCCACTTGTCAATTTGGAGCATCCACATTTGCCCAGATGGAATAACATTATTTGTTGGAAGTATTTCAAAGGAACAAGATAAAGCCATGATGTGAAGCTTGCTTTAACCTATTTTATAGTATTGATAGGCTTGGATACTGGGTGGAACTTTTAAATCCCAAAAAACTATTTTTTTCTTGAATTCTTGAAACTAACAAAACATTATGAAGCTCAATAAATTGCATCTTGCATCAGGATGTTTCAGCTGATCAGGTGAAGTATTATGGAGACCCTTGTGTTGACCCTAGATCCTATTTGATGTGGCATCACTTGGTTAAACCTGACAATGATAAATTCATCATCGTGTATCACCTAGTAAGTTGACTTGTAAGACCATCCTTGGAAAAGATTGATGTTTTTTTTAATGAGAAAACATAAAAAGAACTTGATACATAAGAGTCTACTCTTTGAAATTTTTTGAGAATAGTTTAAAATGGATTTCTAACCTTTGGGAATTAAGTAGATGCAAATTTGAGCATAAAAATGATCTCGGTTGTAGGCAAGCAAATCATATTAGGTATAATTATGGCAAACCAAGGTATGGGTGCGAAAGGTCTACATATTTCCTCCCTTTGGTAGTTTAAAATCGATATAAATTAAGTCCCAAAGGATTGTGATCTTGGTTGAATTTTGCTTAAGTATTGTTTTCCTAGGGTACTAATCGAAACCTGGCACATAGGTGGATCGTGGAAATGATGTTTCATTGGTTTTTCATTAGCTTTAATCACTAGTGGCTTTCAAATCAAGATGCCACAATTCCCCATGTAAACTAGTCTGATGACTTGCACTAGAGGACCATGTTGAAGGTGGGGAAAGAATTAATGCTGGCCTTAAATGAGATCTTAGAAGAGTAGTGCCAATTTCTTTTACTTCATCTACCTTTCCCGAGTGACTTTAGAAGCTGGTGGAATCATTAATACCTTGACATGGTTTAGAGTAAATAGGCATAGCGTAATCAAGAATTTGGACTTACCTATGACAAAAAAATTCAATTCGGATATGGAGAGAATGTTTGATAAGCTTTGATTTAGATTTCTCTCTTGCCAAAATACTATATTTTGGGGAGGCTTATGGCCTCAACTAATTCTAAACTTTTTTCAATTCATAGGGTTAGAGATTTAGGTCAGAAACCTGGGAAAACTTTCGTGCTTAGCTTATCTTGTTGAATGCATCTCTTACTGATTTCAATTTGATTGTTGTGAATTCGTTTAGTTCTCTACTGTAGCTAATAAGGAGTTATCATTGCAAGCAATATTTTGAGTTTAAGAGCTATGCATTTTGTGAGTAGTATATAGCCTTGTTGATTGACACATTCTTATGGTGGTCATCTTGGTATTGTATGTTGCTTTCTTTCTTTGTGTAGATTGCATCACCCTAGTGTTTAAGTGTGAAAATCTGGTTGTCACTTAGATGGTTTCTATTTGGTTACTTTAGAAACTTAGCAATTATTGGTGAAAGTTCAGATTGAGGAGGCTCATCTCTCTTTATCTCTCTTACTTAAATCTTTTGATCTTTTATGAAAATGATTGGTCTAGGATTAGATTACAAATAGAATAACTATATTTTCTTTTTTCTTTTCAATGTCATTTTGAGATTTTCGGAAATCATTTGAAGTGTTTGCTTACCATATAGGTTTTAAATCTGAAAATCTTATGTTGTTTCCATTAAGCATTGGAAATCAATCTTGAGGACAGTTTGTTAAAATTGTGCATGTTTGTTTGAGTTAAGCCTTGAGTTATTGATATCCCTTATAAAGCCATATGTAGTCACCCTTGAACAAAATTAACTAAGCCAAGACTAGGTAAATGAAGCCTTAGGGGAGTTAAATTCCTTTCAAGCGGGACTTTTCTCTTCCATCTTACATTGGTGCACGTTAAAAGATGTGCAAACATGTAGATTAGATTTAAAATAGTAAACTCAAAGTAAATCAAAACATTAAATATTGAAATTTATAAACATATTGTCAAGAATTTAACTTTGGAGGACTTGAAGATGGCTTATGACATATGATGGTTAGTCACAAACATTTGAATCTCCTTAATGTCATTGCAGAATTCTTTGATGTACTGAAAGATCCCTAAATAGGTCTTTTGCTGCCCTGTTTTAATTTTAATTTAATAAACTATACTTTTGGGCCTTTTTTGTTGTTCTTAGAGACTAGACAAAAGATGCAGAAGAGTTTGTTTCTTTTGTGTTGTTTTTTTTTGGCGATGGGGTTTGCAACATATGACAAGAAACAACATAAAAATGAACTGTAATCAAGAGATCAGCTTCTGATTTTTATATGACAGCAAATTACAATCATCTAGAAGTGAAATAACATTCACATGTACAAGTAGAAAACATACCAAAGATCCAGTGCTAGGGTTTGAGGCTGGTTTGCTATCCAGAAAATGGATACAAGTTGAGAAGGATGGTGTAGGAGCAGATCAGTGGATTCAATCTGCTTATTCTGCCATAAGATGAATTACCAATAACAAATTGGGCAAAGAACCCAATTACCAGCTGGAAATCCAACCTTTGCCAGGCAAAATTATACAATTTTGACCTTCTTTTCCCACTGTTTTGCTCACCCTGATCACAAATCTAGTCAGTTGACTGTGATTTCTTCCACACTACCCTTTCTAATCCCAACAATGAGATCAAGCATAAGAAATGGAGTTAGAACCCTCCATTTAATTTTAAATTGATGCACAACCTTCTAGAATGGTACGGCCTTGCCTGGAATGGTACGACTGCAATTATGAAACCCACACTTGCTGCAATTTCAAGACAAACTGCTCAGAACTGATGTATCATACCTAATGGTGATTGCTGGGCTGGTTTTGTTGCTAAATTGACCCCCAATGGGTCTAGACAAGTCACATCCTTGTCCCACGTGGGCAAATTAGTGGGTACACCTCCACTACCAATGTAGATTTGAGGGTTTACGTCCTCCAAACACCTGCAATTTCTGCTGCTGATGCAGAGCAGAGAAAATCAGAAATA